>NW_003852406.1:21920405-21924777 GCF_000181295.1 Otolemur garnettii
TGTTGCAGTTTGGCCGGGGCTGGGTTTGAACCTGCCACCCTCGGTATATGGGGCCGGCGCCCTACTCACTGAGCCACAGGCGCCTCCCGAGAGAGAGTCTTGCTCTGTCACCTAGGGCTAGAGTGCAGTGGTGTCATTTAGCTCACTGCAACCTCATTCCTGGGCTAAAGTGATCCTCCTGCCTTCAGCCTTCCGAATAGCTGGGACTATAGGCAAACACTTTCACGCCCGGCTAATTTTTCTACTTTTGTAGAAATGGGGTCTCACTCTGGCTGATCTTGAACTCCTGGCCTCAAGTGATCCTCCTGCCTTGGCCTCCCAGAGTGCTAGGATTATAGGCAAGAGCCACTGTACCTGGCCTTGATATGTGTTTTATATTTAATGTGTTTTGGTATCTTGTTTAAGAAATATTTTTCTCACCAATGTCTAGTCATTTATATTTTCTACTAAAAGTTATGATGAAGTTCGTTTTGGACATTTAAGTCCTGAAGGCATCTGGAATTGATTTTTGTATATGGTATGAGGTAGGGATCCAATTTCTTCTTTTCCATATGGAGAGCCAATGGTCTCAGCAACATTTGTGGAATAGTTCCCTCTTTCCCCTGATCTGACATCCCAAAATAAACCAAGGTATCATAGTGCATGCAAAGGTCTCTGTTTTATGGCATGTGTCATTTGATCCGAACCCAAGCCTACACCACATATCTCACTAGCAATTTAGGATAAGCATTTTTTCCTTTTTTTGAGACAGAGTCTTACTTTGTTACCCTTGGTAGAGTGCTGTGGCATCACAGCTCACAGCAACCTCAAACTCTTGGGCTCAAGTGATTCTCTTGCTTCAGCCTCCTGAGTAGCTGGGACTATAGGCCCCCACCACAACACCCAGCTATTTTTAGAGATGAGGATCTTGCTCTTGGTCAGGCTGGTCTCAAACCCGTGAGCTCAGGTGGTCCACCCTCCTTGGCCTCCTAGAGTGCTAGCATTACAGTGTGAGCCACCATGCCCGGTGATATCTATCATCTTGTTTTCTTCTCTAGGGCTATCTTTGCCATTTTTGATCTTTTATTCTTCCATATTTCTGTCATACTTTTATTTTTCCTTTCCTTTCTTGAATGTTTTTATTATTCTTTTGAATGTTTTTATTATTCTAGTTTCCCCTTCATCACTTGGAACATATATATCCTATTTCTAGTCATTTAACAGTTACTCTAGAAATTAATTTATCAAAGTTCATGATACTATGCCCCTCTTTTTGGAAAATACAAAGATCTTATACCATTTTTTTCCATTTTTCTCCCTCCTAACTTCTATGTTATTACTGTCGAGTATCTACTTCTACCTTTTTAAAAAAACCTTACATGTTTTTATTGTTTTATAAACACTAAAATACATATTTACCCACATGTTTGTCATGTTCTGTGCCCTTTATTCTTTCTTACACATCAGACTTTCCACTGTCTGCAAGAAGTACAACCTGTAGACTTGTCTTTAGGGAGAATTCACTGGGGACAAGCACCCTGGGTTTTTGTTTAAACAAAAACATTTTTATTTCATCCCATTCTTGGAAGATATTTTTTGCTGGGTATAGAATTCAGGTTCTGTGAATTTAAGTTCTGTTCTTATCTTTAGAATGGGGAAAATAGTTATTGGCTGGCAAGGTTATTTTTAAGACAACTGCAGACAACTGATTTAAAAGTAACTGATGGAAGTAAATGCTCAAAAATTACTGGCTTCACTTTCTGTATTGCTGCTGGTTATTCTTAGGTGTCTCACTCTGGTTCTTTTTTTTTTTTTTTTCTGTAGAGACAGAGTCTCACTTTGTTGCCCTTGGTAGAATGCCATGGCGTCACACAGCTCACAGCAACCTCCAACTCCTGGGCCTAACCGATTGTCTTGTCTTAGACTCCCAAGTAGCTGGGATTACAGGCACCTGCCACAACGCCTGGCTATTTTTTGCTGACAGGTCAGCCGGGGTGGGATTTGAACCTGCCACCCTCAGTATATGGGGCTGGTGCCCTACTCACTGAGCCACAGGTGCTGCTCTCCCACTCTGGTTCTACATCACTTCCAGTTTGTAAAAACAGGTCTCAGTCAATCAACTCTCAGCTGCTATTGGAGGTATGAAACCTTTGTAAACCAATTTAGACTAAGGTGTAATTGACTGACGACACCCTTAAAGACTTACTTCTGAGTAAAAATTACACTTTGAAAATGGACGCGGGGTTCGGCGTCTGTGGCTCAAGTGGCTAAGGTGCCAGCCACATACACCTGAGCTGGTGGGTTCGAATCTAGCTTGGGGCCTGCAAAACAACAATGATGGCTGCAACCAAAAAATAGCTGGGCGTTGTGGTGGGTGCCTGTAGTGCCAGCTACTTGGGAGGTGGAGGCAGGAGAATCGCTTGAGCCCAAGAGTTGGAGGTTGCTGTGAGCTGTGATGCCACTGCACTCTATCCAGGGTGACAGCTTGAGGCTCTGTCTCAAAAAAAAAAAAAAAAGAAAGAAAGAAAATGGATGTGGGATGGGTGTGACACCAAGGAATACTATATTAGTAATATTTCAGGCATCATTTCATACAAATGAGTTTTTTGTTGTTTGGAGAAAGGGCCTTTAAATCTGACCACCTTGATCATCCAAGGCCAATGATGCTTATTTTCTATTGACCCCTGGTTTCCATACCCACAGTCTCCTCCTATTGGCAGGGGTCTAGTGTGATAGATTTTTCTAGTGGGACCTGTCAGGGTTAGCCTCTGCTTCTCCCCCACCCCATTCCTCAAGGGAGGAGAGGCCTAATCTCACTGGAGTGGGGGCTCCAGTGAGGGTCCCCAATGGGCATCCTGGTGAACAGACAAGAAGAGGCAGCCCCTGGGCTGTGCCGCAGCACTGAGCAGCTGCAGGTTACCTTCCACACAGACGGAGGTGCCCATAGGTCCCTCTGGGGTTGTGCAACGTGGTGGCCCTCCTACTGCCCCTTAGCTTGGGCTTCTACCTTAACCCTTTACTCAGCTTAAAATAATGCAGCTGGAATCTCCCTGCTTCTTAAAGTAGAATAAGTGAGAGAGTATGAACAGCTAGAAACCAACCCATATCCGCGTCCTGCCAGTGCCTGCTGAAAGAAAGAAATACATCTATGAAATCCTTTGTTTAGAGCACACTCTAGCTGTAACAGGTTGGCCCCTGGGGTCCTATCCAGATCCCTTGAGAGCTGCTGCAGCAGCCCAGATGGCTCTATGCACTCTCCCTACCTCCTCGTGGCCTCACAAGGAAGTCCCTTAAGTCCTCCTGTGCCTCCCTCTGCAGCTGACTAGCTGGACAATGGGTCTTGACCACCACGTTTTTGCTTCTAAGTAACAGGGTCCTACTCAAACTGGTAAGCAAAACAGGTGAGTTTACCGGAAGAACAGAGGGTGGGTTATAGGACATAAGGTCTTTATAAGGCCTAGAGCCAAAGAGAACCCAGGCAGCCTCATCTCTCTCTGTCTCTGCCTCGCTGTCTCCCTCTGACTCTGACTTCCTATCTATCTCTCACATTTGGCTTATCTGATTCCACCAGGTCTAGACTTGGTAAGTGTTCCTGGTTGCTGCGGGGCCAGATCCCACCTCAGCGATGTGTCTCTAAGCTCTACCTGTCTTCTGGGGTCTACATTCTAGACCAGAGACAGTCAACACTTTTCTATTGCAAACCCATGGCCGAGACCATCATGGGGGCCTGCACACTCTGGTGGGGGATACACAGTTTGGGGGGCTCTGGTTTTTACCGGCCCCCTCTCCAATTTACGCTACTAAATAAACCATTTGCCAACTTTGATGTCTTACCATCAGGAGCGAATTATTTACTTCACAATTCACTACTGATGGCTGCACATCACATCTTCCTGGAGAATTCTCCCCCATATTGGAAGGTTCAGTATTCAAGGATGAAGGATGAATCCTAGTGCTAGCCTATAAATATGGGAGCTTCAGATATTATAAAGCACGTATGGATGGTATATGTGTATGTGTGTGTGGGTCTTTGTATTTCCAGACTGCCAGGCGGCCTGGAAGAGTCTTGGTGGCTCCGTCCCCTGACCTCTGATGACTTCTCCTCTGGGTACAGATGGAGGGCAGGAGCTGGGACATCAGAGCAGAGGGAACTAATTATAGCTCCCCCCCTTCTCTTCCTTCAAGGAAACTCACTTTTAATTTCCTTTGTGATTATCCTGCTTATTGCCAAACATAAGCTGCTGGCTGACTCCTCTTTGATTTCTCTTTTTTTTTTTTTTTTTTTTTTTTGAGACAGAGCCTCAAGTTGTCCCCCTGGGCAGAGTTTGAACCTGCCACCTCCGGTATATGGGGCTGGGTGCCCTGCTCCTTGAGCCACAGGTGCTGCCCCCCC
>NW_003852406.1:21924937-22102117 GCF_000181295.1 Otolemur garnettii
GGCGCCGAGCCGATTTCTCTTTTCAGTAAGTCTCCTGATCTGTCCTTCATGCCCTTCCCCGCCCCCTTTCATTTTTACTGTTTTATATTTAGCCCCAGACAGTTGAGAAAATATGTGATGCGTGCAACCATCCAAATCTCACCGTTTGTTTGGGGTTGATTCTGGGCGCTGGGTCAGCATCCTGCTGTCTTGAGGTTTGAGAGAGCGAGGATTGAGAATTAACAAGCATGACATCAAGGTTTGGGGACAGAGGGGATCCTGTGTCTAAAAGTATAAATTGAAGAGTCCTAAAAGGTCTGCTGTCCCTCCCGATCTCACGTTGCATGTTCTGTTGCAGTGACTGAGATTGCCATTCATTCATTCATTCGTTCATTGATTCAGCAACTCCTCTCAAGCCCCTGCAATGTGTCAGATATGCGGCTGGTGCTCAGTAAATGTGACCGCCCGTTCTCAAGCAGCCTGCCTCCTTTTTAAATGACAAAACCTAGAGAAAGGATTACCTACATCCCTGTTATGACCTCATGAATTTATTAGATTTCTGGCTGCTGCTCAGCACAGTGGAGTGGGCCGCCAGTGGGGCCAGGCAAATTTTAAGGACTGGTTCAGGGATGAGAGGTCTGGAGCACGCGGATGAAGAAGGGCTGGGAAACCAGGAGGGAGCATGGGAGTGCAAGGCCCCCAGCAGGGTGTGGGGGGCCTGTAGTTAGAGAAAATTGAGGTGGAAAAGGCCTTGGAGATAATTGAGTTGATCTCTTTCATTTTCATCATGAAGACAGCGGACTGAGGGCTGTCTGAAGGTGACAACCCCTTCCCTGCCCTGGCACCCTGGGTGTTCCTCGCTAAAGTCCTTTCCTGTCTCATGTAGCTGGCATCTTTCTTTGTTCGCAGACCTCAATTATGTTTAGCACGGCAGCGGGGAGAGCTGTGCGTGGAAAGGTCAGCCATATGTCGCCCCTGTCTAGTGCTGACTCGGTGGCCCTGCTGCTCCATCTGAAGGATCCCTGGGCTTCTGGGTTTAGAATGAGCCAAGGCGTGCGCTTCCAGGTGCAAGGGTCACGGTGCCACCTTTGCCTAGCTGACAGTTTCTGAGGACAAAGGCAGAACCTACTACTGTGAGTGGCTTATTTTAGGGGCTTGACCCAGAGCCTCCTGGAGCCTGGTCCTGAGTGAGGGCTCCGTGCCTCTCTGAGCTCACTTGAGTGCAGTGGGCTATTTTTAGGGCCCGACTCCAGTGATGTGGTCAAACATGCTGGCTGGCTGTTTGCATCTGGCACTCAGAGCTGGGGACCTAAGCGGCTTGTGGAGCCCCTGTCGCTGCCCCAAACCCACTGCCCTAGTTCTGCCTGTCATCTTCCTTTTGTTCTGCCTGTTTTGTCATCTGTGCTGGCACTGTTTCTCCGGGAGCCAGAGAGACGAGGTCTCAGCAAATCTCATCTAGGAAGCAGCTTCCTACAGCAGAGCATTAATTTCCTAGGACTGCTGAATCTAGGTGCTGCAGACTGGGGCGGCTTAGCACAGAAATTTATTCTCTCAAGTTTTTGAAGGCTTGAAGGCTGAGATCAAGGTGTCAGCAGAGCCAAGCTTTCTAGAAGGATCTAGGGAAGAATCTGTGACATCCCTTTCTCTTTGCTTCTGGGGTTTGCTGGTGCTCTTTGGCGTTCCTTGGCCTGTAGCTGCCCCTGCTGTCACATGGCTGTCTTCTCCCCTTGTCTGTCTGTGTCTTCAGAGTCCTCTCCTCTTTAAAGACACTGGTCATATTGGATTAAGGGCTCACCCCGCCTCAGTGTGACCTTATCTCAATTTAACTAATGACACATGCAAAGACTCTGTTTCCACGTGAGATCACATTCTGGAATACTGGGAATTAGGACTTCCACATATGTTTTTGAGAGCACAATTCAACACATGACCTACAGCAAGCAGATTCCACCCAGTGGAAGGAGAGAGTGTGGGTGTAGGTTCTGCCCCTGAGAGTGTGAACCCTGGCTTTATCCATACTCCTATGGCCAGTAACCTCCGAGGGACGTGGATAACCAGGGTCTGTGGGGCTTGAGTCACATGCAACTTGTGACCCTCTTAAGAAAAAGAATACAGACTGATGAGTGCAACATTTGGCATAAAGTGAATGCTTATTTAGACCAAGGTAATTTATTGCAAGACAGATAATGTTAAAAGCTGACAAATACCACAGACATCACGAAATCCCAAGTAATAACGTAGAGCACATTATTGCAGCCCCACGTAGATCCTTTTACCAGGAAAGGCTGAGACACAGGCTCAGTGCCTGTGGCTCAAGCAGCTAAGGCACCAGCCACATACACCTAAGCTGGCAAGTTCGAATCCAGCCCAGGCCCACCAAACAACACTGATGGCTGCAACCAAAAAATAGCCAGGTGTTGTGGCAGGTTCCTGTAGTCTCAGCTACTTGGGAGGTGGAAGCAGGAGAATCGCTTGAGCCCAGGAGTTGGCGGTTGCTGGGAGCTGTGATGTCACGGCACTCTGTGAGAAAAAGAAAGGCACACAGTGGGGTGGCTGGGGCAGTGGGGGGATTTGGAATAGGCTCCAGCGGCAGTGGCTCTTTACCACCTGGTGTGGAAGTGTTTCAAGATTTTTCTGCCCAAAATACTTCCAAGCCATACTGCGGCCATACTGCTAAGTGGTGGCTGTACCTTCATGCAGGGTGTCATGAGGAAAGTACCCTGCTCTCAGCCAGAGGCTTCCTCTGTAAGGACAGCCCCTCCCGGCTCCCTGTGCTGGGTTATTAGGCCAGCAGGGCACTGAGCGTCAGGCCTGGTGTCATCATCATGGCTGTGGCGGATGGGGGGGGGGTGCCTGCCTGGGATGGGCATACAGGGAAGGCGGATCCACAATAGAATCTTGAGAGAACCATCTTTCCCCAGGAAACTGACAGGATGGAACTGTGATTCAAACAGGTCTTTGTAAGTCAAAAAGAATCCAGGGGCAACTGTTTCCCAGATGAAATGTTAGCAGGCCTGCCTGGCAGCCCTCCCCTCCTCTGGACAGAGGGGAGATGTGGAGGGGAAGGGGAGGAGAGAGGGGAAGAGAGTGGAAGTCCAGCTTGGACTCATTCCATGCTAGAGCTGGAAGAGTCTTACCTACAGGTGGTGACACAGAGGCAGAGAGGCAAAGGGACTTGCTTCACATCACATCGCTTCCTGTACATGGGATGGCTCACTTGAGGTTTGATGTATTTGTTCTCCCTAGAATAGCGTATGTAAAGGGATTAAAGTGCTTATGGCTGGGTGCCCCTGGAGGTGATGTAGAAAGAGTATTGGGCTTGCAGTCTTCACTCACATTCCATTGATCACCCTTGGTCAGTTGATCACTCCCAAGCACGAAGGTGTCAGGGAAATATGGTCCATAGCTAGCTAGTCATGTATCCTCCTTACAATATTATTACTCTGGAGCAGGGGTGTCCAACCTGCAGCTCATGGGCCACATGCAGATTTTGTGAGGACTTTTTTACTTAACTGTGGTGTTAGATATCACAAAGATTATGCACAGACTTATTTTTTTTTTATTTTGTGAATCAGCTTTCCTTTCATTAGTGTTTGTTTTTTCAACATGTGGCCCCAAATCAACTCTCACTCTTATAATGTGTGACAGAGACAAAAAAGGTTGGCTACCCCTGCACTAGAGGAAGGGAAAGAGATTTGGGTGGATAGGTGGCATTATCTGCCACAATATGGAAGAAGGTATGTGCAAAAAAAAAATTGGCTCGGTGCTTGTAGCTCAACGGCTAGGGTGCCAGACACATACACTGGAGTTGGTGGGTTCGAACCCTGGCTGGGCCTGTCAAACAACAATGACAACTACAACCAAAAAAATAGCTGGTGTTGTGGCAGGTGCCTGTAGTTCTAGTTACTCGGGAGGCTGAGGCAAGAGAATCACTGAAGCCCAAGAGTTGGAGATTACTGTGAGCTGTGATGCCACTGCATTTTATTGAGGGCAACATAGTGAGACTCTGTCTCAAAAAAAAAAATCTTCAAGGTTGGGCGGTGCCTATGGCTCAAAGCAGTGGGGGGCCGACCCCATATGCCAGAGGTGGTGGCTTCAAATCTGGCCCTAGCCAAAAACTGCAGAAAAAAAAATCTTCAAGGTTATAGATACTTTTAAACTCTTCTCGGTTTGAGATGATTCAATAGCAGATCAATGGTGATATATTCCAGGAAACTGAAAATGCACAGTAAGGGCAGGAACGGGGGATGAGTGACTCTTGTGTTTATTAAGTACCGACTATGACCAGCCTTGTGCCATCAATGGAGGGAAAATCTAGGAAATGATGTCATCACTTAAGTTTAGCTATTAATCTAAAACACACTTGAGAAATAAAGAACATCTAAACCATGTGTTACAGACCAGGAATCCAATAGAAATTCTGGAGAGGAGGGGTCAAGGTAGGCTGGAATGGTCAGAGAAGGAAGGTCTCTGCCCACAGGTGCCCTAAGTTGGGTCCTGGGGATTAATGATATTGGCGAGGATCAGAGGCCAGTTAGTTCACTGTGGAAAGGGGATGGAAAAAAGGAATTACATCTCTTAGGCACTTGTATACCATTAACAAGTCATTTCAGTTAATTTTCTCAGCAACTCCATGACCTTCCCTTTATAGATGAAAGATTGAAGTCCTTAAAGGCTAAGCCCTTGTCCCCACAGCTTGATCGAGAGCAGAGATTTGAACCCCACTCTAACCACTATCCCCTCTCCAACCCCTCCCCTATTTAGAACCCTATCTTCTGGCTGTTTCTTAAATCAGCTCTCTGTTACCATCCAGGGTATCTCAGGCTTGTTGTAGATGTTTCTCAGAGGACATCGTGGGATGATGGAGCGAGGCCAGTGAGTATGTGTGGGACATGTGCAAGACAGACAGCTCTGTTGGTTTCCAGCTGTTCGGCTTTGGAAAAACCACCCGCCTCTCCTGGGTTTTAATCCCAACCTCTGAATAATCAGTTTAATTTTCCCTGCACAGGGCGATTTGTGAGGCTCAAATGAGGTTGTGGGCGACTGCATACCTTACTCTCCACAGGGTGCTGTACACGCCACCGAAGTGTTGCCAGGGCCCAGAAGGTCAGGAGATATTGACTGTTGTTGGGAGGAAAATACAGAGAACTTAGAAAATGTCACCCCCTACAGCACAAAACTAACTGTCCCCTAGGAATGCTGGGTGCAGCTGGTGTCACCATCTCCTAAGAAACGTAGGGTTGGGACAGCAGGTTGTGAAGGGCAGCTGGACACACACGTGGAAGCTGGTGTTGCAGAGCCAGGGCTGGCCCAGTGGTCAGGGTGCGAGCTTGAGCCCGGTGGCCGCTCCCTGAAGTGTGCTCCCCTGCGCTAGCTCCCAGCCTGGAAGCTTGTGTGGTGATAAATGTCACACAACTGAACAGAAAGTCTGCTCCTGTGGCCAGGCAGACTGCTGGCTAGTCAGGGCCTTGTGGTTGTATATTACTCATTTTCTTTGTTATAAAGAGGACAGGCCTCTGAAAATCCCCACCCAAAAAGGGAGGTTATGTTGAGAACTAGAAAGGCTGAAAGCCTAGAAAATGAAGCTGCTTTTATGCCCATAGTTTCCTTGGCTCCTTGGAGTACCCCTGCAAGCTGCTGTTATCATCCCCGTTTTACAGGGAAAGAAACTAAGGCACGGAGATGTGAAGTCATTTTCCCAGTGCTACTCATGTGGGGAACACATAGTTAGCACCAACTACATACGTTTTGAATAATATTATATCTGATATTTTTAAAATGTTTATTGGTGATTTTACACATGAGGAAACTGAGTCACAGAGGAGTCCTATCCCAGCCACCATAGTTCAAGTGAGTGGGGAGAGTCTGGAGGCTGTTGGCCCTAGCCTGACGTGAGATGGTCAAATCAGTCACAGATCCTGTTTTTTCCTGTACGACTCCCAGCCACTCAGCCCCATGTGACCCAGAGCCATCCCCAGGATGCCAGCTGTTGCCCCTGGTTACCAAAGAGCTTGGCCTCTAGCTGAAATGTGCCAGTTCCAGTCTCCATTTTGAGCCCGAGCACCAGTCCAGTCTTCCTATTTATACTGAAACTTGGCGACCCAGGCAGGCTGTGTCTCCTTTCTTCCTTATTTCAAAACACTCTGTTCTCAGACTCCTGGTTTTTACCCTCGCCTGGCCCACTCTGGCTCCGAGGCATCTTGTTTGATTTAATCAGTCAGCAGGCGCTATCACCATAGAGATCTTTGAAGTGAAGTTTTAGAATCTGTACTCACTTATGTTGGCTGTTAAAAGGCCAACATAAAATGTGTGTTCCTCTTTTTTTTTTTTAAGAGACAGTATCTGGCTTTGTCACCCAGGTTGGAGTGCAGTGACACAATCAAAGCTCACTGTAGCCTCAAACTATCAGGTTGCTGTGATCCTCCTGCCTCAGCTTCAAGAGTAGCTGGGAGTATAGGTGTGAGCCACCATGGCCGGCCACACTTTCTTTTTGAAATATATATCTTATTATATCAAGAAACAAAAAGAGGCCAGGCAGACTCCTGTAATCCTAGCACTTTAGGAGGCTCACTTGAGCCCAGGATTTCTTTTCTTTTTTTTTGAGACAGAGCCTCAAGCTGTCGCCCTGAGTAGAGTGCCATGGACTCACAGCTCACAGCAACCTCCGACTCCTGGGCTTAAGCAATTCTCTTGCCTCAGCCTCCCAAGTAGCTGGGATGAGAGGCACCCTCCACAACACCTGGCTACTTTTTGGTTGTGGTTGTCATTGTTGTTTGGCAGGCTGGGGCTGGATTTGAACCTGCCTGCTCTGGTGTGTATGGCTGGTGCCTTAACTGTTTGGACTACAGGTGCCAAGCCAGGCCCAGGATTTCAAGACCAACTTGGGCAACAACACAACCCTGTCTTGACAAAAAATAAAAAAGCTAGTTGAACGTGGTAGCATACATCTGTAATCCCAACTACTTGGGAGGCTGAGGCAGGAGGATCATTTGAACCTAGGATTTTGAGGCTGCAGTGATCTATAATCATGCCACTATACTCTAGTTTGGGTGACAGAACCAGACACAGTCTCAAAAAAAAAAAATAAGTAAAGTATAAGGCCCTGTGAGATGGAGGCCTTGTCAGAATGCCCAGAGGTGGTTATCTTACAGGCCAGCACAGCCCCCCAGCCTTCTATCTGTCTTTACTGGACTTTAGCCCAGGTTTTCAAGTCCATCAGTCATTCAACAAGTCTTTATGCAAAGCTTAGTAGCTATTGCCTGGGTAACAAAGCCTCCTGCACCCTGGCTTCAAGGAGCTGATATTCTGGGATATTCTTGGTGAAACAGGGAGCAGTACAACTGACAATGTCTTTAGGTGTTAAGTGGGGTGGAGGAGGGATGGGTGGGAGAGAGCAGCCTGGCTGCTACAGATGAGGAAAGCTTTTAGCCTACGGTTTTAGAGAGGGAAGCTCATGAATGCATTTTAATTGACTCAGTTTCAGTTTTGAATTCCAACTCTGTTTCTTACTAGCTTCGTGACTGTGAATTTTACCCAAATCGTGAATGTGACATAGTTTGGTACCCATGTGGTTAATAAACAGTTTCTTTCTGTATCAGTTATTATCAGGCTTTGCATTTCTGTGTCAAGTAAGGGGCTGCAGGTACACAGTACACGACGACTGGTCCTTCATGATGTTGGGGGCTCAAGCTCCCTCTACTTTGTTGTCCTATGTTCAAGGTCTCCATTCCCAACACTATTTGCTAGTCCAGGGTGGCTGCGCCAGCCATCCCTTCTGCATTTCAGCCAGTAGAAAGGAGACAGTTACACTTTCTGCTGTGAGGGACACCCTCTGGAGGTTGTATGTACTGCTTAAATCATATGGCCTCACCTAGCGAGCTGCAAGGGATGCGGGGAGCTACAGGTTCTCATCCAGATGGCTGCACTAAAACTTAGTGTCCTGTCACTTTGGAAACAGGGGAACTGGCTCCTGGATGACAGGCAGTTGTCCTTATGGCCTTTCTTTTCCTTGATAAATGCTTCTTGAAGTGAATGGCATTCTGGAGGCAGCAGAACATGGGCTGGAGATGAAAGGATAGTAACTATTGCTGCTAATAGTAGCTGAACTTTTATGTATTTCTGCATTAAAAAATCACCTCCAAATCTAGTGGTTTATAATAACATTGAACATTCATTGTCTCACACAATTTCTGCAGGGCAGGAATTCAGGAGTCCACGGTGGCCAAGTGGGGTGGTCTGGTTCAGGGTCTCTCAGAGTTGCACTTGTGACATTGGCCAGGACTGCTGTCTCTAGAGCAGTGATATTCAACCGGGGTGCTGTGGCACGAGTGTGCCTTAACAGGATCTTAGGTGTGCTACGAAAATTTTTAAAGAACATTAATTAAATTGTCTTTAATAGACATTCAAAGTGTATTAAGTATATATATATTTTAATTTATTGTTGGGGATTCATTGAGGGTATAAAAAACCAGGTTTCACTGATTGCATTTGTTAGGTAAAGTCTCTCTTACAATCATGTCTTGCCCCCAAAAGGTGTGGCACACACCAAGACCCCACCCCTCCCTCCTTCCCTCTCTCTGCTAATCCCTTCCTCACTCCTCCCTCCTTCTTCGTCTCTCTGCTCCCCCTCTTTTCATTGTTTTTTTTTTACTTTTTTTTTTTTTTGATCAACATAATTTAAGTGTGCCATGGAGCTTTAACTACAGGTTCAAGTGTGCTGTGAGATAAAAAAGGTTGAAAAGAGCATCGTCTTCCCAGGTGGCTCAGCAGGTGGCAAGTTGGTGCCTCAGTTTCTTCCCACACAGGCTGTCCACAGGCTCCCGTGGCAGTGCCTTTTATGGCCTGGTGTCGGGGGTCACACACCACCACCTCCTCCACATTCTGTTCCTGAGAAGCGAGTCACCGAGTCTGGCCCACATGTGCGGGGAGGGATTGGGCAGTACCTCCTGAGAGGAAAGGCATCAAAACAGCCAGCACTTTTGGAACTCTGCGTGTGCACCTGGCCTGGTGCTGAACATTTCACGTGCATCATCTTAATTACTTTTCACGACAACCCATGAAGTGGGAACGAGTCTCGTCTCTTTTGGCAGCTGAAGAAACTGAAGCCCAGAGAGCAAAGTGCCTTGCTGTCAGGCTGCGGAGATCTGAACACAGGCAGCCCGACCCAGGGCCTTAAGTGCTACACCATACCTGGGGAGGTGACAAGGGGATTGGGAGAGAGTCTGAGCTGGGACAGAAGGATATGACAGATGGAGGCACAGAGAGAACGAGCTGGTGCTCTCTGCCTCTGAGACGCTGTGTGGCTGGGGCTGGACTCACACAGAGTGGTCTGTCTCTAAAAGTGAGCGTAAAGAATGAGCCAGAACAAAAAAGGTTATTTGATCAGGCTGGGGTCAGGTTAATGCTTTTGGCCTCTAGGAGGCCGGGGAAGCCTTTTCCAGAAAGCTGCCTTCTGCAGCTTGTACACCCTTTTTTACCCTTCTAGAACATGGAAATCGATGCAGAAATCAAGTCTTCTGTTGAAAAGGATCTTGTTTAGCTTCTTTCCATTTTATGGCTGGGGAGATGAGACCACGGAAGCAAAAGTATGACCACAGTGACTCCGAGGCAGAGCTGAGACTAGGTCGGCCCCTGCTCCTCAGTCCTGGCATGTTCCTATGTGCCAGGAGAAAGGCCAGCTGATGAGAAGAAGAGAGACAGAGGAAAAAGGTGTCAGGGAGAGCTGTGCTCAAATGTCATCAGTAGAAAAGCTATAGGAATCAGAACAGTGTAATACCGGGGTAAGGATCAACAGAAAGATCAGACCAAATAGGGAGCTCAGAAACAGACCCAGCCTTATCCAGTTAATTGATTTAGAGGTACCAAGTAACTCAAAAGGTCAATGACAATCTTTTCAGCAAAAGGTGCTGGAACAACTGGAGATCCATGGTGGGTTGGGGGGGGGTCTGTGAATAAACCTTAATCGATCCCCTGCCTCAAATCATACACGAAAATTATGATGGGTCATAGACCCGAATGTCAAAACTAAAAGTATGAATTTTCTAAAATAAAATATGGGGAAAAAATATCTTTCCAACTTTGGGATAGGTAAAGACTACTTAACATAAGACAAAAAAAGTGCCAGTCATGAAAGAAAAAAATAAACACACTGAACTCCATAAAAATAAAAAATTTACTCTTCAAAAGACATCACTACGACAATAAAAATGCAAGCTACAGATGGGGAGAGGATATTTACTTATCAATACATATGCTCAGTTTGGCGCCTGTAGCTCAGGGGCTAGGGTGCCAGCCACATACACGGGAGCTGGCAGGTTCGAATCTAGCCCCAGCCTGCCAAACAATGACAACTACAACCAAAAAAATAGCCAAGCATAGTGGCAGGTGCCTGTAGTTCCAGCTACTTAGGAGGCTGAGGCAAGAGGATTGCTTAAGCCTAAGAGTTTGAAGTTGCTGTGATGTCATAGCACTCTACTCAGGGTGACAGCTTGAGACTCTGTCTCAAAAAAAAAAAAAAAAAAAAGCTCAACAAAGAACTCTTCTCCAGAATCTTAAAAAGGCACCTGAAACTCAAAGACGAACAACTATTTTCAAAAGTAGGTAAAGGATGTGAACAGATACTTCACAGAGGAAAATATGCAAGCAGCCATAAGCACCTGAAAAAGTGTGCAGTGTCACTGCTAATCGGAGGGATGCGCATTAAAACCTGGGAGAATGGTTCGCACTGCAAAGCCCACAGTCGCAAGTGTTGCAGAGGCTGTGGAGCAACTGAAAATCTCCTATGTTGCTGGGGGGAGAGAAAATGGTACAACTATTTTTAGAACCAGTTGGGCATTTTCTTATAAACACAAGCCAACCCTGTTGTAATGGTTAATTTTATGTGGCTGGGATGAGGGATGCCCAGACAGCTGGTAAAACTATTTCCAGGTGTGTCTGTGATGGTGTGTCCCGAGAGAACAGCACTGTTGTCTGGGTAGAGCAGACCGTCCTCACCAGTGCAGCCTGCTACAGGCCTGGATCCCTCTCTCCTTGAGCTGGTTCACCCTTCTTCTCTTGCTCTCAGATATTAGGGCTCCCGACTCTCAGGCTTTCAGAAGCTGTGTCTTATACCAATGAGTGCCCCTCTCCCCTGGCTAATTGCTCCAGGCCTTTGGCCTTGGTCTGAGAGCTACACTCCTGGTTGTTCTTGTTCTCCAACTTGTGGAGGCATATCGTGGTGCTCCTCAGCCTCCCTGACTGCATGAGCCAATCCTCACAATAAATCTCCTCTTTTATTTCCGTATACCCGTACAACTCTGGAGAACCCTGACTAATACACCCATGACCCAGGAGTTTCACTCCTAGCTACTTACTCAAGAGAAAGGAAAACATAATGTTTACAAAAAGACTTGTACAAATGTATTCATGGCAGCTTTATTCCTAATAGCCCAAGCTGAGAACAATATAAATTGCCATCAACCAGAGGATGATACATCCATGCAATGGAATAGTACTCAGAAAGAAAGGGGGATGAACTAGTGATACATGTAACATGCGTGAATCTCGCGGAAGTTATGACAAATGAGAAAAGCTAGATGAAAGAGTGTATCCTGAACGCTTTTATTTTCTGCGGTGTTAAAAAAGACATAAGTAACCTACAGGGATAGAAATCAGAGCAGTGAGAGAAATCAGGTTGCTGGGAGCAGTGGGAAAGGCAGGGTGTGACTAGAGAGGATAGGAGGAAACTTTCTGGCAATACTAGAATATTCTCTATCTAGGGTGGGCACAGTGGCTCACGTCTGTAATCCTGGCACACTGGGAGGCCCAGGTGGGTGGATTGCTTGAGCACGAGTTCGAGACCGGCCTGAGCAAAATTGAGCCCCCGTCTCTAAAAACTAGCTGGGCATTGTGGTGGGAGCCTGTGGTCCCAGCTACTGGGGAGACTGAGGCAAAAGAATCGCTTGTGCCCAAGAGTTTGAGGTTGCTGTGAGTTTGAGAGATGCCACGGCACTCTACCCAGGGTGAAAAAGTGAGACTCTGTCTCAAATAAAAAGAAAGAAAGAAAAGAAAAGACCAGTAAAAGAATATTCTATATCTTGATTGGTGTGGTTGTTATATGAGTATATGTATCAAAATTCACCAAACTGTATATGTAAAATCTGTACATTTTATTGTATACTAATTGTACCTTAGTAAAAATTATATATGAATTCATTATCAAATACTATGTTTCCCCTGCATAGGTTGTATTGTGGGTGTCATTATTTTAATACAAATCTTGGGTGACATAAGTCATTGACTTAGAACAGTTGGTTAAGGGAGCCAGGAGAGTTGTTGATGGGGGTCACAAATTTGATCCCAGAGTGTGGCGGCAATTTCTCTATCTTGAACAGCCTTGTGCTCAGGCCCAGCCTTAGTCTTGGGTGGTCACTATTTGCGGTGATTTCATGGTGACCAGAATGAACTCACCCCAAATTCCTTTCCATGCTGAAGTCTGAAGGCACTTGGGGTAAGCCTTGACCTTTCCTTGTTTTCTCTTTATGACGGGAATGGCAAGATGCTGAGACCCCACCTGGAGGTGTGAGTGGCTATGTCAGATGCTGTCTGCCCAGGGCTGGCTGCGTAGTTGGTGGGGCCCAAATTAAACATATAGGAATCTTGAAACCTTGATGGTGACAGCTGGATATCAGCCAAGCATGGAGTCAAGGATACTGGGAACACTGGGTTAGGGTCCGTATGGACACTAGCTTTATTGCTATTTTGGGCTGAGCTCTGATGTGGCCAGGAGGACACAGGCACATGGCACAGGGCAGAGCTTCCGTATACAGACTTCATTCCTGTGTATCAGGACATCTTTGCTCACACTGGGCAAAGGCTCACACCCTGTGCTCAGTTCTGAGAATAAGAGAAGCTATGGGTCCTGCTTTCTAGTTACTTCTGGTCTCAGAGGGGAGGGAAGGTCACCCAGGAATGTGAAAAGCTTCATTATGTGTTGGAGGGACATACAGTTTCAGATCCAAATGGGGAATGGTGGAGGCAACTGGAGAAGGCTTCCTGGAAGAGGTGATATTTAATTGGGTCATTTGAAGGACGTTCTGACTGGTTATGAGGACAAAGGAGAGAAGGTCAAGAGCAGAGCTGGAGAGATGGGAGAGCCCAGGTGGGTACGAGGTGTGGGGGAAATGCTGGTGCAGCTGTGTGGCCTGAAGCCAAGGGCCTGGTCTCTCCCTGTGGAAGCAAAGAGAGCCAGACTCTCTCTCCCAGGACCATGGTGATGAGGATGCAGGAGGAGGCCAGGCCCTGGCAAAGGGAGTAAGGAGGCTGACATGAAGATATTTAGAGGTTATTCACACAAGCTGTGTGGCTGCTGCGTGGGGGAGAGTGGGCAGCGGTGCAGGTACAAGAAGTGGTATCCCGGCTGGGCCATCACTGAGCAGGTGTGACTTTTCCACTCCCAGCCTTCCCATGGATTCTCTGAACTCCCCAGTGTTCTCCTATTAGATTTTTCTGGCACAAGTTAGCCATGATCAATTTCTATCATTGGCCACACAAACCCTGATGCAGAATTATCAGTGGGGCCAGACGCTGAGAGACTTCACTGCCAGTGTGAGGAGTACTACAGACAGTGGGAGCCATGGGAGGCACAGGAGTGGAGGGCCCTGACGCACACGTGGAGGAAGAGCCATCAGGAGAGCAGAAGGGAAGGTGACAGTGCTGTGGGGGCAGCGGGCAAGCTGAACCAGGTCAGCCATGGTGACAGAGGAGGAAATGGGGCATCATGACAAGGGGCCCAGCGGTAGAACTGACAGGATGTTGCAACTGTCTGGATGTTGCAGGACACTGGGGAGAGCCTTCCATAAAGAATATACATCATTACGTATTTCTTCCCTGTGGTCTTCTAAATAACCAGCTTATCCATTTCAACTTAGGGATTTCGGGGGAGTTGTAGACCAATGCGTGCTGGCCTGGCTCCCCAGCCTCTGCTGGGAGGTGGCCTCCCCTCTGAGCCACGCTCTGCAGTGCGCAGACAGGAGGGCTTAGGAGCGATTAGCTGCTAAGGGGAGGGGAAGAAGGCAAACTCTTAATTCCTCTTTAATAACATATGTCAGGTAACGTTTTCAATATGTCACTGTGTCTGCAGCTCCGGTCAGCGGGTCGCTATCATTTTTGAGCTATAAACAAAAGACTGCTTTTAATTACTTCTGTGAAATTGCCCGACCCATGCATGATTAAATATTCATGATGTAGAACGAGGCATTTTCTTTGTATATAGATCCATATTAAATTTAGCTGGCAACCCGCTGACTGAACAGCACTAATAAATTTCTTGTAATGGGCCGCAGCTTTTCCTGATTGCTCTCCGTCTCTTCCCCTCTCATCTCCTTCTCCAGGGCCTTGTTGCTGTCCTGGTCTAGCGAGCTCTGTGTCCCCTCCCCCCCCTTTTTTTTGTAAATTGAAGTGAAACTTACATAACCTCCAATTAACCATTTTAACAGGTTCACGTAAGTGGCCTCTGGGTGCGTTCATAGTGTTGGGCAACCACCACCTCCTCCTAGTTTCAAAACTTTCTCAGAACCCCAGCAGGACACTTTGTACCCTCCAAGTGATCACTTCCCAATCCCTCCTCCTCCCATCCCCCGGGAATCGCCACTTCTGTTTTCTATCTGTCTGGATTTGCCTCTTCTGGATATTTCATGTAACAGAAACCCCACGCATGTGACATTTTGCCTTTGTCTTATTTCACCTAGCGCGGTCATTTTCAACTGGTGTGCTGGAAAATTTTTAAAGATCACTAATTAAATTATTTTTGAAAGAAGTTCAAAGCATATTCTTTTTTTAACTCTTCTTTCAATCATCATAATTTAAGTGTGCCTTGGAAGTTTAACTATAGGTTCAAGCGTGCCACGAGATAAAGGTTGAAAAACACCAAGGTAGCATAATGATTCTGTGGCATGCATCAATACTTTATTTCTTTTCATGGCTGAATAATGTTCTATTATATGGATATACCACAACTTGTTTGTTCATTCATCTGATGATGGACGTTTGAGCTGTTTCTACCTTTGGCTTTTCTGAGTGATACTGCTATGAACATTCACGTACCACTTAACACGAACATATGTTTTCATTTCTCTTGGGTTTACATCCTAGGAAGGAGTTGCTGGGTAATGTGGTAATTCCACATTTACCTTTTTGAAGAAATTCCCTGTTTACCTTTTTGAAGAATACTACACTGTTCCTCACAGCAGCTGGACCATTTCCCATCCCCCTCAGCGATGTTGTCAAGGTTCCTATGTCTCCACTTCTTCACCAACACTTGTTAGTTTACATTTTTTACAAAACTGTAGCCATTCTAGTATGAAATGGTATTTCACCGTAGCTTTGATTTTGCATTTCCTTAATGACTATTGATGTCAAATACTTTTTCTTTTTTTTTTTTTTTGAGACAGAGCCTCAAGCTTTCCCCCTGGGTAGAGTGCCATGGCATTACAGCTCACAGCAACCTCCAACTCCTGGGCTCAAGCGAGTCTCTTGCCTCCGCCTCCCAAGTAGCTGGGACCACAGGCGCCCGCCACAACGCCCGGCTATTTTTTGGTTGCAGCCGTCATTGTTGTTTGGCGGGTCCGGGCTGGGGATCCGAACCCACCACCTTAGGTGTACGTGGCTGGCGCCTTAGCCGGTTGAGCTATAGGTGCCGAGCCAGTCAAATACTTTTTCTTGGGCTTTTTGGCCATTTGTCAAGAACTGTTTTTGAACAATGTCTATTCCAATCCTTTGCTTTAAAAAATTGGATTGTTTTGTGTTGTTGTAGCATAAGAGTTTTTAAAAAATCTATTCTGGATACTAGATCCTTGTTAGATATATAATTTGCAAGAATTTTCTTCTATTTATATTCTTGCTTTTAACCTTTTCTGCACAAAATTTTAATTTTTATAAAGTCTAATTTACCAATTTTTCTTTTGTTATTCATGCTTTTGGTGTCAAACCTAAGATTCTTTTGCCAAAGTCATGAAGATTTAGCCCTCTGTTTTTTTTTTTTCCTAATAGTTTCATAGAGTTTTAACTCCCACATGCAGGCCATCGATCCATTCGACTTAAAGTTTTAATGTGGAGTGAGGTAGGGATCAGATTTCTTCTTTGCATATGTTTATCCATGTGTCTTACCATCATTTGTTGAAAAGACTTTTCTCTTTCTCATCCTGTTGAAGAGATTCTTTCCCTATTGAATGGTCTTGGCACCCTTGTCATTATGCGTCATTTTTGTCTCTTTCCATGTTCCTGTCTCTCTGTCCTCTCACTTGCCCTCCCTCTGTCTCCACCTTGCTCAAATCTTATAGACTTTAACTTACTGTCAATGGTTCTTACCTCTGTCTTGTGATTGTAGGTCCCATAGGGGAGGGAAATGATAGCATTTGGGGGTGGCCTGGGGAACATACTCAGCTAGTGGAGGGATGTTATGGACAGAGTGAGGTTGGCATCACTTGCTAGCTAAATGCTTTGGCACAGAGTGCAGAGGGGACTCAGGGCTGGCGTGGAAGCAGTGGGAGGACTGGTCTTTCCCTTTAAAACTAGACCAGGGCTATTGTAAATATTTGAGCAACATTTTATTGCACTCTAAGTCCACCTCTTGATTTTCCATTTACATTAGACCGTGTGGAAAATTAACTGTATTAAATCAATATATGATTCAAGTTCCTTGAGGTTTCTTTTTTTCTTTCTCTTTCATTTCCCTCTATTTCCCCTCTCCCTTAAAAATAGCTCATAATTCTGTGGTGGCCGCACAGCATTTCGGGCAGCTGAGCTGGAATTCATTTTAATCCAGATCAGGTATTCTATTTACCAGCTGAGCTAAGGGCAGGTAACACCAACCTTCTAGGACTTGATCTCCTCATTCATAAAAAGAGGAATAAATGCGAAAGTGCTTTACAAACTGTAGAACGTGAAGTTACTTTTTATAAGAATTATAGTACAAGTAATTTATTGTTGTTTTAAAGGCTAAGGTTTGGAGAAGTCAGAGCTACAGGATATAATGGGGACTTTCCCTTCAGTGAGCTGGGATGTCGCAGAGCCGAGATGCGGACATGAGCTGAATCTGGCTCTGCCTGCCATTCCTACTTGAGACGTCCTATCCACATTCTCTTTGCCTGCTCAGTCTCTGACTTCCTTTATGCTCAAAGGATCCTAGGGATCATTGAGTCTTACCTGTGTATTTTATACGTGCAGAAACTAAGAGCCAGGGAGGGACATGTCCAGGAACCCACAAGCATCAGTGATGGGGCCCATCCTCCCACCCAGAGGTCCGACTCCTGCTCAGAAGATCCTTCTCCCTACACAGACACTCTGTGGCTGCGCTGCTCATTCAAAGGCAGCAGCAGCTACTTTCTGGGAAGCTGGCATCTCCCAGGGTGTAGAAAAAAAAAAGATGGATCTTGATGAGACTACTGAGCCTAGTCACAGCCCCCAGGGGTACCCATCCCCAGACAAATTCCAGTTGTACTGCAATGGAGTTATTTTAGTAGGAACACGTTTGGGGCTTATGGTGTTTTTTAAAATAAAATATTCTGGACATGTCAAACCATGTACCCATCACCCAGCTTAAGTTAAAGGCAGAGAGAAATGAATTAGGCAAAGTTACACAGTACAAAATCGACATACAATACTCAGTTGCATTTCCATATGCTAGTAATGAACAATCTGAAGGGAAAAGAGAGAAATCACATTAACATCCCAAACAGTAGGATACCGTGAGGAGCCACGTATTATTTCGGTCAGTGATCAACTAACTGCACATATGTTTGTGTTCTCCTAAGATTATAAGACTGAATGTTTTGCTGTGCCCTTTCTGTGTTCATAACCCTAGTGTTGCACTGTATCCAGAACAGTAAGGTGCTGTGCAGGTTTGCAGCTTAGGAGCCACAGGCTATGTCATACAGCTGAGGTGTGTGGCAGGCTAGACCGCTTAGGTTTGTGTAAATACTCTGTGAAGTTTGAGCAATGATGAGATTGCCTAATGACATGTTTCTCAGAATGTCTTCCCACTGTTGAGCAATGGAGGACTGTATGCAGGGATAAACTTCACTGAACTTGTGTGCTGAAAACTGTAAAATGTTGCTGAAAGAAATTAAAGAAGACACAAATAAATGAAAAGACATCAGGTATTCATGGATTGGAAGTCTTAATGTCGTTAAGGTGTTAGTCCTACCCAAAATGATTTACAGAGTCAATGCCATCCTTATCAAAATTCCATTGACTGTTTTTGGGGAAATGGAAAGATCCACCCTAAAATTCAGATGGACTCTCAAGGGACTCCTAATAGCCAAAATAATCTTAAAAAAGAACAAAGGTGCAGGTCTCACACTTCCTGATTTTCATACAAAGCTGTCGTAATCGAATCAGTGTGGTATTGGCATAAAACCAGACATGAGACAAATGGAATAGAAGAGGGGCCAGAAATAAACCCTTGGGAAAGGTTCCAAAACCACTCAATGAGGAAGGACAGTTTTTCTTTTTAACACGTGGCATTGGGAAAACTGGATATATATGCAAAAAAGTGAAGTTGGATCCTTACCGTACTCTATATACAAAAACTAATTCAAAGTAGGTCAAAGACCTAAAGGTAAGAGCCAATATACAGCTCTTAGAGGAAATCGCACGGAAAAACTTCAAGACATTGTATTTGGCAGAGATTTCTTGGATCTGACACCAAAGCATAGGTGACCAAAGAAAAAAGTAACATGGACTTCATCAAAATCAGAAACTTGTGCATCAAAGGACACTATCAAGAGAGTAAAAAGGCAACCCATGGAGTGGATTTGCAAATCATCCATATTTGCCAATATACATCTGATAAGGGGTTGATATCTAGAATAAATAAAGAAATCCTAATATTCAACAGTAACAACAAAAAACCAACCCAATTAAAAAGTAGGCAAATACACGAATTGACATTTCTCCAAAGAAGGTAAACAAATGGCCGGTTAACATATGAAAGATGCTCAACATCATAAATCATTAGGGAAATGCAAATCAAAACTATAATGAGATACCGTGCCATACCCAATAGGATGGCTATTACCAAAACGCTTATAAAATAAAGAGCTGGTGAAGGCTTGGCACCTATAGGTCAGTGGCTAGGGTCCCAGCCACATACACCAGAGTTGGTGGGTTCAAACCCAGCCTGGGCCTGCCAAACACAATGACAACTACAACCAAAAGATAGCTGGGATTTGGGGTGGGTGCCTGTAGTCCCAGCTACTTGGGAGGCGGAGGGAAGAGAATCGCTGGAGCCCAAGAGTTTGAGGTTGCTGTGAGCTGTAATGCCATGGCACTCTACTGAGGGCAACATAGTGAGACTGTCTCAAAAACAAAAAAGTGTTGGTAAGGATGTAGAGAAATTGGAATCCTCATGTATTGCTGGTGGGAATGTAAAATACCACAGCTGATGTGGAAAACCGTACGGCGATTCCTCCAGAAATTAAACATAGAATTATCATATGATCCAGCTATTCCACTCTGGGTACCTTCCCAAAGAAGTGAAAGCTAGATCTCAAACAAATACTTGTACAACTGTGTTCGCAGGAACATTATATATAATACCAAAAGTTAGAAGCAACCCAAGAGCCCATTGATGCATGGGTGAACAAAGTGTGGTATATACAACCAATGGAATATTATTTAGTGTTAAAATACAAGGAAATTCTGATGTATGCTACAACATGGATGAGTCTTGAGGACATAAACCAGTCATGGCATATTGTATGATTCCACCTATATGATGTACTGAGAATAGTCAAATTCTTAGAAACAGAGAGTAGAATGGTATAGTCAGGGGCTGGGGTCGGGGAGGGGAGAGAGAGTTAATATTTAAAGAGTACAGAGTTTCTGTTTTACAAGATGAAAAGAGTTCTGGAGATAGTGACAGTTACATACCAACATCAAGGTACTTAATCCCAAAGATCTGTACACTTACAACATGATTAATTGATAAATTTAATGTTGTATTTTTTCCACAATTAAGAGAAATGAAAATGTAAGAAATGAGCAGAGGAGGAGCCGGTTCTCTGATCACGGAGTCTTCTCAGCAGTACTCCTCAGGTCCTTGTGGACGGGATGGGTGGCTATGACAATTGTGCTTGCTGGGGACACTGAGCATAAAAGCTCCTGGAGAAGGGATCAGAAGTCTTTGAGAAGTTGTTGGCTCCCCTGGCTCAAACTCTAACTTCTCAGCAGAGGCTTCTGGGGCCTGGCTGGACTCTAATTCCTATCCCTGGGTCCCCATGGCAGCTTTCTGGAGCTTTCCCACCTCAGATGACTAGAGGAGAGTTTGCTGAGAGGGTCTCTGTTTCTTGTCACTTACAACAGAACAGAAAAACTGAGTGGTGAGGAGAATGGGTGAGAGAGAGAAAGAGAAAATGAATTCAGGTTTTGGAGACTCTTTCAAACCCTGTGAGTCCACAAAACTGTCCTATCCCATGGGGTTAAATCTTTAGTGAATTAAAGGAAGGGTATTTACAGGCCTTGTAGATTTGGAAATGTTTGGGGCGTGAACACGAATCTTTGGATTATTCTTTACCAAGACAACAAGGGAGGGACCACAGCCGCATTGTCCAATGCAGTGGCAGCAGCCACATGTGGCTATCAGGAATATAACACGTAGCTAGTGAGACTGAGGAACTCTAATTTTCATCACATTTAACTTTAATTTCTATTTAAAAAATGATAGTCCTGTTACTGGAAAGTTTTTGAGCAAGTTTGGAACACCTTGGTGATGTGAATTCACTTCTTTAACAAGAGTGTTCTTCTTCAACTTCTTCTCTTGGTCTAAATACAGATCAAATATCTCCAGTGAGAATTTAGTGTCTGAATTGAGATGTGCTGAAAGTGTAAAATACACTTCAAGTGTTAGGCCAGAAGTTTCAGACCAGCCTGGCAACATGGTGAGACCGTATCTCTATCCTGCTCCTCTACAAACAAAAAAAAAATTAGCTGGGCCTGGTGGCATGTACCTATAGTCCTACTCTGGAGGCCAAGGCACCAAGATTGCTTGAGTCCAGGAGTTGTAGGTTACGGTGATCTATGATAGCACCACTGTACTCTAACCTGGGTAACAGAACGAGACCTTGTCTCTAACAAAACAAACAAAAATATATACACATGTACATTGAATTGTGAAGATTCGGTATGAAAAAGGGCATGAAATATCTCATTAATAATTTTTTATATTGATGATATGTTGACATGATAATGTTTTGAATGTATTGGGTCAAGTAAAATATTATTAATATTAATTTCACCCATTTCCTTTCCTTTTTTAAAAGGGCAGCTCCTAGACAATTTGAAATGGTATGTGTGGCTCATGTTATGTTTCTATCAGATGGTGTTGGACTGGAGTATCCTGGGGAAGTTCAGGTTCAGATTAGTTGAGAGACTTTCATAGCTTATAAATGATAGAACCAAAATTTAGACCCAGATCCTCAAAGTTGGAATGCTTTGATTTTGGTTAATTGGCAAATACAGTTGGTTTGATCTAGGACCTCTACAAAGACCTGCCGGAGGGAGGCAGCAGTTCTCACCTAGGCTCTGTGTTCTAGGAACTGCTCCAGGAGAGAGGAGGCCCCGGAGAGGCTGGTGGACAGGGCGGGACAAATCACCTTTTCATATCTCACTGTACAATGACAGCTCTGATGGTCATTCCAGAAAATAAATTCCAAGATTCCTCTAAAGAGTGGACTAGGCACTGGCTTTTGTGCACAGCTTCCTAAAGGGAGTACTTAAAGGTCACTGTAGTGATATTCAGCAGTGAGGTATTTGGCACATTTTCTAGGATGAGTTCTTGAATCTAATTGTTTGATCTTGCAGTTTCTACTTAAAAAAAAAAAAAAGAAGAGGTTGAAAACCAGTGGTGCAGAGGGAAGACTCTGGAATCAAACAGACCATATACTTATGAACTATTTGACCTTGGACAAGATAATTACTTGGAGCCTCAGTTTAATCATCTGTAACATGGGAGTTGGCAGTGCCGGTCCTGAGAGACCATGATGGTAATGAGATAGTGAAGAATGTAATGCATGACTCATAGCAATAAATGGAACTCCTCCGTCTCTTCCCCTTAGACAGGCCCTGGGCTCTGTTGTGACTGTGTGTGCGTGTGCATGTGTGTGTGTATATGTAGGTGGATGAATTAGAGTGCTTATTAAAGGTGGTGTTATTTTTTTCTAGGAGTTTCTCACTTCATATTTTCCTTATCCCCAGAATGATTTTTCAGTGGTAGTTTCATATCCATTTGCGGATAGTGAAGGACATGAGTGAGTAAGGTTGAACAGGGGAAGAATGTTTGCTCAGGGATGTCTGAGTGGCTGTGTCTGCTTATGTGGGCTTTTGCTTTGGATGTTTGTTGAGAAACAGAGGCCTGCAGGGGGCAGCACATGGCCAGCACTTCACTCGCAAGGGACTGCCTCACCGGCTTAATGGACTTTGCAAGAAATAGGAGCCTTCCCAGGCATAGTGGAACACTGGGGATTTTTGGAAGGAGCCTTAGTTCTGGTGTTGAGATATTCATTACGCTCTGCAAAATATTGGTGTTGGTAACGTTGGGTCTTTCAGATTTCTTGGTCTTCTGGGTCCAGCTAAACCTCATCCTCTACCCCTCAAGAGTCACTTCTAAAATCTCCCAACTTTGGGGCTAAGAGGAACCTAAATGGTAATATAACCCAACTACATCATTTTACTAATGCAGGAGGCAAACAACCTTGCCAGGTCGGTACATCTGTATGTTCATTTTACAGGAAAGGAAACAGGCTCGGGCAGACCTCACTTTCTCCATGTTCCAAAATAAGAAACGTCGCATCATTTAAAGTTCTTTTGTTTGTAGGCAGCAAAAATGACTAGTCAGCTCAAGCAAAGAAGATTCTGTAGGGGTTCTCACAGAATGTCAAGAGAGCTAACTTGGCCCTGGTGGGTGGGGGCTGGGGCAACCTGAGAATGGCAGCAGCCCTTTGGGGCTCTTTCTGTCCTGGAAGTGCCCACGTGAATGATCACCAGCCTCAGCTCAGCCCAGGCCTGTATGTCTCAAGTCTGACATTCAGATCCCCGGCGGGAGGAGGGAGAGGTTCTACAGGGGCCCATGCAGCAGTGGTTAGGGCTCAGGGTCACTAGCGTAGATATGAAGGAATTACTTTGAGTCCTATAGTGAAGCCTGGACATGAACACTATGTTGGTCCCTGGACACTCAGCTGTGCTCTGTGGCACAGTGGTGCTCTCAGGTAGCTGCAGGCTAATCCCAGCTATGAGGCCAGCTGAGGAAACCAAAGGTGCTATTTGCATTTTAATAAGGAATCCAAGAGACCAATGGCCTCTGGACCCTAAAAGACTGATTTTCTCAAGTGGTGGAAGGTCCAGGCATAGTAATTGATGGGGGCAACAGGGGAAGGTGCTCTGCCCGCTACCTCGGTGACACCACACAAGGGTGCTTCCAACTCAGGAAGCTCACCTGTTTGCCTTGCTTCCCTGTGTTCCCCCAACTCCCCTCCATCTCCCTCTCCAAGGATTTAGTAATATGTTGTCTAGACACTACTGCTGCTGTTTCTCCTCCATTAATCCATTTTAATTGGAAAGTTATCATAATGCAAACTCTCTTTGGTATTATTTGCAGCTCTGCATTATTAGAACTTCACCAACTCGCTTTCCCAGCAAATTAAACTTGCTATGGAAGCAATGAGATCAGCTGCTCATATTAAATCAGGCAGCACGTTGTTAAGTGGGGCTGGGAATGAGGCTTCCTCAGCTGGGTGGGGCGCCATTGCCGGAGGCGTTTACAATGGCGCCTCTGTTTCTAGGCTGGGGATTTGGCCTCCGTGCTCAGTTCTCCTCTCTTTGGCACTGTGTGCTGGAAATTAGAGATGGAAAGAAAGAGGGGACAAAAAACCTCTGGTGCTATCTGTCCTGTCACCGAAAACCTAGGGCAAATGGTGATGATCAGAATGCACAGGGGCCTAACACATGATAGATTTCAAAGCATGCCATTAGTTCCTAGAACCCTGTGAAGTAGGTATTATCATCTTCTTTGTATAGAGCTAGAAACTGAGGCTCACAGAGGGTAACTGAACTTGGTCAGGGATGCACAGGCAATCCTGGTAAGGCAGGGACTCCAAGCCAGGTCTTCTGAGTCTGTAATCAGGCCACTCAAAGGCATGGCAATCTGATCAAGGTAATCAGACCCCTTTCTCAGAACAGATCTTGGAAATGATTCATCTTTGGTTGGTGGTATGGCAAGCAGTTAATAAATGACCACGTTTCCAACTTGTGGATTATCACCACCTCAGTGTCTAATTTTTTCCAGTTACCCATTTAATAGAGCAGCATGGCTAACACTCTTGGTTGCCCACCCAACAGGCATTCCCCCCTATTCTCCTGCTACTAGAAAGCCAATTTTGTTATGGCAGAAATGTGCCCAGTCCCAGAAGAAGATTCAGGATTGGTCTAAGCCAGTCATGGAATTCTGTTTCCCTTTGTCAGTGATTGCGTCAGAGGCAAACATGTGACTCAGTTCTGGCCAATTATAAGTTAGGTAAAGACTGCTATGGTGTTTTGGAAAAAGTATTCTTTCTGATGGCCGAGCAGTGTGGGGAGGAAACCTTTTCCATCCTTTCCTCTCTTCCAGGGTAGACAATGGTGAGTTTTAAAAATGGTGGTTTTAAAAATATGTCCACCAGTTCTTTGACCTTCTTTTTAAAGATGGAGCCTATTTCCTTTCCCCCCATGGTTAGTGACTGGATTCCAATGAAAGGAATTTACTGGATGTGTAGGTGGGTGACAATGGAGGACAGGCCAAAAAAGACACTGATGCTTCAGCTTTGCTCTTATGGCTGGCTGGCTCTGGGGGAAGCCACTACCATGTCATGCAGACACTTGAAGCTGTGGAGAGACCTATGCAGGGAGGAACTGAGGCCTCCTTCTGACAACCAGCCCAACTTGCTAGTGGTATGAATGAGTGACCCTCCTTGGAAGTGCATTCCCTTGTCCCAGTCGAGCCTTCAGATGACTGTAGGCTGCCTAACATCTTGACTGCAACCTCATCAGTGATCTCAAGCCAGAACCACCAGCCAAGTGGCCCTGGAATTCCTCATTTGCAGCAATAGTGTATTGCTGTTTGAAGCCACTGAGTTACTCAGCAATAGATGATGGATATGCTGTCATATGGACATCTTGGGTCCAAGGGGGACAAGACTGAAGACAGAAACCACTGTGGTGAAACTTGCAGAGCAGAGAGACAATCTGGGTTGTTAATGAGCTGCCCAGTGCACTCTAGGGTTGTCTATTTTTAGCTTTTATTATTTTGGGACCTCTGGTTACATGAGCTAATAAGAGCTCTTAATTCATTGTTAGTCTGGGGTTCTGTTGCTTGTAACCAACTTTTGGCTGCCTCGGTCATATTTTATGGCCAGAAGAGTTCACATGGTCTCTACCCACCTAGGAAGGGAGGCTAGGAAGCATGGAGGCCAGGCATATGGTGGCCTCTGGGAGGAGGAGGAGGAGGCGGTCAAGATTGAGTTAGGTACAAAGGACTGGGATTTCCATGTTGGGATGGAGAGAAAAGAGAGAGAGAGAGGGAAAAGCAAAGGAGCTAAATGGTGCATGTATATTTGTATGTGGGGCTTTAATAGAGGCCTTCTGGAGACACACTAGTTCCTCCTAGGAAAAGCCTAATTGCAGAAAGTTGGGCACCATGATGGGCCTGAGGGCTCTCATGACCCTGGGCAGAAAGCTGTCTATGTGGCAGCATGCTGATGTTATGTTAACAGCTACTTGCTGAAAGGCTCAGTCTCAAGGGCTTGATGTTTTTCAGCAGCCAAGACAGCAGGTCTCTGCAGCAAGTAGACTCAGAAGGCGTCCTGTCAGCACAGCCCCAGAGTGAGTGAAGGCCGCTCACGCTGTCCCGCCCCCACCCCGATGCATTCTAAAACACAAGGAACTGATGGGGCTGGTGATGGGTATTACTTCTACTCCCCATTAACTGTGCAAGTTAGTCTTCTTTTTAAAACACTCTTTCCTCACCCACAGCATGAGCCCAGTAAGACCATAAAGGCAGTGGGTATGGAGGGCCCTGCAGGACTATTGGGCTCTCCAGAGGGTGTCCCAAGCTCACAGATCTAGGGAGAAATCTGTGGTATCAAGTTTCTGGGGACGGGGCCCAGAGATCAGCTCTTCTCTTTTACTTTCCCTGGTCCATTCTGCATGTTTGAGAGCCGCTCAATGATCCTGTCTGGCCCCTGGGACAGCCAGTGATGTAGGTAGGACAGCATGGATGACTCATACTGAGGAGAAGAAGCCAAAGCACAGTCCAATGGGTCACCCGAGGGCTGGGTCAGGGCTGGACTCTGATTCCCTGGCCTCTTTCCATTATTGGATTGGTAGTGATGTCTCTTACCTTCCTAAGAGGGGGAGGGAGAAAACCCCAGAAACTCAGGATCAAGGGGCATTAGGGCTGAGAGGAAGCAGGAGCCCTCCCCCATTCCATCCATGGCTACCAGCTCTTGCTTCTGGGAATACAAATAAAAAATAAGAAACATCTATGTAATACTTCCTACGTGCACAGGCAGTGGGTTAAGTGCTTTACCTGTGCTAACTTAATTAATTACCCTATGTGATAGGTACTATTATTATTCCCATTTTACAGATGGGAAACCGAAGCACACAGTAAGCACCAAAAGTCCCTCCAGATTATCAGCCTCTCATGCTGCTGAGTGGGGGATTTTCAAGCTCTTCATTTTATGGAGAGAAACAGCCTAGAGAGAGACGGGCCATTCAGAGATACAGTGTCCACAGCAGGGCTGGGGCCGTCCTGGGTTCCGGCCTACCCCATGCTGCCTTCCTTGGAAAGGGACTGCATCTGGGCACTTGTGGCCACAAGGCTCATTACTGATGCTGCAAATTGAATGAAATAGCTGCTTGGTTACATATTAATAACAGATTTGTTTGTCATTAAGGCAGCATTGTTTAATAAAATTAGTTTAGCTGAGCATAATTACCTTCATATAAAATTCCTCCTTAAAAATTACTTTGATAAATCTAAGCCAATTAGGCGGGTGTAAAGCCTAGGATGTGAGGTTTGCCTCTGAGTTTCCGTTAGGCTCCTGTAGTGACACCCCCAGGTCAGTTCAATTCTCCAAGCCCTCTTGGTTATTGCCCAGGGTGTCATGTGAAGGCCTAGCAGAGAGCATGTAACTCAGCTTCTCCAAGGCGGAGCTGCAGAGAGCCTTGGATGTGCCCTTTTGCTAAACTCGAAAAAACATTCCTCCCGACTAGGCCCTGCGTTGCACTCACTGCCCTGCTGGACTTTCACGTTCATTCCTTATCTTCAGGGTTTCTAAGTTGTTTCTCTGCTCATAGACTTTCAAGGGTTCCCTTTTGCCCATAAGCCAAAACTTCAAATCTTCATCTTATTATTCAATCCCTGCAAATCTGGCCTCATGGTAGTTTAGTGAAAAGGAGAACAAAATTAGGGATCAGGAGATTGAGATCTTAGATCCAACTCTGGCCCCAGCCACAGCTGAGTGTTCTCAGACAAGCCACTTCACATTTTTAGGCTTCTTTTGATTTACCTGTAAGATGGGAAGCACAATATTTTCCTTCCCAGGTGGAAGGCAGGATCGTAGGAGATCTTGGCACTGGGGCTTTGTAAAGCACAGTCCCCTTCCTTGCTCTGGGGTCTCAACTCCCACCTCCTCAGCAGGCATCTGCTTTCCCTACCTGATCCCTCAGCTCACAGCGACTTCTGGGTCTGCCTTGTTGCTGGGTCCACACAGCCCTTCCTGGAATACCCATCCTATTCCTCTTGGATTGGTTGGTTTGGTTTTTAAGGTCCAGGCAGAGCCCTCCTCCCGTCAGCCTCCCCTCACTATTCCATTGGTCCTGGGCCTTCTCCTTGACAAGCTGTCAGCCCCCTAAGCTTGGCCTGAGAGTGTGGCCCCAGCCCAGGATAGGATGAGAGTCTGGAATTACCCCTGGCCTGGTTAATTCACAGGACCCTCTTTCTGCTTTTCTTTTTTCTTTTTTGAGACAGAGTTTCCCTATGTCATTCTCAGTAGAGACCTGTGGTGTCACAGCTCACAGAAACCTCAAACTCTTGGGCTAAAGCGATTCTCTTGCCTCAGCCTCCGAGGGAGGGGAGGGGAGCTGGGAATAAAGGCACTAGCCACAATGTCCAGCTATTTTTTTTCTTGGAGTTGTCATTGTTGTTTGGCAGGCCCAGGCTGGGTTCGAACCTGCCAGCCCTGGTGTCTGTGGCCGGCGCCATAATGCTGAGCTACAGGTGCTGAGCTGAGCCCCTCTTTCTGTTTTTTGAATGGATTCTCGTTTTATGTGTCTTCAAACAATTCTCTGGGAAAAACCTTTTCTGAAATCGAAAGATATGTGCTTAAGTTGGAACCCCAGGATCAGCAGCCCCGCCCTTCGTTTGCAGGTGGGGAAATGGAGGCCCAGAGCCGCTGCTCGGATCTCCCATCTCCTCATTTCCAGGCTGGAATTTACCTCCCACCTGTGATTTCCACTGGTTTCTGCATTGCCTCAATTCCCCACCACCACCAGCTACGGCCCTGCCTGAGTCTATTTGCCATTTCCACAGACTGAACACTGTTTTTACCAGGTGCCGGCATTTCAGCCCTGAGGTGGTTAGGTGGTTAGGTGGTTAGGAGGTGGTTAGGTGGTTAGGAGGAGTTATCCAAGCAGACAAGCTCAGGTTAGGTCCATAAATCTTTGCTATACAATTTATAGGCCCAGATCCCCAAATGGCCCTACAGGAAGCCAGTGGCAGGAAGGAATGCTGAGTAGGGCATAGCGCTGTGCGACTCTGGGGAGCACCATTCAGAGATTATGGTGTCCCCTGGCATGGCACAGTGTGGGTAGCTCACAGCTGTATGCTTGCCCTGGGGCTGAGGCTCAGGGGTGACCTAAGCAGGTATGTAACAAAAGGACCAGATTAAACTATGGGGAGGTGGAGGGGACAAAGACTGCAGCAGACCAGACAGGTGCAAAGAGGACAGCCTCTTTTCATAGACAGTGCTGTATCCACTGGCTTGTCCTGGAGAACATCTAGGACTCCAGGCCACAGCTTTCTCATTTGGAAAGTGGGGAGAACAACCTGTACTTTACAAGGGCATGTCATGAGAAAATAACTGTGAAAGGAGAAAGTGAACTCTGAAAGTCAGTGGTGATGTCAAAGCAAATGACCAGATTTCAGAACACGGGGGTATCTGGGAACGGAGGCCCTTGGGGCTGAGGAGTCTGCCCTCTGCTGCAGCCCAAGGCCCTGGCTGATGGCCTATAGGAGAAGATCTATTTCTGGGTAGAATTCCAGCATCCACCAGGAATCCAGAGGGTTGGTGACAGGGGTGTGTGAATGGTAGGGTAGTGGGGATACTGGCTTCCCTTCCTCTACAGAGGGGAAGGAGAGCATTCCCCTTGTCCCTAAGTTTCCCTTGATGCTCACACATTCCCAGAGCCCAGACTATCAGGGTGGCCCTCCTGAAAGCCTCACCAGTTATCCAGCCAGAGGGCTTGAGCAGGGGAGGGGGCCAGGCGACAGCAGCACACGGACTGGAAAGTTCTGAAAACATCCCTCCTGGGTACCAGCCCCTTCCTCGGCCCCCCAGCTCCCTCTAAAGCCCCTTTTGAAGGGGACCTCAGAGCTCTAATGAGTTGAGAGCTTTTATGGGAGCCCAGGCAAACCAATTAGGTTTGCTTAAAAATATTGTATTCATTAGCATGAAAATAAAGCTGAACTTTTTAGAGATAATTGCATCTTTTAAAATGTGGTAGTCTTTGTCTGGGCTTGTCTCATAAATATGCATGCTGCATAATCCTTTTGGAACTGTGGTCGCAATCATGAGTAACACACAAATGCATCCAGGGTGTTAATATTCTGACAAGAGTGGGGCCTCTCGGGCAGGGGGTGCCACTGGGGGCGGCCTCTGGGGGGTGTCCCTGTAATCTCCAGCTGCTGCCTATGCTGCTCACGGGAACAGAGCCCAGTCCTGGGTCTCCTGTGCCATAGATCGGGGCTCTATTTCTAAATCACTCTCTTTTATGCTGCTGCTTCTATGGAGTGGGCTGCGGGATTCCCGGGCTTTGCTAGAAATGCAGGGAAAGGACAGCACAGAAGTTGAGCTCAACTTACAGCTGGGGAGATTGAAGCCTTGGGGGTTAAGTGGCTTGCCAAGGTCACCCAGCATGGATGGGACTAAGATGAAGCCTAGTTTGCCATTGTACCCTCCCTGAAATCAAGTGAGGGTCCCTGCCAGGGAAAGGATCACATTTACATTTAGTAGGGAGGGGATGCATTCCAGGGAAGGCTGACATCTCGAGCCCCACCCACTCTGTTTCTATCTGCTAACTTCCAAGGTGCCCCAAATAAACATGCCATCTAAGTTGAAGCAGTGAGATCGCCACATCAGTGCAGCTGCAAGATAAGCCTAAGCTCCCCCTTCCCAACTGAGGGTGTCCCTCAGCCCTTCTGGGTAGAAATTCCTCAGCTGCCACTAGTCCCTTGACCTACTAAGCTTCTTTTATCCCTCCTCTCCTCTCCTTTACTTCCTCCCAAGTGCAGCAGCTTTATAAGATTAGCATCCCATTTCTCCCTGGAATACTAGGACTGGCCCCAGGGAGAACCATCAGTTCAGAGAAGTAGCCTGGTTTCAGACCAGGTGCCCGCCTGCCCCAGCTCACCGTGTGTGGGGTGGGGGTGGGGGTGCAGGTGCATTTGTCACTACCATGGATAGAGGGCAGGCTGGTCCTGCCTAAGACCCAAAGGCACGCTGTATGAGTGTGGGGAGGGGGCGTACATCCTCTAGGTTGGGGAAGGCTGACTGTGGCCAGGCCAGCTGCTATTTGAAGAATGGGGGGGAATTTGGGCAGGCTTTGGGGAGTAACAAGAGCAGAGGGAGGCCTGAGATTTGGGGTGTACTTAGGAAATATCTGAGCTCAGGAAGTTTTCCTTTGCCGCTTGCCCATCTCCCTCCTGAGAATTGTCTTTCCTATCTCTGGGTTCTCAGCTGCCCCTTGGCTGTCCCTCCCTAGCACCCTCCACCCCCACCCAGGCCCCTGTGAGACCTGCTAGGACACCAAAGTTAACTCTCCTTTCAAATAGGACACTGTCCACACACCCACCTATGCCTTATAGGCGAAAAAACAGCATCAGATTTATTTACAGACTCTTTTCATCAAAAAGCCTATTAGGTTGAACCACATGAAATTGCCAGCATTCAACTATTTTGGAATAAAATAAGGATTTTAACCTCTATGGAGTACATTATCTCATTGAAACCTTAGGAAAACTCCAGGAGAGAGAAACTGTGGCTATCGTTCCCATTGTACAGGCAGGAAAACCGAGGCAAAAGGAACTTGGCTACTCTGGGTCTCCTGGAGCTGGTTTCCTATCCAGCTGTCTGCGCCACATGGAAGTAGAAGGTGATAAAAGGAATAGTGGGGTGGACCCACTGAGGAAAGTTTTGGTTGTTGAAGGCAAAATATGATGCTGAGCTTCCTACAGAGGAGGCAAGGGGGGCAGGGAGAGCACAGAGCAGGGTCATTATGTCCTCACAGACTATAGAGAAAAGCCTGCCTGTTCAGCAGGACGGCATCCAGGAGAGGTCACTAGGGTGGGATTTCCCCAGGGACACGTGAAAGAGTATAAGGCACACATCTTTGGCTTTGGTGTTTAGAGAAAGAGCAGAGGTTGTATTGGTGAAAGTCAAACCATAATGTCGAGGTCAGAGATTGGTAAACAGTTCTGTTTGGAGGAAGGATGCCCGGGCTTCATCCCAGGAATGCAATTTTCCTCCAGTGACCCGTCTTAACACAGATATGATCAGGAGAACTGAGGAAAGGCTTGAAGTGGAAAAATGCTTGTTCTGGGTGGCACCTGTGGCACAGTGGGTAGGGCACCAGCCACAAATACCTAGGGTGGTGGGTTCGAACCTGGCCCCAACCAAACTGCAACAACAACAAAAAAATAGAGTGTTGTGGCGATCCCCTGTAGTTCCAGCTACTCTGGAGGCTGAGGCAAGAGAATCATCTAAGTCCAGGAATTGGAGGTTGCTGTGAGCTGTGACGCTATGGCACTCTATCGAGAGCAACACAGTGAGACTCTGTCTCAAAATAAAAAAAAAAAGAAAAAAAAGCAAAACGCTTGCTCCACTGTCAGATATGACTTGGAATCCCTGCTCTGTAACCCGTTTTGTGGGTGACCCTGGACCAGTTAATTAGTGATATCATTTCACACCAATGTTAAGTGACTGCTGGAGCTCTTTTATTTCCATGCTTAAATATTCCAGAAAAGTTAGTATTGTAATAATAGAGACTTTTTAAAAATGGAAATTGATTTCTAATTTATGAAAAGGCAAGTCTGGGTTCATGGAGTGAGGTTGGACCCTCCATTGAGCCCACTTATGACACTTCATCATCACCAGTGGTGTGTCCCGGTCTTACGTGGTTCTAGGATTCATTGTTACTATATTAGAGATTAGAGGGAGGAGTGATCAATGTGCACAACCAATGTGCTACAACATCTTTCTGTGACTATGCTTGTAACACTGTCTCACACTTTTTAATGACAACATAGCATTTTATGGCATGGATGTGCCATATTTGTTTAAAACAATATATTGGTCTTTTTTCTTTTCTTTTTTTTTTTTTATTGAATGGTAACTATGTACATTAATGCACTTCTGGGGTACAGTGTGGGGTTTTCACATGCAATCCGAAATACTTCCATCAAACTGGTCAACACAGCCTTCATGTCATTTTCTCAGTTATTGTTTTAAAACGTTCACATTCTCTTAGAAAGATTCACTTTACCCCTGTAAGATAAACCTCAGCTTTTTTCTTTTTTTTTTCTTTTTCATATTGGTCTTTTTTTTTCTATTGGAAAAATTTTTGTTTTGGCCATTACCACCAATTCTGTAATGACTAACGTGGTATATACAAAATAATCTGATTACCAATATTAGTGTTTGCAAATAACATTTTAATGAAAATATTGTGTGTATATATTTACACATAGTATATTTTAGGAGTTAGAAGGATTGTAGCATTAAATTCATGTGCATTTAACATACTGATTACTCTTCAGAAAAATAGAAAAATCAGTTTACACTTCTAACAACAGTATACGAGGATATTTATTTCCCCAAATCCTCTAACAGAGGCTGTTACCACCTGCCCTCTGCTCTTTTTATTGATTTTCAGGTGCTCTTGTATATATGGATGTTAACTTTTTGTCAGTTACATATGATGGTACAACTATTTTTTCTGGGGTATCACTCTATCTTCGTTTGTAGATTATTTTGCCATGCAAACATTTTACATTTTCATGCAATTAAATCTGTAATTGTTTTTTCTTATGGCTTCTGGGTTTAATTCCTTGAATAGAAAGCATCTTTCTCTCCAAGATTACATATACAAAAAAACTTTCCTTGTACTTCCTTCTGCTTTAAAAAAATAATTGAAAATAGTTTTTTGCTGGGGGGGTGGATAGAATGGCAAAGGTAGTTACTGCGTTCGTCACCAAACCCTCTGGTTCTCTTCACTTTACAGCACATAGAAGGATTTCTCTTCCTGTGTACTTGTGGTTGACTAGGGCCATGTGACTAGTTCCAGCCAGAGTTATGAGCAGAAGTAATGGGTCACTTCAAGATCAAGCATTTAAGTGCTACCTTAGAACCTTCTGGTCTGTGTACAGACCTTCTCTGGCAATGTGTGAGATGATGGTGGCTCCATGAGCCTGGCTCCCGTGTGATTTCAATGAGCTGAGCCTTTCCACCAACCTGCCCTGGACATGTACCCTGAACCAGAAATCAGCTTTCACTGTGGTAAGTCATTGAGAATTGGGAGGTGTTGATTACGACAGCATAGCAGCATGCCTGGCCTATTCTGGCCGACACCAGAAGGGACCTAACTTTGCTTTTTCCTGTGTAGACTACTGGTTGTTAACTTTCTGTTGTTGCTGTTGTTTTTGATGGCTTATTTTTCTCTGCTGATAGAAAATGCTTTGTTTATCTTGTCCCCAGTTCTCATGAATACACAGGTATATGTCTGGACTCTTGTCTGATCCATCGATCCATTTCCCTCTTTCTCCTTTTATTTTAATTGATAAAGTGTCATAGCACATTTTGGTATTTAGTAGAGCTAGTTCTCAAACTTATCCTGTTTATTCTTATGAATTTACTCTTTAGACAAACTTTAGAATTAGCTTTTAAAATTTCATGTAAACCCCGTTAGAATATGGGTTGGAATTATATTGAATTTATATATTAATTGGAGACTTTCTGTCTTTACATAGACAATCTTCCTCTTATTTATTTTCCTACATTAATTAATCCTCTTAAAATGTTAAGAAATATTTTCTTAGCTCCTACTATATGCCAAGCATTTTGCTGGCACCAAGGATAAAAGATGAACAGGACACAGTCTGTGCCACCCAGACACTCACGATCTAGCGGGGGGTTGATCAGACCACTGATGATGAGCCCAAGGACAGAATGCAACAAAACTCTATCTAAAGGGGAGTTATCCCAATTGACAGGCAGGGGAAGGGCATACCGGGCAGCTAGAAGTATGTGAGCAAGAGCTCCAGGTGGGGATGTGGCCGGAGAGGGAGAGGAAGGTTCATGTTGCATGAGGCGCTGTGGAGTGTGGACTTGATCCCCAGAACAATAAGTGCTGCATTGAGCTGGGTGGATTGCTTGAGCTCAGGAGTTTGGGACCAGCTTGAGCAAAAGTGAGATTCCATCTCTAAAACTAGCTGGGCATTGTGGCACCTATAGTCCCAGCTACCTGGAAGGCTGATGCAAAAGGATCACTTGAGCTCAGGAGTTTGAAGTTGCTGTGAGCTACGATGCCATGGCACTCTACAAAGGGTGACTAAGTGAGACTCTGTCTCAAAAAAAAAAAAAATAGGTGCTGATGAAGGGTTTTAACTGAGGCTGACCCCATATCCCATAGCCATATATCTGGGGTATGATCTGCTAATTTAACTGGGAAGGGGAAGAACCCTGTCATTCCCATACAAACCATTTTGGAGCATAAACCAATTCAAAAGATAGAAAATCAAGTGGTTAAAAAAATGGGCTAAGATCTAGAAACAACTAACATTTATTGAATGCCTACTATGTGTTAAGAATTTTCATAGTATGGTATTCACCTTGCCAGTACATGCAGAGATATTTTTACATGATGTATCAGGAAACCTCACAGAAACCTTATTACGCAGGTAGGATTCCTAGTTCACAGATAAGACCAACCAAGTTCAGAGGGTTTAAGTGATTTGCCCCAAGTCCAAGTGCTCCTTAGCGGCACAGGGCTGGGATTGTACTACAGATTTTGTTTCCAAATCTGGGAGTCTTTCTGCCTTTCTACAGCTGTGTGTCCTTATAAAAAGGAGATAGTTTCCAGCCTGGGGAGGAGAGGGAAGGCTCATTCTTGGCCAAGTTTCATTTAATTTTCCATCAGTAGGTGTCAACTGTGAACTAGTCAGAAATGCTAAAATAACAGCTTAAAAACATAGGAACAGAAATGGAAATGTAATTTTAGCATGCCTTACCGGCCCCTCCTGAAGATAAGAGCTGCTTGTGGAGTATCTGTTACAGAAATGTAACACTTAAGGACTAAACTCACAGGAGTGGCTGGTGATGTGCAATTTAGCAACTTGGGCTGTTAAAGAAGAAGGGAGAGGAAAAAAAAACCCAACTCCACAAGCAGAAAATTGAAAACAAAAGGAAAGGGAGAAAAAAAATAAAAGCCACATAGCGTTTTCTGCCTCTGGTTGTAGTTCCTCCTAATGGCCTGGGAAAGCAGCTTGTTGAATAGGAGGGGCTCGGAAACATTAATGCAGAGATGGTGCCCTTGATGGAAAGGGAGGCTGGATTTTGCCAGGCAGGCATCAGGGCCTTTGACTGGTAAATTAGCAAGGACCCGTGCAGCCCCTGCTAAGAGCGGGGTATGTAATGAGGCCCAGTGGCATTTCAGAGTGAGGGCTGGGCTGGCATTCTTGTCAAGGGATTGACTGCTCAAACTGGGACGTGACACCCACTGGAACCAACAAGCTGGTGGCACAAATGCAGGATAAGAAATGTGGATGTGTGGAAACGGGGACCTCATGCTGCTGCTGAGGGAGGGAAGGGGTGGAGCTCCAGTCGGGGAGGGCTGAGGAAGGTGACTTAAGGGGTGCAGGGGTGCCTGGCTCAGGAGTGAGGGTTGGCTTCCAGTCTCAACTCTGGCCCAGATTTTCTGAGTGAATTGGAACACACTGTTTCACTTTTCTGAGTCTCAGTTTCCTCATACAAGGGAAAGTAGAGGTTTTATTGGAAAGTTGCTGAGGCTTCCTGTAGGCTCTGATCCCTTTAAGTCTATGAATTGGAATTAATTTTAAGGCTCTTCAGTTGCCAGTGACAGAAATCTAGTTCCAAGCAGCTTAACGGTACATTTACTGATTTAAGTAATTGTGAAGTGCAAGGGTAGACTGAATGCAGGTCTGGCTGCATCCAGGGGCTTACACGGGTTCCTTAGGCTCTGTCTCCACTCCCTTCCACCCCGTGTTTCTGCTTTCTTTCTCTGTGTTGGCCTGTCTTGCCAACATAAAGAGACAGTCTTACTCTAACAGATGAGGCCCTGGGAGCTCAGCCCTTCCCAAACCTTAGGGAACGGGTTTCTTCCAGAAAAGAAGGCTTTAGGCACCAGCCAAACGGAGATAGCTGGCAAAAAATGACAGAGGATCCCCACATGGTCCTTGAATGTATTTCAGGTCAGAGAGAACAAGTTAGGGAGGGGAGGAACATTCGGAGGATAGCTACAGGGTCAAAATTGTGCTGTAAGCTGGCCAGCACATTTGTGGGACCCGGAGTAAGAGTACAAATGGAGGCCGTAGACCATATGTCTAAATAGTAAGAAGTCATAACTCACACAAACAATCTGTTAAATAAAATAGGTTCATCTGCTTATCTGCACACATAGATCTTCATAATGATCTGGAAGGCAGGTTCCCATTCAGCATTTTTGGAATTTTGTGCTGGAGATGGATCAGGGAGAGCCTGTAGCCCATCCCTTCTCTTCCCACCCAGACTCCATCCCACACTGTGTGGACACGGCTGGCCTGGGTATGCACACTGACCCTGGCTACCTTCAGCAGGACCAATTGGGTGAAGAGGTCTAACGAAGGCCCTGGAAGGGGGCTGCACCATTGAGCAGTGAGCCCTGGGGTTGCAAGACTAGGGGGTGACCCGAGAGGGTATGAAAACTCCAGGTAGCATGTCCCCTTGGCCTAGTGACTGCTTGCTGCGAGGGGCGTGATCAGAGGAAGGCTAGAATGAGGCTTTCTACAGCCTGGGTTCAGAGCAGGGGCCTCCTTGCTGGGCTACAGCCCCAGATATGGTGTGGAGGCCTGAATGGGTGTGGCCCAGGTGGGCTTGGAGGGAAGCAGTGAATTTGGAGGGAGAGCTGGGAAACAAAACTGAAAACTACGTCTGGGCTTGAATGAAGAAGGCATTAGAGTTTAGGCTGTCAGATTGGGCTTATCCCTCCGGGCAGTGAGGAGCCATGGGTGTCTGAGCAGGGGCCTGGCAGGATTGTACCCACATCCAGAGTGACTCGGCAATCCCACAACTAGGAACGCTCCTGCTCTGGTACTTATAGGAGCTGCGTCCTGTGTCTGCCTCACCTTGGGCTCCTTGAGATTCAGCTTTGACGTAAGGAACAAGTCTTTTGGGCAGACTTTCCTGAACCCCCTGCCTCAAACTGGTCCCCTGAGAACCCTTTGGGTGCCCTTCATCAGACAGCACGTTATGTCTGTGATGGTTGGCTTGGTACAGCCTTCTGTGGCCTGGACTCATTCCTCCAGGACAGCAACTTCTGTGATCAGGCGCCCGAAAATATTGGTGGAAGGAAGGAGGTTATAATGCAAGTGATTAATCCAAGGGAGGGGAGGTTAGGAGGAAGCATTTTGTAGGCAATACTTCATTTAACTCCTCAGGGACCTCTTCCCTTCAAAAGGGAAGCCCACTACTTCCACCACCTCTGTGGTGAGTGGGCTGGGCCCGGGGTGGCTGCTGTCACTGACCTGGATCACTGCTGGCCTGTCCGTCTCTGTGTGTCCCCAGTGTTAGAGTATAGTACCTGCCACGGTCTCCCATCTCACTCAGTGTAGATGCCAAAGTCTGCACAGAGATCGACAAGGAGCTAACAAGTGCCCAGGTCCCCCAGGGGTCTAGGGAAAATGCTGATTCTGACTCAGAAGGTCTGTGGGGGGGGGGGCTGAGAGTCTGCATTTGTGATAATGTCAGGTGCTGGGTGGAGGCTGCTCTGTGAGTACTGAGGGTCTTCAGGAGGCTGTCCCCCTCTTCTGAGCTCTCCTACCACCATCATCCCCCTTCTAGGTGACCATTGGGCTGTTGGACCCTCTCCCTCTATCCCTCCAATCAGTGCACCACCACCCCCCCGCCCTGGGTCCTTTGTGTCACTGTCCTCTTCTCCCAGGGACCTTCCCGTATATGACCCTGGCATTCTTTACTCCTGTTTCTCACTTAAAAACTTTCCCTTTAGCAGTCATTACCTATCAGCATACTATCTGTTTTGTGTATTTATCTGATTTATTGTCTGTTTCTGCCCACCAGAAACTGGAATATTTAATTTCCTTTGTCATGGGTGCATCCCAGTACCTACAGCACGGCCAGGCATCTTGCTGAAGTAGAAACGGGTAGAGGACGAATGGAGTGCCTGATCACCAAACCAGAGCTGCCCGGGCTTTCCTGCGCACCCGGGGAAATTGTTAACCTGCAGGTTCTGCTTCTGGAGGTCTGAGAGTGTTTTCTTCTGTCCTGTTGGTCCCCTCCCCTCCCTGGGAAGGAAGTAAGTTTGGGTTTGGAAGTGGGCAAGGGCTCCTCAGAGTGAGAGGAGCAGGTGGGACCATCCAGCCCCTGTGAGGAGGGCACTCCGTGGTGCTGTGACCGGGTGCACAACCAGCTGGCCTGTCAGCCTGAGTGACTCAAAGATGAAAATGGCTGGGACCAAACTTTCCCTGTTCTGTGCTGGCTTTCAGAAAGGCCTTCCCCCCCTCCCACTTCTCTTCACTGTCTCTACAGCTGGCTCCAACAAGCAAAAGATTTCTCTCCAGAGCCGGGCTCTGTGTGGCCGTGCACCTGCTGCCGGCAGCTGTCGCCGAGGCTCCTGTTAATGGCACAAATGGAGCCTCTAATACACGGGGCCTAAGCCCTGGCTGGCAGCGGGGCTGGAGGGATGTGGGCTGTGTAGACAGATGGGAATTCTGCCAACTACTGGGATCCAGGCTGCGCTGTCAGTTAGACAGACGGCCAGACAGTGGGCCGGCCAGCCGGCCAGTCGGCCGGCCACACTACCGACTCAGAAGGCTTCATCTCACAGGCAGCTCAGGGACTGGGACCAGGCTTGCAGCACTCCAGGAGTTGACGTTTTAGTTGAGGTGAGAAGACTCTGACATCAAAAAGACTTCAAGAATGACACAAGCCCTGGGTAAAGACCTGGAACCAACTCACAGAGCTGTCAGAATTCTGATAAACTAGAGTATTTCTTCTTCTCCTAAAGATTCTGATGAACTTCCACAGAGTGTTTTAAATTTGAAACCAAAATACTGTCTGTCAACAAATAATGTATTCATTAGAAACTGGTGACATGTAAAAGTTTTTTAATTGATGAAAGCAAAATAAAATCATGGGTGGGGCTGACTGGCTATTATTTACTATTGCTAAGAATTCCTAAAGTTCATAAGATTTTGGTTTACTTGTGCCACTAATTTTTGGAATTTCTAGCTTTTTAAAATACAGTAGAACCTCTGTAAGTTGACCACCCAAGAGACCGCAACCAACTGATCAACATACAGAGGTAGTCAACATAAGGACCCAGGCCTACTATGCTGATATGTACGTGTGGTGCATGTCCAGTCTATGAAAATTATGTCAGTTAAGGAGGTGGTCAATGTAGGGAGGTAGTCAACTGTGGAAGTTCTGCTGTGTTAATATGCTCAAATACTTACCTACAACTTAAGAGTGCAGAAGCTGATAGAGGTGCTGGTAATAGCGACATTTACAGAGCGTATTTTTTACGTCTAGCACATAATCTCACTGTGTCCTTATGACCTACATGAGATAGTGGGGGTTGTTGGCCATGGGGAAACCCACATTCCATTTGCTGTTCATCTGGTCACTGCATCCTGCTTCCCCTGACTGGGGGGAGGACCTTATCCTGAGCCACTGCCATTCTCTGTGCTTTTGGGCGGCAACTCAATTGCAGCACAGAGGGGTGACATGGATCAGCCCCGATCAGAGCATTTCCCTGGCAATTGGGGTTGGTTCAGGGATGGCCACTGACCTGAAGAGAGCCAACGATGCTTGGAGACATGGTCTTACTCTTCCCAAAGGATGTGAAGCTGAGCAGATTTAGCAGTTTCTGCCTTCAGTGGCCTGTTTGAGAGCAGTGCATAGGGGCTGCCTACCCAAGGTGGAGAGCAGAGCTGAGCCTGGAGATTGACACCTGGGGCTGTTGACAAGGATGCCAGTTTTGGCTTGAGTGAGTTTGAGCTGTTTTGTTACTCACAGCTCAGAGTGTCTCAGTTGATAAGAAGGCAGGTGCCCTTCATGCCCCCTTGTAGATCAGAAGGCCCTATCTAGAAGAGGGGGTGTTTGATGTGGTGTCTGCAGGATGTCTTATCAGATCTGGGCAGGGCGAGAGGGCAGGACAGGTACTAATGCAGCTTCTGACTGGATGGCTGGGTGGATGGTGGAGCCCTTCTCTGAGAGAGAGCCTACAGGAAACGAGCAGATTTACAGGAAAGATAACGAATTCAGTTTATGCAACACGCAGGTGGGAATGGAATCTGGAATTCTAGACAGAGTGGGTTGGGGACTGGAGTTTGCATATAAAACAAAACCAACCAGTCAACCAACCAACCAATAGCGTGTCAACAACAACAACAACAAAAATCAACCCTGTAAAGGTAACTGTGTTGTTGTGGCATTGCTGCAGGTGACCAAGGTGAAGTGGTCTATTTCCTTGTGCAAGGGCTCAGTTGTTTTGGTCCTTGGGTACAGAGTGTTGAGGTAACTTATTCCTCAGGTTATGGCACCCTATTATTACTGGTCCCCATTAGGCCCTATATGTTGGTTTACTCATTTATTCTCTTTAAATTCCCATTCCCTTCTCCATTCCCACCCCACCTCACAGGCAGTCATTTTAATAGATCTAACATATATCTTGTCCATTTTGGTTCTCGCAAAATGTGTTTTGTGATTTTATCTGCATGTATCTTTAGTGATACCAGTGGGGTGGTGTTCTAGTACAACACTGTATTTCTAAGATCTGAGCGTCTTTCCATGTGTGCATTTAATCCTTTTTTTTGCCTGTGGCACAATACCCCTGGGTGTGTATCCTCCACATCTTCCTCTCTGCCCAGAGAGCTTCCACTCCCTAGCACTCCAGGCAATGCTGCGGGAGCATCCTTGCACGCAGCAATTTAGGATGCTGGTGAGAAATGCTGTGGGGATGGAAGCCTGTGGGGTCATCAGCTTCCAACATAGCCCAGTATTTCTTGCCTCCTGGAATTCACGCTTTCCCATGTGAATGGGGCTGGCCTGTGGAACAGGTAGGATGCTATGGGAACAAGATAGTGTGACTGCCATGGCTAGGTCATAAGCGAGACTACAGCCTTGCTTGGTCTTGGTTCACCCACTCTGGGGGACAGAAGCAGCCATGCTGTGAGGATGCTCCAGCAGCCCTGAGGAGAGGAAGGCGTGGTGAGAAGCAGACCTCCTGTTAGCATCCAGCACCAGCTCACTGCTTGATGAGCCACCTCAGAAGTGAATCCTCCAGCCTCTGTCACAACTTCAGGTGACTGAGCTCCAGCTGACATCTCAACTACAAGTTTGTGAGAGCCAGACGCACATCTAGCATAACTTCTCCTAAATTCCTGACCCACAGAAACTGAGATAAGAGATGTTAAGTGTTGTCTTCAGCCGTGGATAACTAACACAGCCCAGGACGGGAGTTGCTGGGTCCCAGGGTGAGCCTGTACAATTTTTGATCATGTGCACAGTTTAGAGAATCAGTATGTTTTAAAATTTGTAGTGAACTGGGTTATGTGGCCACTTCTCCATGTGACTTGTGGGAAGGAGGGATGGAGTCCCCTCTGCATAAGGCCCTGGAATGGTGTCAGATTCCATTGAATGCTACTGGGAAGATTGTCTGGGCCAATGGGCAGCTTTTCTAGAGAATTCTCAAAGGATAGTTTGAGAGTCCAAATCTCAGAGAACTGTGCATTATAAGTCAAAGCACCCTTGACCTTGGCTGGAGCCAACAAGAGCCTGGGCCCACTGGCATGAGTTGACCCTTTCTTTCGAACCTGATGGTTGACATGCTGACATCAGTGCAATGCATTTGGCCAGACAGTCGAAGTGCTTCCATTTGCAGATTGAGGTGACTGGAAATTCACTTTCCTCTTATTTTTCCAATCTTTGTCTGTAAAATAGATTCCTGCAGTGTCATTTCTTTGCTCATTCCAATCTTTGTTAAGGAAATGAAGTGCTCCAGTCGGATGTCTGTTCAGAGTGCTTTAGCAATCTCCAGGTACCCTGGCCACTTTGATGTCCCAGACGCTTGGAAATGGAGCTGCTCCAGTGAGGGATTTTTCCATTTCAAATTGTGCTTCATTTTACAGGTTTTATTCACAAGACACAACAGAGTTCCCACTGAAGGCAGAAGAGACAAGAACAGCTAACTCCCATACAGCAGCTATATATATATGTGTAACAGTTCCCACTGCAACACCCTCAATGGTCCTTTGTGATTACAAAGCTAGTATATGACAGAGCGAAGATGCTAAGTGAAGGGACTTGCCCGAGGCCATGCAGCTGGTGAGTGCAGACCTGGGATGACCCCCAGGGCTCCTGACTTCTAATTTTCTCTGGGTGCTAACCCCACAGCCAAAAGAGTGTCGACTTGGTGCTTATTAAAGCTGGATTTTAACCTGTCTATGCTTCTTCCCAACAGTGTGACCCTGGGCTAGGCCTTTACCTTGGCAGAGCTTCAGTTACCCCATCTGAAGAGTGGAGGGAGGGAGCGAATTTCATATTGAAATAGTAGAAAGAAATTCAGGAGACCTGGAGAATCAGGCTCAAGGAGATTGGGGCCAGAATATGAGCTGTAGTGGCTGACGGGTGTTAGGTCTGGAGGCCTCGGAAGACACACAGTATAGGTAGGACATTATCCTAACACAGGACACCGGGGAGCCAAAGGGTCATATTTGAATTGAAAAAGTCCATGTTTGTTGCTTTGTGGGGTAGGTGGGGGATGGCCTAGCCCTATGCTGGGCCACTGGCCTAAATGTAGAGCAGCCTAGATTTCAGCCTTGAGTTTCCCTTTTGGACAGATGTCCTTGCCCGGAGAATAACTCGTGTGCCCAGATGTGACATGCCTGCTTCTGTCAGAAGTACTTGCTAAGGCGTCACCTCAAATCAAGGCATCTTCCCCTGGGGGGCGGGGTAGGGGGGAGTCTGTGCCAGATGCAAAGGGCTGGTTTTCCTTCACCTTGTCACATGTCGCCTTCACCCCTAGGAAGTGAAGGCATTATCACCACTTTGTAAATGAATAGACAGATGCAGAAGGTCAAGTCACAGATCCAAAGCCACAGTAAGGGACCACACGGGGAGGTTAAAGTTCCTGTTCTCTCTCCCCTCCTCTCGTGTCTTCCACCCATCCTTCCATCCAGGTGCTTCAAACATTTCTCAGCACTTCCTCATAAAGGTAAACATAGAGTTATTGTGTGATCCCGCAATTCCACTCCTAGGTATGTACCCCAAAGGACTGAATGGAGGAACTCGAACAGATACTAGTACGACTATGTTCATTTACAACACCCGAAGGTGGAAACAGCTCAAATGTCTATCGGTGGAAGAATGGATAAGCAAAATGTGGTCTATCGTGTGATAAAATATTATTCAGCCTAAAAAAGGCATAAAATCCTGACACATGCTACCATTGGATTAACCTTGAAGACACTATGCTAAGTGAAATAAGCCAAGCATAAAAGGCAAATATTGAATGATTCCACTCACGTGAAGTGCCTAGAAGAGGCGAATTCATAAGGACAAAGTAGAATAGGGGCTGCTAGGAGGTGGGGGGTTGGGAGGGGATGGGGACTCGTTACTTAACAGGCACAGGGTTTGAGTGTGGAGTGATTATAAAGTTCTGGAAATAGATGGTGGTGATGGTTGCTCAACATGGTGACTCTACTTAATGCTGACGAGTTGTAATAATGATACATTTTATGCTGTGCATATTTTATCACGACAAAATAAATTTAATTTGAAAAATATGCCTCATGGTTTGGCGCCCGTAACATAGTGGTTATGGCGCCAGCCACATACACCAAGGGTGGTGGGTTTGAACCTGGCCTGGGCCAGGTAAATAACAATGGCAATTGCAACAAAAAAATAGCTGGGAGTTGTGGTGGGCACCTGTAGTCCCAGGTACTTGGGAGGCTGAGGCAAGAGAATCACTTAAGACCAAAAGTTTGAGGTTGCTGTGAGCTATGATGCTACAGCACTCTACTGAGGGCGATATAGTAAGACTCTGTCTCAGAAAAAAAAAAAAAAGAAAGAAGAAAGAAAAATATGCCTCAGACCATACTGTGTTATAGCTTTCTTTTCATAAAGGGGCCTCCTATCTGGGGGCCAGGGACTCCTCCAGAACATCATCTGTGTGCATCCTGGTGTTTTTCAATCTAACTGCCCTCCCCTAAATTGGCCTTGTGTTGGAGTGAGGGATGGTTTGATGGGTGTCATTGCCCACCTATTAGCCTAGAGGCTGGACTTCTTCCTTGTGGTGTAGCAGACCTGGGGTTGCTAACTTCATAATGTGAGTATAATTAATGCTTCTTCCTTTAAGGATGAGCAGGGTTTAAGCCCCCATGTGCTCAGATTCCCTGGGAGCCTCATCTCTCTCTTTTCTTAGGTCTCCTTCTCCCAAACAGTTGAGCATTTTCCAAATTTACAAAGGGTGAGTCCAGTCTGTTCCCAGAGCTGGAACAAAGTGACAGCTGCCTGAGACCAGAAGATGCTTCCCTGATCTAGAAACTGCAGCACCACTGGGACCTGCCAAGTCAGGGAGAACTGAAGTCTGGGGCAGAGTGCTCAAAAAGATACTCCTTTGACTGTAGCTCCTAGCACAGCGGGTGGTACCTCTGATCAGGTCTGAAATGAGCTGGACCAGGGGCCCTGGTACCTGCCTCTAGCATCAGTACACATGGTAGTTCAGGTTCAAAGATTCTTAGGGCATAAATACAAGTGATGCTGAGATCATGCTCTCAATGTCCTACCTGGCCAAGGGAGTAGTCCTAAGTGCCAATCAATAAGAAAATTATGGCTTGCAAGTTCAAGTCAAATTAATTTGAGGTAGAGAGGGAACAAGGACTTATTAACTCTCATCAATGGCCAATCTGGGGACGCGTTTCTGCAGGGCAGAACCAGAGGTCAACTGAAGTTATCAGACTCTTTTCCTTAGCTTCTGTGGTTTCCACTTGGCTTTATCCTTCCCATGGCTCATTTTCATGGAGCAGGCAAGATGGTAACTGGCAGTTTCGGACTTGTATTCTCTCAATTTAGCAGTAACAATTGAGATGGGCCGTCTTCCTGTTAGCTCTGTCAGAAAAGTCCCAGGGAAGCCTCTAATTGGCCACATCAGGATCATTTGTGCCTTTCAGAATTAATCACGGTAGTCCCCTTCAGAGGGATATTCTATTTGGCTAGGCCTGGCGCTGGACCATCATCAAGGGAAGGTAGAATTGCATGATTGAAAGGTCCCTCAGGACCATGGGGATGAGGTAGCAGCATGGCAAAGGAGGGGTGGATGCATGCACTATCAGAGGAGGGGGATGGAAAAGTGCAGTGGCCCCCCCCAAGATTTTGGGAGCCAGAGCCTATAACAGCCATCAAATGGACAGGCCCCCACTGTCACTCTTTTGTGTAGATTCGTTCCTAGAGCTCCTTTCCCAGAGTGTAGGGCTATCCCAGAAGGGCTGGCTCTGGCTAACGTCTGGGGTCCATAGCCACACTGGTCCAGAGCCCCCACTTCCTTTGGGACCATTTGCTTTTGTTCCAGCACACATGAAGTCCTTCCTTTTTTTGCTGTCAAGTCTAGACTCATCTGTTGTCTCAACAGGGAACAGCTCCACCTGGTTGAACTTGAAGACAGGACACAGCCCTGTTTGTGCTCCTGTCCTCCCCACCTCCATGCCCTGTTGTGTAGCAGGCGTGGCCTCCACGAGTCAAGTGCCGTGAAAGGATGTGCGGCCGGAGCTGGCACGCCACAGGGAAATGAGTGAGTGAGTAAACGAATGAGTGCTTGGGTGGACGACGACCGATGGTGCTAAACTTCAGAAGGAGGTGAAAAAATAAGACACCCTATCCCCAGCAGGCCTTGGCAAAAGGCATTTCTGGCCAGCTCAAGTCTGGAAGCGATCCTATCCCGAGTCAATTTTCAGACTTAGAACAAAAATGCATCCCTCTCTTCCTCCCATTCTCTCTCTCTGCCTCCCCTCCCAAAAGAACGCGTCTGCGGGGACAGATGGCCCTGTGTCAGCGTCCCTGTGTGATATTGATGTGAACAGCGAGGGAAGACGACGTGTCTCATGGCTGTAAAAATAGACGTGCATTAGGAATGCATGAAGCCAGACTCCTCCTCCGGCCACGCCAGGCGTGCTATTCTAAACCCAGCGCTCATGGGTTTGGTATCCAACCACCCGGCAAGGCAGAGCAGTGGTCTGGAACTTGACATTTAAAGGGTTGAAAGAAATAGAAGGAGGCATCGAGATTTCTTTTTTAAGTCAGTCTGGCTATTTCTGAATGGGACATGTCAGTGAAGCTGGAGATCAAATTCACAGCATTTTTGAACCTGAGCGTCTGAGAGATGGATGGGGCTGTAGGAGCTGTTCTACCTGGTCTCCCTCCCAGAGCAGGGATTCCTCCCACCGAGCCTCTGACAATGGGTTGTCTAGTTTCCGCTTGGCTACCTCGAGTGACGGGGCGCTCTCTACCTCAAGCGGCAGTGTTTCATTTTTCGGCATTGTCGGATGCCTCTGGCTGCTACTGCTAAGCGCTGTTAGGAAAATGTTAAGTTGATCTCTAATCTCTCTGCAATGCTTCTCCCCTGACCCTGGGGTTTAGGACCATTTTATGTTCTTGAAATGTATATCCACTGGTATTTATTGAGTTCCTGCTTTGGGCTCAGTCCTGTGCAAGAAGCTGTGGAGGATAAAAGGGAAAACATCATTTCTAAAAGCCAGCTAGCATGATCCGGGGAGATAATGAACATGTTTGGAGTAATGAGACAGGGCATGGAGACAGGATCTTATTAAATTTGACATCGTGTGATACTGCCTGTTTCCTTCTTAGTTAAAATCAGAGGCAAGTTTTGCCACCCCCACGTCGGTTAACGAGACCTACATTTTAGTGATCTCTGTGGCTTAGGGGCTTAGAATGACCTTGGCTTCTTCTTACTTGCCCTGCTCCCCGCTAGTTTTCACTGAGCCCTGCAGAGTGGTCAGGCACAAGCATCTCCCACCAGCCCTCTGCTCTCTGCAAACCGTGCCGTCACTGTGCTCAGCTTGGGATTTCAGGCTCCCTTGTGTCGGCAGTTTGGCACGGCATTGCTCCCGCAGGCTTTGTCTTCCACTTAGCTCTTCCTTGGCTCCCAGCTCAAGCCGTGTTGTCAACCCACAGTTGCCCTCCGCCTGCTCCCCTTCACACCTGCCTCTGGCCACTCCTCCCGAGCTTCCCCTTTTTCCACCTGTCCAAGTGCCATTCTTCAAAGTCCAGTGGTTTCTGCATCTGGGTTCCTATTTCCCTATGGCTGCAGTTTTTTCTATAGCGGCCACCCCTTGAGCCCTATTTCAGCTTTCAAAGCTGGAAGCTCCACGTGATAAAAAAAGAATAATGGGCTTGGTGCTGCAAGACCTGGGTTCAAATCACAATTATACCACTAACTATTATAGCTGTGCTCTCAGCCCCTCACTGACTCTCATTGGCTCTCAGTGTTCACATCTGCGTTGTGGGAGGAATTCCACCCACTTCTTGGGGTTGTGAATAATTGAGATAATGAATATAGCAAGTCTTTGCCAAACATACAAAGCTGGTTATTATTATGGCCTTTTCTTCTTTTAAAAGAAGAGGAAGCTTGACTTCGGCCCTTTCTATACCATTGAAATGTATCTCAGCAAGTATTTAATGGGCACCTGCTGTGTGTATAGACTTGTGCAATGCATTTAGGGGTTAAAAGTGAAGGCATGGTTTTTAGCCAGCGAGTGCACCCTCTGGGGAGATAATGAACACATGTGGAATAATGAGCCTGTGGGATTGGACAGGGTATTATTAAACTTGACATTGTGTGAGCCTGCCTGAAAGCAGCAGTAGGGCTCTGAGAGGGAGGCTGGGAGAGCCAGGGTATGGGGGAGGGCTTCCTGGAAGAGGTAACCTGGAGCCAGATCATGAAGGGTGGATGGCCCCCTCCAGGAGGGTGGAAAGAAGTAGGAGGGCGGCCAGCACAGAGATTTTTCTCAAATTTGCCCACAGTTGGATTGAAGAGGGACCCCTCTCAGCTAGGTGCTATGCAGGCTGTGCATTTACCACTTACCACACCTCTGGGTTTGAAGCTGGAGGGCTGATCACAGGCAGCTCCTCATTTGCGGATGAGAAAACTGGAGCTCTGGGATCTCTCATGACTTGTCCAAGGCCTCGCTGCTGGGGGGTGGCAGAGCTGTTTTTTTTTTGTGTGTGTGTGTGTGTTTTTTTGGCTGGGGCTGAGTTTGAACCCGCCATTTCTTAGGGAAAAGCTGTCCTCCCAACCTCATTCTGAGCCCCAGCAACCAGAGCAGAGCAGGGAACCTGACCCCTGGGCATCAATCTACAGAGTGACCAGTGTCTTAGGATGTGGATTGGCATAAAAAGATGGGGCAAGCAGATTCAGTTTACTTGGGAAGTGGAATTAAGAAACTCAGAGAGAACCAGGCAGGTGAAGTCAGAGGCAGAGTCTGATGTATTACCTGGGGGTAGAGGCAAGGCTGCGGTCGAGCTTTTGCAGGCCATAGCTAGCAGACCACAGAAATTAGGAAGAAGCAGAAGATGGCTCTCAGGCCTGGAGAAGAGAAGGCAAGTGGGGCAGTGCTGGTGGAGAGAGAGCAGAGACAACGTGCAGAGAGGCTGTGGAGAACAGCCATGCAGCCACACAGACAGACTGGGTCCTTGGGGCCCCTTTGACCAAGTTCAGTTATGATCCCTGTCCCCAAGTGAACGCTCAGCGCCTCCAGCTTTCCCAAGCGAGCATGCCCCTAGGGACCCCAGATGCCTAGCCACAAACCTCTGAGCCCTCTGTGTTCTGTCGCTGGAAGAGGGCTGCTGTTCTTTTAGGAAAAGGGGCTTCATGGTCAAATAGTAGGACTGAGCAGTGTCTGTGATGCAGACATAATCTGCCTCTCCAGAGCAACCCCCCACCAGCTCCACTGAGGTAGAAATGTGGCCTGGCCTGGCCCTGAGCCTTGTGAAACCATGAGTAGCCTCAGGCTTAGAACCCCAAGTCTCAGAGGCCCCCAGGACAGAGGAGGAGACCAGTGTTCGCATGGACAGGACTTGCTCAGGGATAAGGGCAGCAGTGACTTGATCCCAGAAGGCACCTGTGTGGATGTGGGTATGAACCAAAGTGCTTGGGTGGTAGAGAGGGGATGTGGGGAGTGGAGGGGCCTCTGGACACATGCCACCCAGCTCGGCTCTGCCAGCCACCTTTGCCAAGGCAGGGCCCCATGTTTGGTTTTGGCTTCTCATGAAGTAGGAGTGGATTCCAGGGCCAAGGGCAGCACCCTCTGGCGTGCCAAAGGTGAGTATGGGGAAGTGGGGACCAGAGAGGAGGCCCTACCTGGAATGAGTCCAGATATCCTTCCCTTAGGCCCCAGCAAACCAGTTCAACCCCCTACATGCTCCCCCACTTCCTAATGTCTCTCCTTCAAGATGTAGAAACACATTCAGCCCACTTTCTTAGCTTTCTGAGGAACACATTGGTGGCAAGAGCATGCTTTTAGTCTTAGCCTGTCCTGATTTCCAGCCTGGCCACTTGAAAGATGAGAGAAAGTCAGAAAGCTCCCTGTCATCAGTGTCCTTATCTGTGGAACAGGATCATAACGCTAATTTAGGAGTGTGAGAGGGACAAAGGACATACCTGCTTGGCACATACGAGGAGCTTGGCCCATCCAAGCTCTTCCCAGAGCTGGCTCTGCAGCTAAGCCAGTGGCAAAGCCACCCTCCCTCCTTCCTTCTCTTGCTTTACTTCTGGCCTCCAAAGGGTCTGTTTGAGGAGGTCAAGTGGACGCCAGCCTTCAGCCTTTACACCTTCCTTACTGAGAAGCTGGCGCTGAGGAGCGAACTTCACCTGTGAGAGCCGAGACAGGGCTCCTCGCTACCCCTGCTCTGCTCCAAGTGTCCCACTGCCTGGGCTTTCCCACCAAAGTCACTCCTGACAGATTTCTCTTTCAGCACCTCTGGAGGGATTTTTGTTTGTTTGTTTAAATACTCCTTAAAGGCAGACTCCCTGAGTTCTGGGGCCATTGACTTCAAAGGTTCCTGGGGGTTAGGAATGTAGAATCTGAGTCTCCACCTTGCCTCTCCTTTGGTTCCTCCAAGAGAGGCTCTTTGTGGGTGGCAATTCATCCAGGTCAGTGATGTTGCGCAGTGCACTCTGTGTCCTGTGCTGGGGCTGAGAACTTTGGCAGCAGGAGCAGTGGCCAGCACTGTGCTCTGAGGGTCAGGGTGCTGTCAGGGTGGCAGCGTGCCTGGGGTCCATCCTTGAAGGCAGAGAGTAGCCAGCGAGAGTTTGAAGGGGAGGCACAGGGTGCTTGCCGGGCCAGCTGGACGTACCTGACAGACTGAGAAGAGTAGAATTTTGGACCCAGACTGCTCTGATTTTTCTCCCCAGCTTCCTGGGGCTCACACAAGTGTTGGGGGATTCATGAGCATTGCCCCTCCACTGGCACTCAGTGGGGGCTGCAGAGGGTCTCCTGAGGCGGGGACTCCGGGGTGGCACCTATTGGGTGGCACAAGTAGATAGCATATTGATTTGGGAGGCTTTGGGAGGGGCTGATGGGGCCGGTGGAGAGCCTAAATCCCCTAAACCATCTCCTGGTGTGACCTCCGACCCAACAATCTCTCGGTCTTGCCTTTATCAGCTCCATCCGTTTTCCCGGATGAGTAATTCATTTACCGACTGTTATTTCCAGGGTGTCATCATTTTCCCCGTTCCCAGTGGAGTTGGAGATATGCTATCAGGAGCCCTTTCTGAAAGTGCTTGTCTGCCGTCCCCTCTTTATAGCCCAGCAGCTCGAGCAACCTTGGCCAACAGCGTGCTAAGGGGATGGGCGCTGAAGGCTGCTAAGCTCACCTTGAGAGCCAGTGATAGCAAAGGCTGCGGAGATGCTCACAGCCTCCTTTGTTCTTTTATTTGCCCAGCCCTGAGCAAACAAGCCTCAATAAACTAAATGGCATTTGGATATTGAAAATGCAAAGAGAAAGTGTCTGGAAGAACAATAAAGGAGTGAGAGCAGAGATTGTGTGCAGGAGGAGATTACATTGTCTAATTCCCCTCAAAGGCACCGTGGTTTTCCAAACAAGAAGTGGTTATCTGGAACCTGGGTGAGAGCCCGGTGTCAGGATTTTGCTCTTAATGCATCAGCTTTATTTGACTGGATGTTGACTCAGAATCTCTGATTTTGCAGGCAGGACATATACACATACGTTTTAGTGAGGCCCCCTGAATGATATGAGAAAATGCCAGGTCTCAAAAGCCCCCAACTTCACTGGGGAGGAAAAACAGATAAGAACACAGCAACTGGGAAATGATAAAGGCCTAAACCAAGAGGTAGTTGCCCCCTTCACTCGCTGCCTCTTCCAGGAAGCTTCTGTCTTCCCCGAAGAATCAATGGCTTCTTCCCTCTGAATCTACAACATTTGGCTAGCATTTCTAGTACTGCAAAGAATTAAGTTTATACCTATGCATGGTAAGTTCTTTATGTTTCTCTCTCTCTTATTAGCCTAGGGGTTGGCTAACTATGGCCCACATAGGTTTTGTAAATAAAGTTTTATTGGAACATGGACCTACTCATTTGGTTATTTATTGAGGCCCATGGCTATGTTTGTGCCAGAAGCGCAGCATTTGGGTTCTTGCAACAGACACCTCAGCAAGACCAAAATATTTACTATCTGACCTTTATAGAAAAAGTTTCCCCACCTCCAGTTAGACCCTAGGCTGGTGGAGGACAGGAACTTGTTCTTATCCCTAATGTAGTCCTTAAGCACAGTGCTCTACATGAGGGGGACTTCCATAAATACTTAATTAAGGGAAGAAGTATCCAAGCTGAAGAGAATGAAAAGCATCATGGGAAATAGTTAAATTACTTAAGAGCCAGTTTTTCCAAGGACTTTAAAAGCCTTCATTTACATATACAGAGTTGATAAGCTAATTACACAACAATCTTGTCCTAACCTGTTAAATCGGCCCCCTAAGGTCTTGTTAGATAACACCTTGTTAACCTAGTTCAGGGAAACCTGCTGTTTCTTGAAAATAATAAAAATTTAATTTCTGTAATCCACACTCGACTCTCCCCACCACTCCAATCTCTCTTTAGTCCGAATTAGACATTAAATAGACATTGCCGCTGAATTGGAAAATGAATGCGAAAATAATCAGCACGGCCCTTGTGAGTGTCGCCTTTCTCAAACTGTGGAGCCTGGTCCAGTGCAACGTCCTTTAATCCATTTTGTAACATAGATCTGGTCCTCAGGACCCACGAGCTTTCCCAGGGCCTATGAAAGTGATTGTGACATGTAAGTCTGAAAAGTATTAACATTCCTTGCAACACAGCAAAAGCGATATGAAAGAATGTTTAATTAAAAGTCTACTAAGCAAATGACATTATGCCAGCTTCAACTCAACTCCTAGAGTTATTTATAAATTATATTAAATGGTGGATGCGGGTGCATTTTAAGATGATTGGCATGATGTGACGGTGGCACCTCCAGATGTGGAAATGGGTGCAGAGGAGTGGGACCCAAAGCTCATCTAATTTTAGGGGCTGTCTTTAAGAACGTGGATACAGCAGTGTCTTTGGCAAATTTCACACAAACATGAACCAGGTGGACACTTTGTTAGGGTCCTTCCAGAGTTTTACATGGACCTGTGCAGGTGGGAGGCACCGAAGTGTAAGCTTCATCAGCCTGGTGGCAAATACTCCCCTGTGTGGGCGGATTGTCAGATCAACTGTAATAGAATAAGCTCAGAAAGTGCCGACAGACCAGGCTTGAAGGGTCACGATTCCTGTTCACTCTTTGCAGGTTCTGAGAAGTGAGAAGTCTCCCAGTTCAGAAGGTAAATTTTATTTGACACAGAGTTTCCAAAACACTTAAATTTTTTTTTTTTTGCCATAGAGACCCTTGCTGGGCAAATACTTTTGAACAATTGACAAACAGAAGAGAGGCTGATTTCGTTCCTTCTGCCCCCATCCCCTTGACTCCTCTGCTATCTCAGGACAGAGCTGAGACTCTCCCCTGACCTTGACCTCAGATTGCAGAGGCGACAAGTCAGAAAGAAGTTTTTCCATCAGGCAGCAGCCTGACAGGAGAGGACATAGCTTTGAGGACAGGGTCAGACATACTCATAAGAGATTTCTAATATAATAAAACCCTTGCCTCAAATAAAAAAATTCTGTAGCTCACATTTTCTCTTGCTTAGAATTTTAAAAGAACTAGGAATTTTGCCTCAAATGAAGGCAAAGGGGCTTGAGGTATAGATGCCTGGGTCTCACTTCCTATTGGTGTCATTTTTCCTTAAGAGTCTGGCCCAAGATTGTAATGTAATTTGCAGGTCTCTGTGCAAAATGAAAATGCTGGGGCCTCCTGTCCCCAGATTATTCAGAATTGTAAGAGTGACAGCAGAGCATTAAAGTCCCTATGGAAGGTCCAGTGGTTTAAGACAGGACTGTGATTTTAACATAATGGGCCAGACCTGGGGACCGGGCGTGGAGATGCATTTTCACAGGGTGGATCATTAATTGAGCATTCTCAGAATCACTCAGCCTTTTCAATGATTCATCAGCTGTGCTGATGCTGTTGTGTAGTTCACATTATTGCTGTAATTAGCTGATGCTTCTCAAGTGAAAACCCAGCTCTAACCTGGGTGTTTCAAAAACAGCACTAGTTACTGTGTACCCAGGTAGATGGGGTCAGTGTACAATAGCTCCTTGTTTTTCTGGCTTGTAATAATTAACCCCTTCTATCAGGGGACTCAGTCTAATTGTCTTTCCTGTAAACAGTTGGTAATTGTGAGTGCAGAATGGGGTGAGAAAGTGGAAATGCAAGAGGGAATTGCTTATCTTGTGTCAAGGGCTGGTGTCTTCAGAGGCAGCAATGTGGCCTGTGATGGGAGCTGTAACAGGAGCAGAATCAGGGGGCAGCCTGAGGACGGAGGCCTCTTAGAGGGGCAGTCTCTGCAGATGACGCAAAGCGGGTACTTGGTAAATGATTTCAGGATCCTTGGGCTCCAAGTGGATTAGGTGAGATTAGAGACCCACTCTGAGCTGTCTCTGCCTGCACCTTGTTTTTTTGTTTGTTTTTGAGACACAGCCTTGCTCTGTTGCCCTGGCTAGAGTGCAGTGGCATCATCACAGCTCACTGCAACCTCTAACTTCTGGGCTCAGGTGATCCTCTTGCCTCAGTCTTCCACGTAGCTGGGACTACAGGTGCCCACCACAACACCCGGCTAGCTTTTTTCTATTTTAAGTAGAGACTGAGGCTCACTCTTGCTCAGGCTGGTCTTGAACTCCTGAGCTCCAACTCTTGATCTCAAGAGGTCCTCCTGCCTGGACCTCTCAGTGCTAGGATTACAGGCGTGAGCCACTGTGCCAAGCCTCTACCGGTACCTTAATCCACTCTGGGGCTGAGGCTCCCAGAACTCTCTGGCCAAGTGTGTGCTCACTGGGATTCCAGCTCTTGGGCTTTCCACCTCCAGGACACCTAGCCCAATGGCTGGGGCACCCACTTTTACCCTGTTTGCCAGGTCTGCAGAACAGCCTGGCCTCTTCTCTCTTGAGAAGTGAGATCTTTGTCCAACAGAAGTGAGAGTAAGTTCCGTAAGCCTCGGATGACCAGGGAAGAGGGTGTGGTATGCATGTAACCTATTTTCCTTCCTCCAGGGTGTGGGCACCTTTTTCTGACCCCTAAAAATAGCAGTGGTTTTATTTAACAAGCTCCCCCCTTTTGCTACCTCCTCTTGGTCATGGCAACAAGCCTGCATGCTTCTGTCCCTCAGAACTGAGAGGAGGGTGGGAGGAAGGGAAGGCTGGGATCTAGTGGAGGGCTGTGATGTGACTGTCACCAAGTGTGAGGCTTTGGCTAAGGGACATCTCCTTTGGTGGGCATTGCTGATATCACATCTTCCAGGCCCATTTTCCTTGTTTATTCAGATGTTAGGCTATGCATATTTGAGAAATATGATTATCTCTACTTAACCCAAGTCACAAATTACTCCTGTGTTCATGAGTCCTGTGTTTACTATCTTGTTTTCAAAGCAAATGGTTTTGAGAGAACCCTAGTTGAGCTAGACATTTCCAATGAGGGTGGACAAATCATTAGGTTGAGAGGAAGCATGGCAACACAGGGACAATTTACTTATTTGTTTCTAATTGCCATAGAGAAACCCTAATTCATAACTAGTATATTTAGTGAGGGGAGGTGAATTGAGTTACCATCCACTCCACTCCTAAGGCAAGCTTGAACGTCTCCCTGACAACCTGTCATTGGTTTTGCCTTGGAAGACCCAGCTTTACCCACCGGTTTCCATATTGTCACAAAAAACCCTGCACAGCCACCCCTCTGTGACCTTGGGCAAGTCCTTTCCTTTCTCTGGACTTCTACCCCATCTATAAGCAGAGGGTACTAGACAAGCCCATCTCTTTGTCTTCAAAGCCCACAGGCTTCTCCTGGAGCCAAGGGCAGAGTGGTAGGCACAGGAGGAGCGACCTTGGGTGGTCATCTGTGCAGGAAGCCAGTCTGGCCATCTCCCATGGGCCACGTGCTTGAAGCTAAGTGCATTCCCTCACTTGAAAGGTAAAGCCTCTGTGTTGACCCAAGGTGCTGATAGAAGGTTTTCTAGGGAGGCCTGGTAGGCTTCTATAGTGGGGATGAGGGCATTCCCAGAGTCACATTTTGGCAATGACATCTTGTTCTTATTTGGGTTTGTCCAGCCCAGGTCACAGAAATAACTTTGAGAGTCTCCCCCGCCCCCGTTTACTGAAGGCTTGCCATGGGAGAGGCCGCCGCTCTGACTAAGACCATTTAGTCTTTGTAACAATTTCTTCATGTGTATTATTGCCATTTCACAGGGACAAATGTTCAAGTTCAGAGAGGTTAGGTCACACAGTAAGGAGGAGGCAGAGCTGGATTCCACTCCAGGGGCTGGGCTCTGAAGCCCAATCTGTTTAACCACTTTGCCTGCATTCTTCGGTAAATGTGGTCTTCTGGCCGTGCCTCTTTTCTGCTAAGCCCCTGCTTAAAGAGCCATGAAATAAATGCCCCCCTTCTCTAGGCCACAGCCTTCTTACCCCCATAAGACCAGATGCCAAAAGGAAGAGATGACAGTTTCTAAGTTTCCTTTGTTCTCTTATAAAGTGCGGTGCCAGATACTATCTTGGGGTTACCCATACTGTTCACAGCCTCTGGCTTTCCTCAGGGAGGAATTGTGGACCAGGGGTGACTTCCAATCATAGTCTTCTCACTTCATTTGGGACACTGAGGACGAGTGTTTTTTTTACCTTATACTTTTATCAAAATATTGAAAGGCAAGCAAGTATGGTCTTTAGACTTTTCAAAGAATTTACAAACACCACCACAAATACCCTCTGCCATCCAGCTTTTGAGAAAGGACACTCCCATTCAGACCGCCATTGCCTAGCATGACAGATGACCACCACAGCCGGGGCACATTCCATCCAAACAGGGTGATGTCAGAGGGTCCGACGTTGGGGTCTTCCAGCAAATACCCCGACTCCTTACACTGAGGTAGTGTTTTCTGGTGACTGAGTGTGCTCCTGCCCTGTAGTGGGCCTTTCTGGCCTGAGCCTGAGTTTGCCCAGCAGAAACCGTGTCCTCCATGTCACAGATGCAGAGGTGGAGGCCCAGGGAGGGGAAGACAGAACGTCCAGCCAGTTGCAGCAAGACCCAGGGTGGCTCTGACTCCAGGGTGCCTTCCACCCAGCCAGCTCTCATGCTCGGACTGCTCAGGAGTCAGGGAAAGCTCCTTTATTTTTGGATTTTCTTCTTTTCTCCTGTAGCCTTCTGACCAACGTTCAGAAGATTTATCTCTTCCCAGTGTGGGACTTTCACCAAGCCAGTTTCTGTGTGAGACAGCTGCCTTCAAGAAGAATAGAAGAGTCCCAGTTGGGCTGATGGGGAAATAAAATAAGTCCCCAGCCCCGAACCTCTCGGAAAAGTTGTTATTAAATTCTGTGCCTGCCCCTGACCTGGATTTAAAGATTTGCAAGAAGACAAATTCCAAACAGATGCCCATTAGGGCCTGACAGCCGCAGCTTAAAGATAACATTTACATTCTGCCGGGGTTTGTATCTCTCTGTTCCCCGCTCGGCCCCTCTCCTTCCTCCAGTGGGATCAGTGCCTCGGCCGAGGTCACGTGGAGGTGGCCACATTCTTTTAAACTGTTTGCTCTGCTAACACGCCAGGCACTTCTCCAACAGCCCTGTTTGCCCAGTATTAGGGCTGTTTGCCGAAACACCTAGCCCGATCCGAGGGGGCTCAGCTTTCTAAACAGTTGGTCCCCGAATCTGTCAATCAATAACACCAATTGGGTTCCTGATACGAGCAGCGAGTGTGGCCAAGTCCAATATTTGCCCAAATACCGCCCCCTCCCGCTGCACCTGACTGTCCCTCCGCTTGACAAGGCAGATGCTGGCCAAGCGCACAGGCTGCTGGGAAGACACGATGTCGGCAAATGGGGGGCTGATTCCAGGAAAGAAAGGCACATGAGCAAACATGATGGCCCCTTTATGAGAGGTAATTTACTGAAATGCACAGCGATTACCTGCTCATCCAGCCCTGGTGTGATTAAAAATGGCAGGCGTGGGGCTCTGTCTTCCCCAGTGCTGGCAAAGGAACCGAGGTTTCAACTTGGGAAGCTTGATGTTGGATGGAGGGATTGGCTGGCACTCACAGGCGATCAGAGGGACATGAGGATATTATCAAGCCCACAAAATTGACTCCTGAAAAGGATAAAACAGAGCAAAGGAAAAGATATCTTAAAAAGAGGCTGATGTTTAGTGGGTACAGGCTTTTCTTTTGGGATGATGCCAATGTTTTTGGACTTGATAGAGGTATTAATCGCCATGACATTGTGAATGGACTGAATGCCACGGAATTGTTCACTTTAAAATGGTTAATTTTTAAGTTGTGTGAATTTCACCTGAAAAAAAAATAATAAAAGGGCAAATTCCAATGAAGCCAGGGCGTTTACATTGCAGAGGCTCTAATGCCTAACTCAGGGTTTGGCTTAGACTAAATGCTTAATAAATGTTTATTGAAAGAACAACCTAACATTTGCACAGTCAACAAAGCTCTTTGTTATACATTAGCTCATTTCATCCTTAAAGAACTCTCTGAGGTGGGCAGGGGTAAGCATTCTCCATTCTCACGTTGTGAAGGGGAAACTAAGGCTTAGGGAGCAGTGGGGTTTGCATAAACTCACACAGCTAGAAGTGGTGAGCTGGGATCCGAGCACAAAAGACTGGCTCCAAAGCCCGTGTGCATAAAACTATATACTATTTTGCCTACCCCAAGGCTTCCAGGATGAGAAAGAAATATAAAGACGTTACACATGTTTCCTCCCCCCTTCTTTTTTCACTTTTATGTAGTACTAAAAATGTATTAAAACTGGGCTGTGAGTGAAGCCGCCCTTCACCCCACTATTGCTAGCCCAGGGCTTGATAAATATTTGCTGACTCATTCAGTGGCAGCTGCAGGGACCTACCTCTGGTTGCTGCCGTGAGGACCCGAGCAAAGCCCAAGCTGCGTGGAGTAGCAGTGAGGTCAAAAGACTGGCTGCTTAGTGTCTGTGAGGAAGAGCTGGGGTGTGGAGGCAGGGACTCTGGAAGGCTTTGCTGGCTACCCTGTGTCCTCTGCAAATCCATGGCACCATGGCACCATGGTACGGGAGCCTGGTGGTGGGTGGGCCATCTCTCCAGCATCACCTGTTAGTCTAGATGTGGTGGTCGTTGCTGAAAGGCTGGGTCAGACCCTGGAGGTGACATGGATGTGACCTAGATGTTGGAATCACACAGCTCTGCATTTTATTTCCATCTCTGCTCCTTCCTCCTATAAAATCTTGGAATGGTGCTTTAGTGTATCTGGGTACTTTTTTCTCCATTTGAAAAATGGCATAGGAAGGCCTACCTTTTTGGGTTTGTGTGGGTGAGGAGAACTGAAGACTTTGGAAGCACCCAGCGCAGTGCTTGGCACTAGGCAGAGGCTACAGAAGACACCGCTTTCCTGCATTCCACCTTGGAGAGACAGCATAACAAGCTTCTTTTGGAGGAAAAAAATAGCTTAGAAGGTGGGGCTGGCTCAGGGTGAATGCTTCAGTGGGCTGAGTCAGATCTCTGGCCAAGAGCCCTTTCCGTGATGGGAGCTGGGGTGAGGGGTGGTTGTTGGGGAGTGTGTAAAGGAAGCCAGGAACTCCAGCTATATGGGGTTAAAGGGGAGAGGAGGGAACTGGGGTGAAACAGGGAGCTGATTTCAGCCCTCACAGTTTTGCCAGGGCTCTGGCTGGTGGACACCGGGGTGGGGGCTCGGGATAGGAGTCCTCACCCTTTAGAGCTGTGACACATCCTATGGGGTGCAAACTCCTTTTACTTCTTCCATCCATTCATCTGTCTCTCCAAGAACCCCACAGCCCCGGGCCCAGGACAAGAATGGACATCTATGACACATGTTCAAAAATGATCAAGAATTCCAAAAGGGTGACAGCAGAGCATGAAACCAGGCACATGTTCCTCTGAGGACAAGGCCTAGAGGTACCTAGAAGTGGCCTCATGACAAGCGTCACCCAGCCTCCCCGTGGGTGTCCTGTGGAGCTGAGACAGGGAAGTAGGAAGAGCAGGAGCCCCACTCGCTCCCCTGCAGAGAGCTCCAGGAGGCTCCTCCCTCACCCTGTGGGGCAGATGGATCTGGCCTCAGACACACCTGGGTCTCCACTCTGGTTCTGCCACTGAGAAGCTGTGTGACTTGGGATGGGGCACTTACCTCCTCAGAGCCTCTGATTCCTCAGTTGTAAAATGGAGCTGATACCTGCCCCCCCACGGTTGTTGAGGGGTGAAGTGAGAGGATGCAGAGAAGTCTGGTGCAGGGCCAGGTGAAAAGTTGCTACCAGCTTACCTGGCTGCCTCTTGTGTCCGTGGTCGCCATCATGGTGCTTATCACAAAATAAACTGGACTAAGTCCCCCGGTGCTCCAGTAGGGGTTTTAGTTGGCTCATAAGAGTCTTTAAACAGGAAAAATAGTGCACGGATTGAAAACTCAAATGCCTTCAGAGGCAAAGCAAGAGAGTGGATGGGAAAGAAACAGACCCCAGGGCAGTGCTTAGGGAGTGGTGGCAAGTGTGGTAAACTGGAAATTTTGTGCCTCACCTAAAGCCATTGCAATTCAAAAGAAAAGACAAGCCCCCAAAGATTCTGTAAGTTAATTAGGCAGTGGAAGGTCATTTTGAAACCTTTGACAGACTGAGTTGAAAACTGCGAAAGGGAAGGTACCCTTTAGGCTGACACCAAGGGGAGAAATTAAAAAGCTGGAAGATCCTGCAGTGTGAGCCGTAAAAATGGCTCTATGCAAATCAGCACGTGCAGCGAGCCAGTCACCTGCTTCTCATCGTCTGTGAAGGACAGACACTGCGTGTGTCCTGGTAGCTGGCTCTGAAAGACGCCCGCGGGGCCTTCATTTACGTTATCTTGACCTGTGTACTAAGGGTGGGGAAATGGCAGTGGTCCTCCCCGTACAGGCAATAATCATGTACACAGGAGTTTTAAGAAAACAATAAATATGACGGAGACCTATCTTCTTTCATTGCCATTGTACACTGGCAATTATAAACAATGGCAGCGGCACAAATACTCCTCTGTAGAAAATCTTCCCTTGGCCCAAAGTGTAAACAATTGGTGGAGTACTGTGGAGTTTAATGATGATGGCGATGATAATCAGAAGTATACAAGCTTTGTATTAGGACAGTTTTATTACTTATCCTTTAGTAAACATCTCATTGGACATGCAAGTTAGAGACTTGCCTCCTAAATGCAGACCCACCTGTATGCATTCATTTCAAGAGTAACTTTCCCAGGGAACAGAATTGTACCCTTTAGGTGGGGCCTAAGATCTAAAATCACATTCTTCTGGGGTACAGTTTGTGTCTGGTATCAGATTTCACGTAGTCTTGTGTTTACAAAATAGATTCAGGACTGGGTGCAATGGCTCACGTTTATAATTTTAGCACTCTGGGAGGCTGAGGCAGGAGGCTCCTTGATCTTAGGAGTTCAAGACCAGCTTGAGCAACAGAGCAAAAGTAAGACCCCCATCTCTACTAAAAATAGAAAAATTAGCCAGGTGTTGGGCCAGCACCTGTAGTTTCAGCTACTGAGGAGGTTAAGGCAGAAGGATCACTTGAGCCCAGGAGTTTGAAGTTGCTATTAGCTAGACTGATACCAGGCCACTCTACCAAGGGCGACAAAGTGAGACTCTGTCTCAAAAAAAAAGAAAGAAAGAAAAAAGAAAAAGAAGTAGATTAAAAATGAACAATAGCACAATGATTGTAAAGAAGGAAAAACAACAACTTGAGTTACCTTAGCCATGCTAGGTGACCACTGGAGTTTATTTTTATTTACAAATTTCTTTTTTTTTTTTAGAGGCAGAGTTTCACTTTGTCACCCTTGGTAGAGTGCTGTGGCGTCACAGCTCACAGCAACCTCCAGCTCTTGGGCTTAGGCGATTCTCTTGCTTCACTCAGCCTCCTGAGTAGCTGGGACTACAGGCGCTGCCATTTTTTGTTGCAGTTTGGCTGGGGCTGGGCTTGAACCTGCCACCCTCTGTATATGGGGCCGGCGCCCTACTCATTGAGCCACAGGTGCCACCCTGTTTATAATTTAAAAGAATGATACAGAATGTAAACTGTGAGGTATAACATAGTTGTTTAGTAAGTAGATAATTTAGTTCATGCTTGAAATGTTTTATTCAATTCCAATAATGTTTTTAAAATTGAAACTTACTTTTTAACTATTTTAAAATGACAACAAAATCCAGACAATGGATTTGTTAATAAATTGCACACCTTTTGCTGACATGTTGGGTTTGTTAAAATCCTCTTATTGACTACTGGATAATTATTTACATAAATTATTACTATATCAGACTGTAACCAGAGGATCAAAGTTCAAACTGATAGGCATATGTAAAAGTAGCTGGGTAAATAATTGTGCTTTCTTGTCCTGTAGGAACTTGGAGTGAGTTGGAGTGTCTTGCAGTATTGAGATACCAGCAATTTGTTCATAATTCTTCTGAATTTCTAAAGAGACACGAAAGGAGTAAAAGAGGAGGCGGTGGAAACAGCACCTAAATGTGTATAACGATACGGAATGCCTTCAAAAATCATGGGCCAATAATGAAAATTCTGAAGAAATGCCCTAGGCACAGGCAATGCACCTGTGTTATCATTATTCATTTCATAATTTTTATAGAAAGTAATTTTGTTTTATGGAAGAGGGTTGAGTTAAGAAAATGATCGGTCGCGGGTGTTAAGCATGGTAGTTATGCTGCTGATCCTGCCCCTCTGCTTGGGGTAGGTGAACAAGGTGCCCAGGTGGTGGGTCTTGGTCTGGGGGCAGGTGTGGAAAAGTCATTTCCCCTGGGATCTTCTCTGAACTGGGACCTGCTCCCTGGAGAAGGGGCTTCTAGTCAAGCTCTCTTGTTGCAAGGAGCAGAAACCCATTTCGGCTGGCTCGCGTAAATGGTGTTCAGAATCCTTTTCCATTGCTGTGTCCCCTCCTTTCCTGGAGCATGACATGGTGGCTGGCAGGGGAGACCCAGGGAATGCCACCAGTCTCTGGGGGTTGCCCCAGCGAGGAGCAGCTTCTCCTTCCACTTTTAGGTGGGCATGTGGGGTCATCTAGGACAGGTGAACAGGCACAGAGTGCCTTCTGAGGCCCTGTGGGAAATAATTAATCCAATGAACAATATATGTATTGTTTATTCTTTAGGGCCAGGCCTTGTGCTGGGTACCACGAGGTAAAAGTCAGACAAGATTCCGTGTCTGTCCTCCTGGGGGAGCTATGCCACATGTGATTGTGACAGGAATTTGAGGAAGGGAGGGGGGACTCTAAGAGAGAGGCCGGTGAGTTGTTGGGGTGTCCAAAGGAGGTGAGAGAACTTTGCCCTGGGGGTCTCCAGGAAGGGTTGGGAGAACCTGAGATGTGTGTGAGGAGAACATCTTTTGGAGGCTGACATGCTGTGCTCATACCAGCTTTGTGACACTGAGCAAGCTCCTCTTGCCTTCTGGGACTCAGCTCCCTCCTCTGAGAAACTGGAGTAGGGAACCCACAGTCTGGCCTCACCTCCTGGCTGTCTGGGGAGACAGTAAGGCTTTGGCAACCTGAGCCCTTATCCAGAGCTAAGTGCTTAATAAAGTGCTGATGTCATGTTCCCAGGGTCTCCCACGAGTGTCGCCTTCTTCCATCCTTCCAGACCTGCACTCAACGTAGGATCAGGGGATTAAGCTCAATCCTCCACTCGGGGAAGGCCTTTCTGCAGGGGCTGAGGTAATTCTGAGCATGTGGCTCTCTGCTGAGTGAACCTAATCCAAACTCAGAAGCCCGAAGGAACAAATAGCACGGCCCTTGCACAACCTTCCTCAAATATAAATTGTCTCGGTGGAGCTTTAGGGAGCAGCTGGATAGCGCTCATAAAATATAAATCACCATTTTTGTTGCTAATAATAATAATGACAATAATTCCTGGGCTCCTGCCTTGAAATCACAGTCTATTCTTTCGTCACTCACCCAAGGACTGGTGCAGCACCAAGGATAGTAATGTCGGCACTCCCTACACCCCAGAGCCCCCTGAGGTCCAAGTTCGTGACTTCTTGGCTCATCTCTAGACGAGGCACCTGTGCTACAGGGGACCTGCTCCCTCACTGCCGTTCACTGCTGCTGTGTGCATTTTAGGTACGTTAGCTAACTTGCTTCATTTAATCCTATAGGAACCCCACAAGAGAGGTCATCTTTTCTCTACTTACTGTGCCTCAGAGAAGGTAAGAGGCTTAGCCAAGGTCACGTAGCTTGCAAGAGCCAGAGCTGGGATTTGAACTCAGGCCTGAGTCCAGAGACTGAGCTCCTGAGTACAGCCCCTTTGCTGTTTGACAGAAGCAGTTCCATCTCTGGGAGCCTCCTAGGCCAAGATGGGCACCCTGAAACAGTGCCTTTTTCTGTGAAAAAGGACGAACTTGACCCAAGTCAATGAAATGCCTTACACTCGGTACCCCCAAGGAAAGATCTGGCCTTGCTCTGTGCCTGGAGCACTCTCCAGGTAGCGGGACACAATCTGCAGAGGCCAGTACGGCGTTGGGAGGCATTGGTGAGTATTTTCTGTGACACCCTTTTCCACACCAATAATTGATAGACTAACCTCGAATTGTTCTTATTTGTTCATTATCGTAAATCCCCCAAGGGCTCACTATGCAACTTTATTAGCCTGGATTGAGTAATATATTTTAAAGTAATAAAACTACATTATTTTTAAATTATTTTTTAATGTGGACTTTCCAGTCATTGACTGCCCTCTTTGATAGGTCTGAATTAGTGAGTTTTAATTGTGTGGAAAAAAGCAATAAAATAATCATTACTAAAATGGTGGGATGCTTCCTTCGTGGAAGACACTGCTCTGGGCACAGCATTTGCGTCGTCCCACTCAGCCCCACAAAATCCCACAATGTGGGTGCCACATGTCCCCCTGCACAGAGGGGGAACTTGCGCTCTGAGGAATTAAATTCCTTGCCCAGGCTGTCTTGCTGACGAGTGGTGCAGCCTGGACTGAAGCCTAGGCTCATCACCTCTGCTGGGGCTCAGAAAATGATACCCCTGAATCTGGCGCTGTGCCATGCTGACCTGAAGAAGCAGCCTCAAGGTCTCTCTGACCTCCCCGCCTCCCATCTCGCTGTCCTCCCAAAGCGCAGGATGAGGCCCTTCTCTCAAGTTCCCTTATCTACCTAGAAACCAGGTCTGCCGAAGAGGAACGAAATTGCCTTTGATCCCCTCCCTGAAATTTCATTAACCAGAGAAGATTAAAACTCATATAACAGAGGAAGAGACTGAAAATTAAATACCACACCTACGGCTCACGCGAACTTTGTCCCAAACGATCCGCCTGTTCTCAGATCCCATTTAATTCTCCAAGAGAATTATTTACCAACCATTGTCTGAGCTCTGGGCCCGTTCACTCCTCCTAAAAATCATTTACTACCCTAAGAATGGCCACCTTTCCCCCATTCCCTCTTCCCTGATGAGGAAGGGAATACAAACACTGGCCCTCACTGGGGTATTGGGTAATTGTCCTGGTCGCCCTGTGCTTTTGAATGTGAAATATTTTTGCATGCTTCTTTTCCTATTCATATGCCCATTGTGAGTTAATTTTCAATGAGGAGTCTGACACCACGCCTGGCTAAGTATCACACCACTTCTCATTTGCCTTTGTGCACTTAGGGGCATAGAGGGCAGAGGGGAAGCCCTTCCCTTGCCCCCTGTACCTGCAAGGCCCTACTCTTTTTATCACATCCCCCGGATGCAGTCAAGGTTTGGATACAATATGGTGCTGAGTGAGGCCCAGTATTTAGACCCAAGAGAGCCATGTTAGAAATGGAAAGGTAACCTGGGCACGGTTGCTCATGCCTATAATTCTAGCACTCTGGAAGGCCAGGGTGGGTGGATCACTCGACCAGCCTGAGCAAGAATGAGACCCCCCACCCTCCTACCTCTACTAAAAAAATAGAAAAATGAGCCAGACATGGTGGCGAGCCCCTGTAGTCCCAGCTGCTGGGGAGGCTGAAGCAAGAGGAACACTGGAGCCCAAGAGTTTGAGGTTGCTGCGAGCTATGATGCCACTGCACTCTATTGGAAGTGACAAAGTGAGACTCTGTCTCAATAGATAAATAAATAAATAAAATAAAAATGAGAAAGTCAGAAGAGAGAGAAATGAAGACATACCATGGCACACTGAGGACTTCCCATTATTTATACCCTCGAAACTGTCCACTGCCATGGGCCAGGCAGCTGTGCCCCTGAGTGCTGGGTAGGCACACAAAGACAAATGAGAAGTGGCGTGATATTTCACATGTCAGCTTGCACAGGCGATGGCGACTGGGCGTTTTGTCAAACACCAGTCTGGACATCATGGTGAAGGTATTTTTCAGATGAGGTTAACACCCAGATCAGTAAAGCAGATTACCCCCCATAATGTGGGTGGACCTTATCCAACCAGTCGAAGGCCTTAAGAGCAAAGATTGAGGTTTCTCCCTAAAAGAGGAAATTCTCTTCAAGATTACAACCCTGCCTGAGTTTCCAGTCTGACGCCCTGTGGAATTTGAACTCAGAACTACCTCTCCTGAACTTTTCACCTGCCTGCCTACCTTACAGACGTCACAGGTGCCAGCTTCACAATTGAAATACATTTCTCTGACTGTCTTTGTCTCTTTCTTTGTACACACGTCCCCTCCCACACACCCCCCCCCAAGCATGTGCATGAGGTCAGACAACTTAAGTTTACAAACTCATTTAAGAAAAAATGCTTTGTGAGGTGGACTAGGCACTGGCATTGGTGCACAGCTTCCCAAGGGGAGTACTTCAAAGGTGACTATAGTGACAAGCAGCAATGAGGTGGATAACACTATTTCTAGGATGAATTTGCAAACTTAAATCACCTGACCTCGTACATACATATACGTGTATGTGTATATATACTATGTATCTGTTGATCTACCATATAGATCCTATTGCCTATTGGCTCCATTTCTCCAGAGAACCCTGATGAATACAGCTGGAGATATACTACTCTCTTCCTTCACAAAGCTCACATGGTACCGTGGGATCATCGGTACAGAGGTTGACAGTTATAGGAAAGAGCAGAAGGTGATATGGTGGCTGATATCCTTGTGAGTAGTGATGATAGGCTACAAGTTAGGGATTCCCAAAGGGAACGTCAGGAGTGAGGGAGACAGGGACATAAAGAGGTTCAACCAGGCCCCACCACCTAGGCCCACTTAACCTAGAGATTCTCTTTCCCCCAAGTTACAAAAGATCTGTCGTTTGGTTTATTATTCCAAAAAGTGTTAGCTCTAGAAGAGACCTGAATACGATGTGATTCTTTCATCTTATGGATGGGAGAACTAAGTCTTTATGGGTGGGGAAACCAAGTCTCTAAAAGCTTACTATCTAAAGTGACAAAGGTACTCAGTCACGGTGACCAGGAGTATTTATCTGTAGACTAACAGTGGCTGTTCATACACATTTTATTCCAGCGCACTTTCCTATGGCCGTGATAAAATGAATCACAGGATTATTACTGAAGGATAAAAGGAGCTAAACCAAATGACCGTCAGGGACTGATCTGCCATTCCCAAGCCGCACAGGCTGCAGGCCCACCTACCGCTGTCTGCTGCAGTCACCGTTGCTTAGTCCCCACCCCAGGCAGAATGGCCTTGCAGCCTGGCAAGATCCACAGCTGCAGAGCCATCTCCAGGCATGGTCTCAGAGAGAACTCTCTGAAATGGTAGAAGGGTTTATAGTCACAAAAAGGCTGTTAGTTATGTAGCACAGAATGTGGCCAGGGAGTCAGCTTCTCCTCTGGAGTCCTTAGGAAGCATGGAGGTCACCTGGCTCTGATTTTTTGTTCAAATATTACCTCTTTCAAGGAACCAATGTCCTGTGGGAAACACTGGCTTGTCCTCTCATCTTCTCCTTACTAGTACTGGAGAGTGGAGACAGGAGGGTGGAGATTGTACTAATTTGACAGAAAGAGAAGCTGAGGTGCCGAGGTGGGAGCCACTCACTTCTGACCTGGGGCTACACAAGCTGTGGCAAGCTGGGGAAGCAGTGCCAGGAGGAGATACCCACGGATGTTGGCCCCAGGAAGCCTTGGTCCGGCTCTGTGAGAGGACAGGGCACACCTAGCCCGGCCTTGCAGATTAGAACCAGCTCAGCTGCTCCAAAGACACCCAGGACCGAGGAGAGGTGCGTATGTGGAAGAGCCTGGGAATCATGATTATTTTCTCTCTTCTTACAGTTCTTTGAGACCCCATGCAACCCACATAGTGGATGCTCTGCGACCTTCTGTCTCCCAATCCCAGGGAACTGAAGGAGGCTTACACCTTAAATCTACTCGTGGGGACTCTGGCATCAAAGGCTTCCTTCCCCTGGGGAGTGGGGACTGCAGCCATCAGCCAGAGGAGGCAGCTGCTAACGTAGGAGGGGAATGGGGTCTGGACACCTGTACCAATTCTTCTTATTTTTTTTTACTAGCTGTGTGGCCTGACCTAAGTCACTCAGCCCCTCTGAGTCTCAGTAGTCTCTATAAAAAAGAAATAGTAAAAATAATTACCCTTGGTTTTTCAACCAAAGGCAGTGGTTTTCAACCTTTTTTATCTCACAGCACACTTGAACCTATAGTTAAACTTCCACAGCACACTTAAATTATGTTGATCAAATAAAAGAGAGTAAAAAAAGGAATATAATTACTGTGATTGGAACTTCTTTCAAAAATAATTTAATTAATATGTTTAAAAACATTGGAGGCACACCTAAGATCCTCTTGTGGCACACCGGCTGAATATTGCTGCTTTAAGGAAGCTCAGTGGCTTTCCATGACATAAAAAACAGGGCCGTGTTTTGTAGATTGTAAAGTACTATACCAACATTCATTGTCATTTTTTTCCCCCAACATGTCTTAAAAAGGACAGGGGAGAGGAAGTTTCTAAAGTTGGGGAATTCTGCTTTCTAATTTTTTCTTGTTACAGTGTGGTCGTAGCCCAGAGGGTCTCAAATCACAGAGAGCAAAAGGAAGCAGGATTTGGGTTAGAGAGTGAGGGTGGGGGACGAGGAGGATTTTCCTCTTAGCGACAGACTGACCATGATGACACACTTGAGGACGAGGGCCCTAGGGGACAGAGTGCAGCAGGCTGGGGGAGGCCAGGGAGGCAGCGGGTGGAGGAGTCAGTGCTTTCACGTGGGAAAACGCCAGCCCTGGCCACCAAAACCCCTGTTAGGGCATCTGAGCACAAAGACGCACGGATGGTGCAACTCCCTCCTGTGATGTGACTGCGGCTTTGGAAACATGATGAAATAAACATACACCATGGGTCTTCAGACCATCGCAGACCAGCAGCTAAAGAGGTGGGTAGGTAGAAGAAAAGGCAGAGTTTTTTAAGCAAAACCCCAAACCAAACCAAACCAACACACACACAAAAACACAAGCCAGCACTTTCATTTCCCGAGGTTGGGACACGTGGGCTGTAAAAGTTTTGCCATCGTCAGAGCTGAGCTCAAATCCCTTTGGGGTAGAATTTAGAAATCATGGGGCAGGTTGTGTGTACCTACGCAGTACCACCCCCACACACATCCCTGAAATGAGAGTTTTCCACGAAAAATGACCTGAGGATTCTGGTAACAAGAGTTGTCATTCAAGATAGGGCTTGACTCACTCCTCCCACAAAGGTGGAAACCCAGCCGTCGGCAACAGAGATCGACAGTCACACTGAGGTAGACCTTGAGAGCCCTGCCCCTCTTCCCTCCCTCCCACCAAAATATTTTTTCTTTTGGTTCGTCTCACTGTCTTGCATTTCGCTACCACAGGAGATCTCCAGGAGTTCACTGGACAAATGCAGAAATTCCTGGGAGAGGCCTAAGACTGGACTGTAATGCACCCAGGCACCTGGGACCTGGGACTCATTTGGTCAGGTATGGAAGGGGCCTGAGCAAAGGAACAGGATGGGGACAGAGATTATTGTCCCCACTTGACAGATGAGGAAACCAGACTTAGAGGAGTAAAGCAAACAATTAGCCGACTGAGGTGGGGGAAGGCGGAAACTCACTTCCTCATCCCAAACTGTGTATCTTCTGCAGAGTGCATTCCAGGGCGGCTCCAAGCGCTTTGTCTCAGAGAGACTGATCCATCATTGCCTTCCCCACCCTCACCCCCCAGCAGCCCCGTGTGTGCAGGCAGCATGCAGTCTCTCCAACCTCATCTGTTTCAACAGGGCCTATTTATAAGCTGGACAGAACTATGGCTTGTGTGCCTGGCCTAAATAATTAACTGGGCCAATCAGTTGAGAGTTTCTCTCTGTTTCTGTAACTTGAACTGAGACCCTAAGCTGGGGTCACTCAGAGGTCCAGGAGACTCAGGATTGAGAAGGCCATTGCAGGGCTACAAATACCCCAGGGTTCTGAGTAAGGGGAAGCTCAGAAAGCCAGGCAGACAGCGGGGATTGGGGGTGGGCACTGGCAACTAGCCAGCAGGGAGAAGGAGCAATACCCAAGGCAGAGTGGCCAGAGTTGCCTGAGCAAGGCCCCTTAACGTCTGCCTGGTGGGATGTCAGGGTTGGGAGGGAGCAGTGTCTACTGAGGTGTATTTCCCAGTTTCCTGCTTTCCCACTGGGGTGTTCATTGCCATTCTCTTGCCCTGGTTGTACCACTGAGTATTAAATTTTAGTGGGAAGCAAATAACTGGAATTCTTAAGTTGTAGGTCTCTGGATCAAGGGGTGCCACATCTGTGTGTGAAACAGGGGTTACTGCACCTCACTGCTCATGTGGGCACTTCAACATGCCACCCTGAGACTCTGCATTCGAGGGAGATGCTGCACCCAGGAGGCTCAGGGTTGTGTTCCTTGGGGAGGGATGAGTATTTTGTTGCAGGAGGGAGAATGAGCTGAATGCTCACTGATGTGAGAGGCAGATTGACCACTGGTGGTCACGGATGTGCGCTCCTGGTGCTCCTGGACACTTGCTGGGATTGCACGTCCCGCCCCTATTGCTTGGGTGGGGCCCTGTGATAGATCTGGCCAATGAGTCATGAATGGAAGGTTTACCATCCACAGCCTCTTGCCTTTGGTTACTGTTGTTGCTGCCATTCCTGGATCCTAGAGGGAGGGAACATTGACCAACACCCCCAGACAATCCATGATGGACAAAGCTTTTCCAGTGAAATAAACCTCCATTGTTATAGGCCCTTTTGCCTTGGGGATTGTTTGCTATTGTGACATGCTCTCGGGTGTTCGGGTCCATATGCTGCCTACCTAGGGCTTAAGCATCACATTTTTCCTAGGCCCTTTTGGAAAATAGATAGGGGGGTTGCTACTAGCGGGGAACACCCCAGGGTCTGGTGACATTCCCTGGGTCTCTCCACCAGCCCTGGTGCCATCTCTTGTGGGAAAGGAGTGTGAAACAGCAGAGGGCACCAGAGGCCTGTCTCTGCGCTCCCCTCCCTGGTGCCGCTGCGGGTGCTGGTGGTGCTAATGTTGCAGGTGTTCTAGGAGGGGCCTTCAGCAGGGAGACAGCTTGGGGCCTGCTCCCATTAAGCAAGAGCTACAGTAAGCTTCAGAGAACAGCTGGAACCAGGGGCCCCAACATGGCTTCTAAAGAGCAGGCTCCCTCTGGCCCTTTCTCTCCTTGCCTGGCCCTGCCTCTTCTCGTTGTCTGTTAGACCCCAGAGCAGTAGAGCTGAGAGAGGAAGCTGGGGGCCAAGACAGAGAATAAGGACACAGCCAGCCCCACCCGGCACAGAGCAGTGGGATTTCAGGCTGTCTCCTGAGGTTTCTGATCTACACTTCAAATTCCACCATTACACTTTTGCCCCCTTGGCACCCTGCTTTCATCTCTCTTAAAATACAGTCTCTATTTTGGAGGTGAAAGGGGAGGAGTGGCGGTTAGAGAGGGCAAGACTAATAGCAGGTGTTTTCAGGATCTGAGAGCTTCATCAGTACAAAGACTTTTTCCTAGGAGTCTGGCAGCCGTGTGAGCCACGCTAAGTCCCTTTCCCTCCTTGGGCCTCAGTTTCCTCCTCTGTGAAAATGAGCTTGGGACTGCCAAGCTCTGAGCCACTTTCAGTTTTCCTAAAACTAAGATCCAGGTTTTGCCCAACAGGAATGAGGAGCCAGCCTGGCTCCAGGGAAGGGCTGGGGAGGAGTAGAAGGGGACTGCCACTGGGGGTTCCTGCTTGGGTGTGACACTTTGCCGGGAGTGGTTGGATTCCCAGCACCTGCTTGCTTTTCTTTGGTGTTGGCGTGTGTTTCAGTATTTACATTTCTCCAGATCATATAAAGACCAAGGTCAGGTTAAGTCAATTACTCCTCACCCTAGTTGGCCTGGAGTCAAACAGAAGAGGTTGCTAATGGCACCTGCATCTCCCACCCCTCCTCCCTTTCCTCTCTAGGTGTTCTTGGCTCTGGCCCCTTCCCACATGGGCAGGAGGTCTGGCCTGACTCTGGAGCCCTATCCAGGCCTGTCTTCTAGAAAGTCAAGCACGTGGACACTGCAGGCAGTCACCTTGGGTGCTTCTTTCTGCTGTGAATGCTTCTGCTGACCCTTCAGCACTCAGGCTCCCTGCTGAAATGGTGGCACCAACAAGAGCCCCCAGAGCTCTAGGCGGTGACTTCTGGGTGGGGTTTGCCTGGATACACAGAGCATCTGTCTCCTTCGGTCCTTCAACCCCCATTCTGCTTAGACCTGAAGGCTCTCCCCAGTGTCCCTGCCCTTCTGAGCAATACAGGCCACTCGGGCACTACAGAGCTAATTGCAGGACACCCTAGCTTGCTGGAGGTCTTAGGTCAAGTCTCTCTCTGGCTGGTTATAGAACTCCAGGGCCTGGCAGGTGGGTTTGGGTGCTCTCCACCTGACTTGCTGCTGCTGTTGTGGCCAATTAGCCTGGGGACACTTTTTAGTCCCTTGAGTCCAGCACCTTGGAACCCCCGTTCAGTCAGTCATGGAGACCCACAGTGGGCAGGCAGTCCCAGAGCCTAGACAGACAGAGACAAAGGAGCAGAGCAGGGTCCTTGAGGGGCTGTGGGCTTAGTGGGGTGATAGACTTGTGTATATGGCCTGCCAAACTCAGGTGGTAAGCACCATGATGATGGTGGCACCAGCTCTCACAGGGGTATGGGGTGGGTTGTGGGGCCAGCTTCTCAGAGGAGGTGATGTTTGGGCCAAGAGTTGGAGGGAAAGCAGTAAGTTTCTCTAGATAGGATATGTGGGGGGTGAAGACCTTCTGGGAAGAACATATCATCTTGCAGGAAAGACACACAGGGTGGCATCCCTTCCAGGATCTGGAGTGTTGGGAGCACCTAGCAAGAGGAGGCTGAGAGGAAGAGGGCAGGCTCTGGTCACAGAGGGCCTTGGGAGCCAGGTGAGAGCAGCCGGACTCCAGCCCGGAGGCAGGAGGAGGGGAGGAGGTAGTTGCCCTAGCTCAGGAAAGAGGAGGGGGTCCGTGAAGGTAGGCACAGGAGGAAGTAGAGGGATAATCTGAGGGACCCTGGCCGCAGAAGCGATCCAACCTGGTGGCCTTGGAGAGGTGGCAGTGGGGAGAAGAGGGGACCAGTCTACCTTGTGGGCTCCCACTCAGAGGGCTGGTGGCTGGGGGCCACCGCTGCTCACCAGGGTGTGGAGGGAGAGGTGGGCAGGGTGCAGGTCCTGAGTTTTGGTTTCTCTGGCCACTCAGGAGAGGATTTCAAGAAGTGTTTGGTGTGGAGTTTGGCAGGAGAACTCTGCTGGTGGGTTGACTGGGTGTCATAAACATTTAGGAAGCCTTTGAATCTCTGGTGTGCAGATGACAGGATTAAAGGCCAGTGAATGGGGTGAGACAACACCAGGGCTTAGCAGGAACTAAGGAGAACTGGGGGCTGGCAGAGGAGTGGGCACTGGGGCAGGAGAGGGCTGTGGCGGCGGCTGAGAGAGCCTGTGAAGAAGGGACGGGGGCAGGGAGCTCTGGAAGACGGTGTGGCCTCCACCAGTCCATTTGCTCCCCACTGTGCTGGGTAGTCAGTGTCAGGATAACTGCAGTGAAAATCTGTTGAGAGAATGGCCGTGGGGTCAAAGAAGAGATCTGTTCATCTTTAGGACTGGTGGAACTAGAGACTCGAGCATCTCACCTCTTCCACCTCCCCACCCCCAAGGCTAGTCAGAATCAGAGAGGTAATGGGTGGGAGTTTCCAGTTCTTGTACGATCTGGAAATGATGAAGAAAATGTAGAGACCTGTTTTGGAAAGGCAGGAATGCTCCCCGACTAGGGGTGAGAAATCCTTTTCTCTGGGGCTTTCCCAGAGCCCATCCTCCCAGGTCCCCTCCAGAGGGGAGCTGCACATTCGGGCACACTCTGCCTGCTTGTTCTGGAGGTGAAGCTCCTCTCTTCACAAGATGAGGTGGAAGGAGATCTGAGCTCACGCTGGCGGCCATCGAAGGGAAGAAGGACTGTTCTAAGCTCTGCCATCATTTTTCTGAGACAGTCATCTCCCTGGGCCTCGGTTTCCCCATCTGTAAAGCAGGGGTTCCCATACTCCCTTTACAGGGGTAACCCCAGGATGAGATGTGAAAACTACGATGTGCCTTGCGTTTGCCAGTTTTCTTCATTCAGATTCACTCCCTCGCTTGTGCTTGCATTCACTCAGCCAAGATGACAAAGCACCCACTACATGGTATACGACAAAATGCTCCGTGTTCAGGGCGGAACATTGGACAGACTTTGTAGCAAGAGCTGCCTTTGGCCGTCTTACCCCTGCCCCTGTCTACACAGTCAGTAGACTGTGAGCCGGGGATTCTGTGACACTGGGAGTCTCCCCCTCCTTCTATCCTGGTGGGGGACAGTTATAAGGAGTAGAATCAAGGGTTGTTACCTACTTTGTCATCTTGATTCCAGAGGCTGCCTTACCTGTAATTTGGCACAATGGCACATCTGCCATTGCAAGGGTCACTGTCCCGTGATGTGCATGAGAGAGGATCACAGGGCACCTTCAGCAGATTATCATCAGGACAGCTCAGTGGGTGCAGCTGGTCAGAGTATGAAGGATTTGGGTTCGATTTTGGTGGATGAACTTGGACAAGTGCTTCGATTTACTGAGACTCGATGTCTCCATTTGTAATATGGGACTGTTAATACCTGCCCTATACCCCTACTGAAGATAAAGTGAGGGCCGTGAGAGAACTTCCCTTCTGGCTCTTCCATAACGTCAATGCGTCATCCTTGACCTCACTGGGCTGTTATCTGACTCAGGTGTATCAAACCTAGCAGGCACTGACCCGCTTTACCGCTCAGGCACCCCTCGCTTGTCAGGTGCCAGGCTTCTGGTGATATAAAGAGTGTCTGTTGTAGTCACCGCTTCTGAATTGTTCAGAGTAAGACAGCTCTGGCTTGGAGGAGTGTGGGGAAGAAGCTAGGGGTCTGCTTATACCCACATCTAGGCTGGCATCTCTGGCTGCTCATCTTCCCTCCCTGAGGGCCCTGGAAATTCAGTCTGTCGCAATTGCCTCAACTCCTCCACCCATTATGGGGCCGTTAGGAGCTTCCTCTGTCCCAGAGCCTAGATGGGGAATGGAAAGGCACCTCCTGGCACGCCACCACCTTCCTCACTGTTTCTGAAGACGAGTGCTCCAGCCCTTTGCATAATGGGGGCTTTACTGCTAACCAGAGAAGGTGCCCACACCCGGCAACAGCAGCAAGCTCAGAAAGGGACCAAACTTCCAGAAGTTCACAAATCCCTAACCCCTCAGGCCTGGACACATGAGGCCTGACTGGACCCACTCTTCTAAGTCTGGCTGGGTGAAGAGCAGGAGCTCGTGGTTCTGACCTGCTCTGTCACCGCACTCGCCCTTTCAGAGGACTTCTGGACTAATCAGCCACTCGCTCAACCCCCTGCCTGCCCCAGCACCAGCTTCCTCTGTGCCAGCTTTGTCTGAATCTCTTCTTTGTCTCTGGATCTGGACTGGGGGTGCCTTGACGACGTTTCCTTCCTCTCTGTGTCCTCTGGGCTGTCACAAGCCCATCTCAGAGAAAGGGCATGAGGAAACTCAGCCTCAGATATGAGGAGTGGTCTCCTGGGTCATTGGCTCACAGCTCTCCAAGTCTCAGGGTTTCCCAGCAGGTGTCTGAGGGGTCAACACAGTAATCCAGGTGGTGGTCACCTTGCTGGGTTCTGTCCTCTCTCCTTCTAAAGGACTCCTCTGGTGGTTTCTGTGCCAGATACATACTCAGAGGGATAGTCACTGAAGTGTGTCCCTACCGTATCTCTCTTTTTCTTTTTTTGCAGTTTTTTGGCCAGGGCTGGCTTTGAACCGACCACCTCCAGCATATGAAGCCGGTGCCCTACCCTTTTGAACCACAGGCGCTGCCCCCTACCGTATCTCTAATTGGATCTAAATGCCTACGGAGGGCTTGTCCCAGTAAGAATTTGCCAATTTCTTGTCATAACTTGATTCTATTACAGCTCATGGAGGTTGTAACCCAAAAGATTCTGTGTCCCAGGAGCATGATGGATCTGAGTAGGAGGAAGCCTTAAAGAGTACGTGGTTTGTTTGGAAAATAAAAAGGTGGGGGTCGCTTGGCACCTGTGGCTCAAGCAGCTAAGGCGCCAGCCACATACACCTGAGCTTGCAGGTTCGAATCCAGCCCCACCTGCCAAACAACAATGACAGCTGCAACAAAAAAATAGGGGGACATTGTGGTGGGTGCCTGTAGTCCCAGCTACTTAGGAGGCAGAGACAGGAGAATCGCTTGAAACCAGGAATTGGAGGTTGCTGTGTGAGCTGTGATGCCACGGTACTCTACTCAGGTAGACAGATAGAGGCTCTGCTTCAAAAAAAAAAAAAAAGGCAGGGAAAAAATCTCGTCCAGATGATGCCCCCTCAGAGATGAATAGCTTGGTCAGTGATCCCACCAGCCCTCTGCCATGGTGAAGCTGGAGGGCTGAGGTGGCACAATTCAGGTGCAAGGCCCCACACAATTGCCATCCTTCAGCAGGCATCCACACAGGTATTCAGATTTGGGGGGCCTGGAAGTAAAGTAAGGGGGTACAGGGCATTGTTGGGTTTTATAGACTAAACTTCAAGGTTTAACTACCCATAAATGACTTCAAGGTCCGTTATGTGCCTCTGTTTGTAAACTGGCTGAGACTGAATGTGAATTGTCGGTGCTTGAGGCTCCTACAAGGGAAGGAGATTTGGCCTGCGAAGGGTCCTGTCCATTGCTCGGTGTCTTGTCTCAGTGGGCTGGCCATTCTCCAGCTCTCCAGATGCTCCAACTCGTGACATGATAACCAGGAAAGCTAACTGCTGGGGCTGGCGGTGGCAACGAAGAGGAGGAGGTCATGGCGCATAAGAAAGTGAAGATTTTAAGCCAGAAAATACAAATTTGAGGTAACTTAAAAATTTCAGGTATATTTTATATTGCCATTTGGGATAAGTTAAGTATTGTGCCATGTCTTGGTCCTTTTTCTGTGGCTGTAACAGAATTCCACAGACTGGGCAATTTATGAAGAAAAGAAATTCATTTTTCGCAGTTCTTAAAGCTGGGACACCCAAGATCAAAGGCAGCATCTGGTGAGGGGCTTCTTGCTGCGTCATCTCCTGGTGGAAGGCAGAAGGGCAAGGGAGCAAGAGAGAAGCTGAACTTGCTTTGTAACAACCCACCCTCGCAGTAACAAACCCACTCCCGTGATAATGAGATTAATCCGCTCATGACCTAATCACCTCTCAACAGTCCCACCTCTTAATACTATCACAAGGGCAGTTAAATTTCAACACGCGTTTTGGAGAGACATTCAGATCACAGCATACTAGTATTAGAAAATTCAGGAATTCACAAGTCCTCGGGATACATTCTTTGGAAATGTTATAGATAGCTGAATGCAATAGCAAAAAACTAGAAATAACTGAAATATCCCTCAGTAAAAGCAGTTATGTAATAGAAGCAGTATATAATGTCATATATTAATAACAGCAAATAATATCACTAATATATACTAAATATATTATGATACTTTCATAAGTGTAGTGCAGTTGTTTACAAAAGTTTAAGTGATGGTTTAATAATGGAAAAAGCAAGGTGCAGATAAGAATGTGTTAACATGAAGCCATTTAAGTAAGTCTTTTAAAAGCTTATGCATATATATCTTGGGAGAGGCCACATATTTTTTTCTGGAAGGGTACATAGGAACCCGTTAATGAGCATTCCCATAGAATCTTCACATCGACTTTGAGCCTCAGTTTCTTCATCTGGACAGTAAGTCTTGTGATCCCAAATTTTAGGATGTTAAAGAAGCTTTAATGGGACACCCCCTGAGGCCATAGCCTTTGGCCAGCCATAAATCCCAATGGTAACAGGAGTTATTGGTGTTTGCTGGAGGAAGCCTGACGTGGGGAAGTTTCCAGACCATTGGAGTCAGGCAGGTCTTGGCCTGTTACCCTCTACTGACATGATCAAAGGTGAGCTCTCTCTTGCTTCTGAGCCTCAGTTGTTTTGCACAGATTCTTAAATGTAAACACCCTAATGCAGCCCCTGGAATAGAGCACATGTTTGTTGAGATCACACAGCAGGACTGGCTGACAGCCCACCATGGGCAGAGGGGTGCTTCTTACTCGCCCTGCGGAGGCTCTGTCCTGACCGGCTAGGGGCAGAAGCCAGCTCCTGGGAGTGTTCCCATCCACCTGGCTCCTCATGCTGCCCTGGCTGGTGGGTAGCCTTCCAGGAGCAGGCCTAGATACCCAAAATTAATTTCATAAAAGTCAATTTGTCAAATGATCAATTTGCTGAATGACCAATTTGCCTTTGTGATGGGACTAAAGATTTGTTTTTAAAATTCCCATGAGGCTTTGCATGGAAGTTCTGGCTGCAGAATTCTGCATGAGTGTCAAAGTTCAGGTGTTGAACCTGACCCCAGCACTCAATTATTTACACTGAAAGCACAGGCTTGTCCCACCTCAGCCTCTACCCCTGAATCTGCTTTTGCTCTGTTTTCTAGGCAAGTTTTCCTTTCAAATACAGTTTCTGTCTTCTCCATTTTCTTTTCTTTGTTTGCAATCTTGGCTCTGTATCTGCCTGTGGACATTGGCAATGATAATAGGTCCTTGCAGGGGTAGAGGCATGGACCCTTCGCCTTAAGACCTAGTGCTGGGTAATTAGAGGAATCAAAGAGAGTGACATTTCTTGCACACCAGGGTTTGTGACCTAGGACTTATACCTGTACTATTAGTATCATTTTTCATTTTAATTCAAGTGGTAATAGGCTTTGAAATAGTGAGCATGTCTAGGTGAAGAGATCTAATCTTTTATTTACTTACTTATTACATTTTAGATGCTGAAGCCCAGTGTAGAACCTTCCTATTACCAGTACATAAATCCATAATAATTGTTATCCTCCCAAACGAGCAATTAAAGATTGTGAATTGGGCAGTGCCTGTGCCTCAAAGGAGTAGGGCGCTGGCCCAATATACTGCAGGTGGCAAGTTCAAACCCGGCCCTGGCCAAAAACTGCAAAAAAACCCCCAAACAAACAAATAAACAAAAAAGATGTGAGATACGGAAAAAAAATCAGCCATTTCAACTCCGGATTTTTCTGTATTTGTTATTTATTTCTGTCTACCTCTATCTCCCTGTGCCTAGACCTATACCTATCTGTTAACAGCCAGTTTGAAAAAGCCTATTACTTCCAAATGTTTTTGTATTCTGTGGAATGTGTGAAGCTTTTTTACTAGAAGATTTCCCTTCTGAGTAGTCATCACTTCCATCTGCATCTGTCTGTATACTTGGACCTACTGAATGCTAATTGTTCTTTACTCTTCCATTAGGCCAGACACTGTGCTGGTGACCTCTGGGCAAGTTCATTAATTTCACTGAGCCTCAGTGTGTCTTCACCCACAAAATGGAGCTAAAGACACTCCCTGATCAGTCTTCTTTGGGTATGAACAAAAGATCATGGGTGGGAGAATAATCACTCATGGAGTTGTGCTGATATAGGATGTTAATCTGGTTCGAATTCCAGATTGGAAAACCAAGTCCAGATGTATGTTGCCCTTTAGAAGAGAGATGGGAGATGGAGTAGGCCAGGAAAATTAATTGGCAAGGCCAAGTTGGAGAGCAGAGAGCCCCTATAGACACATATTGTGGGCTCCCCACTTCCCAGACTAGATTCTTTCTGGGTTGGAAGGCCCTGAGGCTCATCACAGACTCCCCTCTTACCCATGACTTTGAGCTCCAGCCACATTGACCATCCCCAGATTTTTGCAATGCTGTGTGATCTTCCCCACTGCAGGAACTTTGTACAGGCTGTTTCTACTTTCTCACCTCCTTGCTGAAGACCATCTCTGGGTAGAGGCTAAAATATTACTTTTTCTATGAGCTTCCTGCAGTCCTCTGACAGGTAGGCTCCCTTGACAAGTGTTCAATCTCAGGGTCCTGCTCTTACTCTTCACAGCAGTTAGTTTGTTGTATAATTGTAATACTTAGTTAATGTCTGCCCTTTTGACTGGTCTAAAATGCTTTGAAGTTAGAGGCTGCACCCCATCATTTAGCATTGTACCTGGCAACCATCAGTACTTGGTAAACATTTTTTGAATAAATGAATGACTGAAGTTGTCTGGAGTCTGTTTGGGGGCATCAGAGTGAGGGATGACAAACGTCTGCCAGACATGCGTCTCTTTGGACTTCCTCACTCTGGCACTCCCCTGTAGGGCTTGGTTTGATTCTGCCCTTGTGGGTCCATCCCCTGGTTTAGGTCTAAGCCTCTGCTCTGGGGTAGTCAGTCAGTCAGTTAACAAATAGTCTAAGAGGTGGCACGGCAAGAAGCCTGGGAGCCACTGAATGTAAGGTGTGTAGGCTCTCTGAGGAGGAAAACAGCTCTGGGGGTTGGGATAATGAGGAGGGGAGGTACTTTCAGCACCAGCCAGTAAAGGTTGAGGGAGACCAGGGCAGCTCAGTCAGCAACCCCATGAGGATCTTGGGGAGCCCTGTCTGCTGTTGGGGCAGGGCTGACTCAGGGATCGGCTGTCTGGATGTGCAAGGCGTGAGGGAGCCTGGAGTTAGCCTGGTGCTTAAGGGAGAAGAGTTGCTCAAACCTGAGAAATTCCTGCCGGAACCTGCACATGCAGCGGTGGCAGCTCCCAGGTCACCTCGAGTTCCATCTGCATGCCCAGGCCTGGGTTGGGGGTGCTGAGCCTGCAACTCACAGGCCTTAGAGGCTGGCGTAGCAGGGAGAAGCCCTACTCCTCTGGTTTCTCTGGGAAACTCACCTCCTTACCCCTTCTCCTGGCTTGACACTGGTTCTGCCCCCATGTCACTGGAGTCAGTGGAGAAGACTTTTTGTCCTTTTCCTGCAGACTTCTGACCTTGAAGTATCAAAAACTAGTGGATACTGTATTGGAATTAGTCATGCTCCCCTCCCCACATATTAAAAATATTTTATAGAACTGCTGAATGTGGGGATTATAGGGAAGCTAGTTCAACCTGATCTTTGCAGGAGAAGGAGCCTAAGACCCTGGGAAGTAAACAGGCCCGCTTTACTGACACATGCCTTTGGTTTAGAATGTTGGACACTTGCTAATTCCTTTGGATGTCATTAGATGCCATATTCAGTGGGGTCAGTAGACAAGCTACTGAAAGCCAGTCCCTGTGGGAATGAGAAGTAGGACAGAACCTGGACGAGAGGAAGCACTGGCTGGAGAATCAGGAGGGCCACGGTACTCTTCCTCTCTTACCACTCGCTGCCTGGGGGCCTCTGATGAGTGGCCTGTTCTTTGGAGTCTCAGTTTCCTCATCTGTTGAGTGGAGTAATAATCTTGTCCTTGGACTGCTACTCACCAGGAAGGTTGTGAAGGGTTTTATAATAAATAAGGTAGGAGTCGGCAGGTGTCATGGGCTGAATGTTTGTGTTCCTCAAAATTCATATGTTGAAACCGTAACCCATTGTGTGATTGTATTTGGAGACGGGGTCTCTAAGGAAATAATTAAGGTTAAATGAAGTGTGAAGGTGTGGCCCTCAGCTGTTAGGGTGCCCTTATAAAGTAGAGACTTCAGAAATCTCATCTCCTTTCCTTTCTGTTTCTGGGTGTGCTTGCATGGAGAAAAGGCCACGTGAGGACACAGTGAGAAGGTAGCTGTCTGCAAGCCAGGAAGAGAGCCCTCACCAGAAACTAAATTGGCTGGATTCTTGGTCTTGGACTTCCAGCCTCCAGAACTTGAGAAAATAGATTTCTGTTCCTTAAACTACTCAGTCTATGGTATTTTGTTGTGGCATTCCCAGTAGACTAAAATAGAAGGCCTGATTCTGATGCCATCCTGTAATTTCTAGGGGTGTCTGTCTTGGAGCCTGGGCTGGGAGTGATGAGAGGCCCCTCCCAGATCCCAGTGTGGGAGAGAAGTTAACTGATGACTCCATACTGAACCTCAGAGTCAAAGCATTCTATAATAGACATACTCTTATTTGACAATGTGAATTTACTTTTTTTTGCATTATTATTATTATTATTGCTCTATAAAAAAAGAAGAGAGAGGTTGCCTCAAGGCAATGGGGAGGGGAGGATATGTCTCTCTGCAAGCCAGCTTCTCTGAGCCGCTCTCTTGGAGGCTGGCTGTCCCTAGTCTCGCTGGGCCAGGCTGACTGTTTGAAGGCCCATCTCTCACTCAGAGTAACAAGGATCCCAAGCTCTGAATGGCCAACTTCATTAGATTCCTGCTTGAGAAAGCCTACTGGGCAGAGAAAAATACCAAAGTGTGCTTGCCTGCCTTCCTTCCTTCCTTCCTTCCTTCCTTCCTTCCTTCCTTCCTTCCTTCCTTTCTTTCTCTTTTCTTTTTTTTTGGACAGAGTCTCATTCTTTTGCCCTTGGTAGAGTGCCATGGCATCACAGCTCACAGCAAGCTCCAACTCTTGGGCTTAAGCAATTCTCTTGCCTCAGCCTCCTGAGTAACTGGGACTACAGGAGCCTGCCACAATGCCTGGCTATTTTTTGTTGCAGTTGCCACTGCTGTTTTAGCTGGCCAGGACTGGATTTGAACCCACCACCCTCGGTATATGGGGCTTGCCCCCTACCCACTGAGCCACAGGCGCTGCCCCCAAGGTATGCTTTAAGAAAAACCTAACCCTTTCCCTAACATTTGGTGAGGGAGCCACTGAATGTGTCCCCAGCACTTTGGAAGTTCTGTGTCTTTGCCCCTCACTAAAAGAGAACATGGTTTTGCCCCAGGTCACGTCTCTAGCCTCTCCTCCCCAGTCTCAGGAATATAGAGGTCTAGCCCAGCTGAGACCCCTGGATACCATGGCAGGCACTGTCCTCTGGCCTAGCTCCACCAGCCCTCCCTCCTACTGGCCTGGAGCACAGGAGCATGGCACCAAGGCCTGTGTGTGGCCCGTCTTACCCCATCCTGTTCCACAGTTGCTTTTCCTTCCTTTTCTCTTCCCAGCCCCTGCACTGAGAGCCTAGTGAACCAATCCATGGAGAGGCAATGGGTGTGGAGAGCCGGGGGAGGGTGGAAAGGCTGGAATAGTCAGGAAGGTCTTCCTGGAAGAGGAGATTCCCAGGTTGGGCTTTAAGGAAGCACAGAGAGGGAAGGATAAGCTACAGAAGTCAGAGCTTGAGGACAGGTGTGCAGAGCCCAGCTTCAGATGGTGACGTAGCATGGGGTCAGCTGTTGGGGAAGGTGACTGGGCAAGTGACCTGGCTAAGAGAAGGTGGGGAAGCCAAAGCCCAGATGTTTTCTTTGACACTGAACCCAGTGGTCCCTGGCTACAGTTGTTTCAGCTAAATAAAGCAGTCACTGTGATTTTGAAACCACAGTGTGCTTGTTCCACTGTGATGGCAACTAATTATGGATTGTAATTTGTCTAAACACAGGGAGGTGTTTTGACCTGAATAGTAATAATGTGCCAGGCCTCCTTTGGTGTCTTTCTGCAGGTGGCCCACTAGCCACGGGCACACCCTGCCCTGCTTTAGATGTCTGGTGATGACACAGGGGAAGAAGAGTGGGGGTAGAGGGGCACCCTGGCACAGGGACCCATCTCAGATTTTGGAAAGGCAGGTCGAGGTAGTGTGCAGAGCAGCAGAGGGACCTGGGTCTAGTCTTTGTCTGTAAACTAGGGCTCAAGAGTGTCCCCAGCAGGGCTGTCATGGAGCTGAAACAAGATACCATGGGGACAGTGCCTGCACAGGATAGATGCTGGATGCTGGGAGCTATGACCACTGTCAGGAGCATAGCAAAGGGGACCTCACTTTACAGGGGAGGAAACTGAGCCCCAGGGGGAGACAGAGTCCCCCACCTCCGCAATCACAGGCAGAGATCTGGGCTTTCCAAGTCCTCTCCCAGCACCTCTCGCCTGGTGTTCACGGTCATCTGGAATCACTGTGTGGGCAAGTTACTTTCCCTCCCTGAGCCTGGCTTCCTGGCCTGGAATAGGAACAGTGAGCACTGAGCTGATGGAGCAGTTATGAGGACTGAATGGGGTAATCAAGGCAGAACTGAGCAGTGCCTGGCACGCAGAACATGCTTGGCAAGCGGTGGTCCCCCTGTTTCACCACCAGCGGCCCAGCTCCACTCTGTGGCTTCATTAAGAGTCATGTCCAAGTAGGGCCTTCAGCGATGGCTGCAATCATTCCCTCTGCCCCGGCAGGGAGAGCGCCAGCCTAGCAGTGCATCGGCCCAGAAGCGAACTCTGACCCCTTCTGTGGGGCTTGGTTTCTGTTCCAATCCCAGTTCTCTCCTTACAGCTTTCAAACAATATGAGTTTCCTTTGGCCATCTTGTCCAGAAGCGCTAAGAGAATGGGGCTATGGCATAAAGTGCTGTGCCCTTTCCCTGCCCCGGAACAGCCTAGCGGAGGCCCTAATAAATATTTCATAGGGTCTGAGTGCAGAGCGCTCACTTTACAGCTGGAGAGGCTCTGAGGGGGACTTGATGTTTCTGCAGAGCCAGGTCTTCTGGCCCTACTCCATAGCTCTCTCTGCTGCTCTGTTGAGGTCACATCATAGTTGGCCTCTGCTTGGAGTTCTTCCCTGACCTCTTTGCTTATCTGAATCACAGGTATCCTTCAGACCTCAGTTTAAATGTTAGAGCCTTAACCCCTCCCCACTTTGACCTGGTTAAATTCCCCATGTTTTGCTCTCAAGGCATCATTGGGGCAGAGACTGCTGATTCCTTCCTGACATCCATGATTACCTTCCTCTTTTATAATAAATCCTAATTAAATGGGGGAGCCATATGTACAGTTCAAAGACCACATCTTGCAGCCTTTCTGGCAGTGAGGAAGTTTCTGGGTAAACTTTTAAGGAAACTGAGAAATTGACTCATTGTTTTCCCCCTTGCATTTTGCTCTTTGTTCCTTTCTTTCATTTGCCTGGAACACAAACGTGACGGCTGGAGCTCCAGCACCTATTTTGGGCCTATGTGTTTAAGGACGTTAAAGCAGAAGAATAGCAAAAGCCTGAGTTCCTGAGAACTTTGTGGGAGCCATCATTCCAGCCTTGGGCTGCCCCTTTCGGGGCTTGTTTTATGTAGGAGATAAAGCTTTCATTTGTTTTCATCACTGTAGTTGAATTTCTGTTACTGGCAGCTAAACTCAGTCCCAGTTCACAGGGAATTCCTTGTAGCTCTTATCATAGTTTAAGATAATTATGTGCATAATCATTTAATGCCTCCATCAGTAGACTGTCAATGAGGGCAGGGACCTCATATGCCTTGTTTATTCCTGTATCCTCAGCAACCGAAACAGTGCATGGCACTGTTAGTGCCAGTACGTGCATGGTTAGGAAATCTTTTTGAGTGAATGAAGGAATGAATACATTCCAATGAGTACTTGGTGTCTAGCAGGGGCCTTAGGGGATCATTTGAGGAAAGAGTGGCTCTGACAGCGGCCTTTGTAACAATTGTGACGAGCTGCCCAGGCTGCCAGGAAATACCTTTTCTTTCCCAGTAAGTTAGCTCCTTAGTATTATCATTTAAAAATAGAATTTTTTTTTTTCCAATTTGAAAGTCTCTTTTAGGGGACTCTCCTGTAATCTCACTACCTATAATAGCTACTTAAAAATACACAGGGAACAAATATAACACAGAGGAAAACCATTTTTTTTTTTCCTTCTCAGTCTTGGTTCTATGCAGTTTCTTTTTTCTCATAGGCTTATATAAAACTTTGAATTTTTCCTCCCCCTCAGTGTCATAACAACTTTCCCATTTCTTCAAAGCTGGACTGAACTCTAATTTTGAGTGGATATGCTGCAACCTGTTTTCCATCAAGGGGAATTACTTGGCCTGTCTCCTCTTTTGCACTTTTGGTTTGAGTGATACTATGATGAACCTCTTTGTGCCCAAAGCTTTTTCTATAGTTAGGATTCTTTTCTTAGATTCTTGAAGTGGAATTATTTGATCAAGGGAGACAAACATGTTCCAATGTCATTTTGCAAAACAGGAGTCAATGAAAGATTAAGGGAGCTTTAGGGGAAAGAGAGATTCAGTCATAACACTCTTCTCTGGACTCAATTTCCCCAGCTATCAATGGAGCAGATTCATTAGAGGGCTCCAGGGTCCCTTGAGGTTCTGCTGATGGCTAGGGATGGGGGATAAAGCCTTTGACATCCTTCAGGGCACAAGGTCATACGGTGACCTGGATGTGTCAGCCTGTACCTCTAGTTCACCCCAAGGAGCAGATCCTCGCCATGTGGAACTGGGTCGTGGAGCCACCATGTTCTCTTTCTGTGTCTTCCTCACGGCAACAGTCCTCCCCCAGTCCCAATGAGCATGTGCTCAACTGCAAGCCTCACTCTTCCCGAGCAGGGGAGAGCTTCATGTCTCCAGTGAGTCTGAGGGCCTGTATCTTCCATGGAGGTAAGATTTCACTTTTGAAAGCAGATTCAGGAAAAGGGTGATGCTTAACCTAAAGGGACTGGAACACAGGGACTTAGCCTTTGGACTAGAACACAGACCGCACTGCAGGCCACCGAGGAAGCTGAGGAAGCATGGTGTGTAAACTACTCATGTGAACAGCTGGAAATGCCATTTATGCTCTGCAACAAGGCTCCTGGCTTTCGGCTCCGTAAGATCATATTATTGCATTCATTTTCATTTCTGTGCCCTGCCAGTCTAAGGTCATTGAGGACAGGAATTCCTTCTGAATTGTCACTACATCTGGGAAGCAGCAGGTGCTCAGTACCTATTTTAAGTGAGCCAGAGAAGGGAGATGCTCAGATGTGACAGGAAAAATTAATGGCAAGATGGGGCTGGAGAATAGAGCTCAGATAGGAAAGTGGGAGGAAACTTCTAACTATGGGAAAAATCCTGGGACACTTTTTTTTCTGACTCAAGACAGAAAACTAAAGACATCAACTAAATCACCCGGCAGTCCCTGCAGCCTGGCCCTTCTTGTGTGCATAGGTTGCCAGGCTTGCTAATGAGCCTTCTTTGAGGCTCTGGCGTGGGCGTAGGGGGAATGAGACCTCAAAGAACATACGCTAGCAAGTATGGCAGGGAGCTGCGGGTGAAGGTGAAGCAGGTGCAGAAAGAGGAAGCTGGGGCCCTGATGGCTCCTTTGTTCATCCACAAGCATTAGTTCATTTTTTGCATGTGCTATGTATTATGTTAGGTGCTGGATTTCAAGGATGGAAATGAGAAATATGGCTCCTGCCAAGGCCTAGAGCACTCTGGGGAAATGTCAGTACCTGGGGAAGCAGTGGGTGGTATCCAGCAGAGTGGGTGATGGGTGGTGGGCATTGGGGGAGAACCCAGGCAGAGTGGCAGTGTGTTGCAGTGGTGGCTGTGTGATGGAAGTCGCCCCTCTGGCGCATCAGTGGGCTCTGTGAATAGCAGTGAGGTGCAGCCCTGTAGCTTAGCAGTGGCAGATCCCCTGATCAGGGGAAGTAGAGAAGGAGAAAATGGGCACCCTAGGCATTGTGATTGGGTAGCCTTTGATGGGGTTAGGGGTCATGTGTGGGGAATGCCATAAACCTGGGAAATATAGCTTGTACATAGAAAACTGGCAGGTAAGATCAAACAGAAAATTACAGCCTGATATGTATGCTAGGGTCATGTCTACAAGAAGATGCTATCTATACAAATGTCAAAAACTATGTGTCCAAGGTAAGAGGCAAATAAGAAGAGGACTGTTGATTGCATTAAGGAAGTGAGTTTATGAGTGCTTTATAAGATGGTTTAAGAATATGGGGAGGGGGGAGGGAGAAGGGAGGGGGTAATGGGTGGAGGGAGGGAGTTTGGAGGGATTACTTCTGAGGTTTACCTTATAGGGGTACAGGTGAATCTTTCTAAGAGTAGAATGTGAATGTTTTAAAGCAATAACTGAGAAAATGACATGAAGGCTGTGTTGACCAGTTGATGGAAGTATTTCAGATTGCATGTGAAAACCCCACACTGTACCCCAGAAGTGCATTAATGTACATAGTTACCGTTCAATAAAAAAAAGAAAAAAAAAAAAGATATTCCAAAAAAAAAAAATGTTTAACACATTAACTGCCATGGGAATTGTATTTAACTTATGCTAGTTTTGAGTCGGGGGCCTCGTGGGGCATATATATGTCTCTCGAACATTGACTGCCACACTAGAAAAAGAAATTTTTCCTGGAGGTCACAATGTTTTATTAGGGCAAGAGACTGTGAGTTATATATCCTTCACATGGTCCTGGGCGCAAAACTAGCTTGAGTTAAATACAACTCACAGGGCAGTTAAGTTGCTTGACCTGATAAAACACCATGGCCCGAAGGAAAAAAATTATTTTTCTAGTGTGGCAGTTAATGTGTTAACATCATTACTTAGTGATCATAATCTTAACATCATCATAGTAATACTGCAATAGAGAGGTAGACCAGTAATAGAGTCTAGGGGGATGGGAGACGTGTCCTTGAGATTGGTTTTCACATAGTAAGAGGATACCCAGTAAAGGTGGGATGGGATGAATCTCTTCTAGTCTTCTATACCTGGGTCAGGGTAGCTGTGAGCTGCCAAGGGAAGCCTTGATCCTCCAGGTGGTCCAGATACATTTCCACTTTTGGGAGGAATTAGCTGGGGATTATATATTTTCCTTAATGGGCAACAATTAATGAATACCTCTCCATAGTAAGCAAGTAAAAGTTGAGCCTGTGTTGGCACTTTTTTTTGGACTGGGCTGTTCATGTAACTGACAACTTCTCCCTCTGTTAGGGCTAGTAGCACAGCAGAATTGGTCCTCTATTGTGACAGAAGAATAGGAAAGTATACTTATATTTGCTCTTTGGTCTTCAAAAGATTTTTTTTTGTTTGTTTTTTCAACATATCTTTCCTGGGGTTGGGCCATAGCCTGATGGATGTTTGTTGAATGACTAATTATTGACTGATAGGTTAACAGCCTCCATTGAAGTAGGCTGAGCAAACAAGCCATTGAGTGGAACATGGTGTCTAGGTTACACAGCTTACTCATCTACTAATCACTGGGGCACACTGCCGGTTATTATTACCTGGAACCCTGAAAGGAAGACTTAGAAATAACAGGAGAGAAAGGAGTCATCTTAAACCAAAGCATGGGCCAAAAGAAGGAACAAGATGCTCTTTTGAGCAAGTGCAATCTAGAATACAGGGGATGTCTTAATAGGCGCCTTGATCAGAATTATTATAAACTTAGCAATCAATAATAATAAATTTGTTGGAAATCTATGAGAAATGTCATTGAACCAAAGGGCAGGGATAATAACCAGTTCTCACGAGAGGCTCAAGGTGTAACTACTGGAAGGTTATTAGAGACCCACATAGCTGCTGGCCTGTGTTCTCTGGTCCTCCTCTGGTTCTCATGTTAGCCTCTTTCATGGGTTTTTTTCATTCTTTTTTGGAAGACTACATTTTCTAGGCCCCACAACGTTCACTTCAACCTGAGCATGGTTTCTCAGGTTATGAGCCGGACACTAAGACTCTAATTCCAAATTCCCAGAAGAAAGAATCCGATTGGCCAATGGCCAGCCAATGGGGTGACTCCCTTCAGTCACGAGTCCATCTCTGTTCCAACAGCGGTCACTTGGGAGAGGTACATTTAAGTAGATGAACATGGTCAGGGGACTGTTCTTGTGGGTGGGAGGGTGTGAAGGCATTTCTCAGAAAAGGGACCACTGACCTCGCAGGCACATTGACTAATGTGTCTGCTGTGGGGAAAAACAAGAATGACTTAGTTGTTGGATGAAATCTTCAACCACATGTAGAAAATGCCCACCATGTATTTTTAAAAATGAATAGCTTCTGGAACTTGGAGTTTAGGTTGTCAGAGGGCCTACATAATATCTGATTTCTGATGAGTGTCTCCTCATTTTCCAAGTCTTTGGAGAGAGCAGCTAGCAGAAAATGTTAATGGCCAATTTTAGAAAATGACCATTTTGGTGCTTCCAGGCCACTAAGGCTGGCTAGAGCTAATTTTTAGAATGCCCCCTGGATGATCCTGGCAACTTTAATGTTGACCTAGAGACACGCCATGGGCCCGGATCCAACAGCACAGCTAAGCCTACATTTGCTTTCCTTGTGGGCAGGGAAAAGCTGCCCCAATGACACCGTGTGGATTTCTTGCCTCTAAGTACTCCAAGGCTTGTCTAGTCTCCTGCAAAGCTGTGGGTGTGGTTGAGCAGGTTGTACACAACCTTGTGGGGTGGCTATCCTCACGGCTCTCATTAGAATTGCTCAGGAGCCTTGGTTCCATGCTGGTCTCTGAGCTCTGAGATGCAGAAGATACGCCTTCTTCTTATATTGCCCACCCTGGGGCCTGTGCAGGCCTAGCCACTGGTTTCCCTCCCCTGTCCCTAACCAAGGGGGCATTCAGGAAGACCTTGCCGTCCATCCTCACATGCAGAAGAGAATGGATGTCACTGTGGTCCCTCTCCTGGGCTGCATTTTAGGGCCTATCTTTCACTGTGGTGTAGTCAATGTTGAGCCCTGTTAAAGGGGCTTCAGCCCAGCCTGCAGGGACAGTGCTCTTCTGAGAGGCAGGCTGTGCTTAGTTCTGGACTCACACTTGGCTCTGGTTGGTCCCTTATAGCAAAGACAACCTCCAAGACAGAGGCGGTTTTTTCAGGTCTGCCTCTTTAAACCACGGTGGCTACGTTAGCCTGTCCTCAGGGCCCATTCACTCTAAGCTTCTGGTCCTGGTCAGTACTGTGTGTGGCCTCTAGTAGGTAGGCCCTCATGCCCTGGGCGCTGAGCTGACTGACAGATTCTCAGTCTCTCTGCTTCAGTCACCTGGAGCCAATGAGCCACAGTCCTGCAGGCCTTGCCCTGCACAGCCTGGCTGCAGGGTTTGGCCAATAGCCAGGGGCTGCCTCACTATCATTTTTTCACCAGCCCCACCCTGAAGGACAGCTTCCCCAAGTGACCTTTTTCAGTTGCTCCAACTTCCCTGGAGTATTGATTTAGCCAGAGAGCGCACTCCCTGTCTAACCTCGGTGTGTTTGCTCAGCGGAGGAGCAGGCATTAGGTCCGCTTGACTCCATGAGCACACAGGTTCCTCTGTCTTTACAAGAGTGTCCCACGGAGGGGGTGCAGCCAGGGGCGGGGGGGGGCAAGGAGGGAGGCGCAGCTTCCTGTTCTGCTGCCGGTTATCACAGGCTGTTCTAATGCTGCTCAAACAATATTGAGAATAACCCTGGCTCAATAGCACCAGTGTCAGGCTGCAGAGTCAATATTGGCTGAGCAAACACGGCAAATAAGGAGTTGCTATTTGCGTAGCTATGAGTACTTGTGTGCTCCGGCTGCCTTGACAGGGCCTTTGGAAATGAACCAGAAGGGAGAAGGAGGTGGTGCCTGAAGGTGCAGGGGTCCGTGAGAGGGACTAGGCCAGGGTTTGTCACCGTGGGACCAGATAATTCTTTGTTGTGGGGCTGTCCTATGCCTTGCAGGATGGTTGAAGGCAGTCCTAACCCCTACCTACCAGGTGCCAGGAGCACCCGCCCCCTCCCCAATGTCTAGAAACAACCTAATGTCTCTAGATGCACTTAAATGTCCCTTGGGGGAGGACGGTGGGCAAAATCTCCCCTGCTGAGGCCCACTAGGCTAGGTGCTGGGCCAGGCTGAGGAACAGATGGGCCAAAAGGGAGAGAAGGGCCTGGAGGGTCCCCATGTGCCTCTTTGACTGTCCTGCTCTCCACCTGGGACTGTCCCCAGCCCCTCGTGAGTGCCAAGAAAAGCCAGCCTCCTTAAGAAACAGATGCAATGTAAAAGTGCCTCTTCAACAGAAGAGCCTTTTCAGGGCTGGCTGGGTGTCTGTGGCCACCTCCTCACCCTGCCCTGTCTCGGAACCCCCTCCTGTTTTCTGCCCCAGAGAGACGTTACACGACGCTGAGATCGTTTACATGCATCTCTCTCTGGTAGAATTCCTGGCATGTTTTGCTCTGGTCGGTGACCTTCTCCGTCAGACATGCCTATTTATAACAATCTGTCCCTGGCTCCCGTTCCTCTCCTTCACCACCAGGGACTGGCCTGCGTGCTCTTGGATGCTGCAAGTAGCTAGGGCTGGGCCCTGTGGGAGGCGTGCGGCAGGGAGGGCAGCAGGGCCTGCCGGCCAGAGGGCCTCCCTGGGGACAGCCTGCACTGGCTGGCTCTCCTCTGAGCACGGCAGGGTCATATCCAGGTTCCTCTTTGGTCCTCTGCTGGGAGAGCAGTGGAGAAAATATTTACAGCCTGGTGAGGGCACTGCTGCCTCAGGGGCTGTCTGTGCCCTAACCACCAGTCCTCCCTGCTAAGAATTATGCTTGAGCAGGGAGCCGCCGAGAGAGGCATCCTGACACCGGAGCCTTCTGTAGACTGAGCTCCCACCATCCCAGTCTGGGGTGGGCTAGGAATGAAAAAAAAAAAAGACACCAGCACTGAGTGGGCAGGAGACGCTGTTTCCTTCCCGAATGCGTGCCCTTTTGTTGTTCTGGGAGCAGAAGGGGAGCCTGAATTGGGGCAGCAGTGATGTCATGACCACCATACCACTGGCTTTAGCTCCAGGGATTGGCTTCTTGGGAGGAGGGAAGACTCCTGTGTGCTCAGACGTTGGAAAAGGAAGGAAATGAGAGCAGGGCGGCTTTTGTGTGGTTAGCTAGCTGCAGAGTGGGTTTGCTTTTGTTTTTTTCTTTTCCCAAAGTTACACACTTCATGCATCACCCCACTTAGCCTGTCCCCTCCCCCTTCCCACCTCCCTCACACCTCTGTCCCTTGGACGGAGTGAGGAGAGGGTACTTGGGAAACCTACGGCATGTCTGCGCACAGCTTCCCTTCCCAATGGCACGTGCCCATGGACGTCTCGCAGGGTGACGGATGTCCTTCAAAACTTTTCAGATGGGCTGCCTTATTTCTTTAGAGACTTGGCTGGGGGCTGCTTTGGATGATTAGACTTGAGGTCCAAAGATGGAAACACTCCTTACACAACCACCCCACTTGTGAGGCCATGTAGGGAAATGGGGATCCCTCCCCTCCAGAAGCTGCTTTTGCACTTGAAGCATCTGGGGAAAGACTCTCAAGGCATGGCCCGTTCCAGCCAGAGCCACCTGCTCTTGCCTTATCCTGGCCCCTGGCCCTGGCTCCCTGTCTGCTCAGAGGGTGGGTGAGGCAGGCTGCAGCCCTGGAGAGACAAGCCCCAGTGGCGGTGATGGGGACCAGGAGGGCAGAGCTCTGGGCTCTGCACTTGGCTTTCAGATGGATGGCCTCGCTCTCACCTCACTGGCATCCTGGGATTCTGTGTCAGATCCTGTTTGAGCAGAGGCTTCAGCTGTTTAAGAAAGAAAAGCTGCCGCTGTGGCAGAAAATGACCTCGCTTTCAAAGAGGGGTACCTGAGTTCCTGACTGTGTCTTGTGACTTGCTGGCCACATTCACTGAAGGAGATTTAGCCCTCTGAGCTTTGGCTGTCCCACCTGCAGCTGTGGCATAGTGACTCTTACCCCATAGGGCTATTAGAGGATAAAATGAGGCAACACGTGCAGGTGGTAACAGCGCCTTGCAAGACGCCAGGGACGCTCGGGAAATGTTAGTCCTCCAGGCCCTTCACCTCCCCCTGCAATCTTGCCCAGATTCATGGGGAGCATAGGTTAGAGCCCTACAAGGTGGTTTCTTAGGGCCTCACTGCTCAAAATCTCAGCGATCTCTCCCTTTTCAAGAAAGGGGGAGTGGTAGAAATGACATCTGTAGCGGAGTCAGAAGACCCAGCTTGGAATGCCGCCTCAGCAACTTCGTAGCTGTGAGGCTTCAGGCCAGTGACTCAACCTCTCTGAACTTTCATTTCCTCATCTATATAATGGGCCTGATACTTTCCTCTGAGGGAACACAAATTGATGCTTTAGAAATGTTGGTACAGTTATGAAGTGCCTTTGGAATTTGTTTTAAGTACAGATTGCTTGTTCCCACTACTCAAAGCTCCTGGACAGTTGTCTGGGGTATAACCCAAGAATCTGCACTTTTAATATGCCAGCTGGTGATGATGATATAGGCAGCCTACTGAGAAATAATACAGATGTGTGGGCCTGCCGTCCCGGGGCTCATCGGACAGTGTATACAGGGGAGGCCACTGCATAGCACGACACACCCTTTTCCTAGAGCAGCTCAAGCAAGACCACCAGGAAAGTCCTCACCAGTGCTTCTGAGATCCCTCCACCCCACCCCACCCCCAAGTGCCACATCATGCTGCGGTCACCGTACAGGACCTACCCTGTTCTTTCTCTCCTGCTCCGTCCTGCCCTGCCTTAGCCTGTCTGTGTCCTGTGCACCTAAGGCTGCTGAAGTGACCTCTCTGTAGCTGTGTGCCAAACCCAACCTCAGGACACTCTTGTCTGTGATGAGGGCACTTCCTCTGAAGGCTTCTGAAAGTTACCGTGACACGGGCATCAGATGGGACTATGTCCAACGCAGAACACGGGGCACCAGCTCTCTGCAGTGTGGTGTCACATTTTCCACTGGAACCAAAACTGTACAGTGTTGCAAAGTGTCTCATGCTCAGAGCTCCTCAGCACCCTTACCTATATTTGTGCTAAAAATCACAGTCCGGGAGCTGAGCAGAGGACAGACTCCAGCCCTTCCCCATAAGATGCTGAGTTCTTGATGTGGTAGACATGTTTCTCCCATGTCCTGTGGCATCTTGCAAAGGGCTGGGCACAGGGTACGCAGCTGGTGAGTGGGTGTGGCTGGTAGGTCTGTGGGGTCAGAGGTCGCTCTGCAGAATGATCTCTGCCTATTTTCTCAGCTCCAACCTCTCAGGTGATGCTGCTGCCCTACCGGAGCCTGGGAGTCAGGCTGCCTGTACACGTCTCACCCCTGTGGGGGTGCGTCTGCCTCTCTTTGTCTAGGGCAGTGGTTCTCAACCTGTGGGTTGCAACCCCTTTTTAACAATGAAAATACATTGCAGCATTAGGAAGGTTGAGAACCACTGGTCTAGGGCTTCGGCACCCAAGTCACGGTCTTCTTCACCTTCCAAAGGCTTGGCCTCATCCCATGGGACTTCTGTGTCTTTGTGAATGACCTGTTTGAACACCCTCAGACCCTACTTCCTACACCTGGTTCCCTCTCCTCCAGTCATCCAGTCACTGACCTTCCATTTTCTTCCTGTCCTCACTTCCTCCTGTGTTTATCTGGGCCCCTCACGTAGCCTAGACTGGGCGAGCATCGCATGCCCCACTACATGTGTCTGATAAAACCAGAGGTCAGCCTTCTGCATTCCTGCACCGAGTGTCGCTGATGTTCCTGGGATTATAGCCACGTGCAAATGCAAGGAATCCATGCTTGCTTGGATTCTTTGGGACCCCTGGCAACCCTTTCCCTGGATTGTCAGCCCTGTCTCTCTGCCCCCTCAGTCCAAATTTCCACTGCTTATCCCTCATTCCAGCACCCAGTACCCTGTACTCCTAATTTGTGCCCAGCAAGACATACGGTGCTGAGCGAGTCAGGCATGGGCCTTGTCTTCGCGGAGTGTGGTCTAAAGTGGAAAAAAGACACATGATCTTGACTATAGTTAGGGTGGGGCCCAAGGAGAACAAAAGCAGTAGGTAAGATGTGCCTCTACAGGCCGGCCCCTGCTCCGTCTGCTCTCCATGGGCACCCACAGCCACCTTCCTTCCCCATTCTCGCCAGAGGAGGTGCGCTTCTGCTCCACAGGGTCACCCCTCCTCTGTGCTCTGCACCCCCTCCCCGCCGTGGGCTTCACAGATTAGCTCCCTCGCAGATGTTCAATCTCTCCTTCTCTAGGCCTCATTCCGTTTGGCTCAGTATTACTGCTGCTAGTGATATTAACAGTTTGCTGGACTTAATGCAGGTCATTCTCATTGACAAGATTACTCACAGTCATTAGATGGCTATGGTGGGCGGGGGGAGCCTGCAGAATGGCAGAGAAATGTGAGGCAGGGCGGGGGGCAGAGGGGGACAGGCTGGGTGCCTTCTCGGAGTTCTCTTGTTTTGTGCTCACAACCATTTCATGGAAGAGGTGTCATCACCTTGCTTTGCCTTTGGGAGGTAACTTGCCTAAGGCTCCAGCCAGTCAGCAGGTGGACGACCAATGCTGTGCTCCTAAATACAAAGGGAGTCAGTTCGGGAAATTAGAGGCTCGTATAGCTTCTGGAAGGGCTGGAGCAGTGAGGGTCAGGAAGTCATCGCTAAAGGTCAGTGTGCAGGATCCAAAGTGGATGTTCCTCCTGGGCTCGCCTGGAAGCTGGCTGGAATCTCCAGGAAGCTTGAGGTGACCCTCAGTCTACAGCCATGGATGGGTGATAGCAGGTGTCAGCCCAAGAGGCTGCCAATCTCACATCTGCCAGCAGCTCTGCCCCCAGAAGCCTCCAGAGAAGAATGGCCTCTTCTCTCTTTTGCCTTCCAAATATCACGCGAATGGCTCATTGGCAGGATCCAGCCTGGGACCCTATGGATAAAGGGAATCTGGGAACTCTGGTTGCTGGAGAAAACAACGGATGGGGAGGATGGCAAAGTGATCGGGGACAGCCCAACATGAATGCCACCAGGAAAAGCTGGGCCTGCACCCAGATCTGAAGGCTCCTGCCCTCCACTCTGCTTCCCAAACCACACTGTCCCCATTGAACTTCTTTTTAAGGACTCTTGTCTTTCTACATTTGCCGCTCTTGAGAGTCACCTGAAATGCCTCCTGCTGTCAACGGACATGCGTGACACAGACTGCTGACTCTGTACTTTCCTTCCCCTCCAATAACACTTCCAGCTTTAGGACTAAACCCAGACGCTTGAGGTCTCCTTCACCAACCAGTGATTTTGAAGCAGAATGCTTTGTTCAAATGTTATGCTGTGGCACACTGGCCTCTGTGCTGAGTGTCCCTCTGCTGTCAGCCCGAGGCAGGGTTGGGTGATGTCTAGTTTTGGAGAATGTCATTTGGAGAGGAAGGAAAGGAGCTTCCTCTCAGTCCAGAAAATCTTGGTCAGTGGTGGAGGATTGTGGAGTAGAGAATCAGAAAAGAGAACTTCCTCTGCTCCCTCCCACTTGCATGTGGCTTTTGTAGTTCAGTGACCAGACTTCTTTGGAAAGGAATGGGGCCTTGAGGTTTAATATCTAGGAATGAAGCTAAACAGAAATTTGTGTCCCTTTGACTTGAATTTTCCATGGGCCTCATCTTTTCCTGGAGCAGCTCTGTCCCTGAGGACTGAGGACTCTTTGTTATGGGCAATGTTCTGGGCAGGGCAGGGCCTTCCTTAGACGGTCTTAGGAGTTCACAGTTTTGTCTTTCTTCCCTAGTTCTGCAGACCCCAGGCCAGTATTTATGTGAGAGAGACACAATTTACTACATTCTCAATAAATTAGCTGGTGCAGTGGCTCATACCTGTAATCCCAGCACTCTGGGAGGCTGAGGTGGGTGGATTGCCTGAGCTCACAGGTTCAAGACCAGCCTGAGCCAGAGTGAGACCTTGGCTCTAAAAATGGCCAGGCATTGTGGCAGGTGCCTATAGTCTTAGGTACTCGGGAGTCTGAGGCAAGGGAATTGCTTGAACCCAAAAGTTTGAGGTTGCTGTGAGCTATGATGCCATAGCACTCTACCCAGGGTGACAAAGTAAAACTCTGTTTCAAAAAAAAAAAAAGAAAGAAAAGAAATTCTCAGTAAATTGAAAATATTGTGAGATGTGTTAACACTCTGGGCCAAGATGAATGTAAGTCTGGATTATTAAGTCCACATGATAAATGAGTGCTTTTTAATTTTTATTTATTTTGAGTGAATTAACAGGATAGAAAAGGAAAAAAGCTGTCTTTCTGCTCCTTTGTAGAGAATAACTGGTTTGGAGAAATTCCTAAGAAACAGTAACGTTAAAATCATAGAATGTTGGAGCTGTGAGAAACCTTTATTTGCTTTAATTCAACAAACACACATGAAATAACGCCGAGGTTCTGAGAATTCAAAAGTAAACAAGAAATTGTTCCAGTCCTCAAAGAGCTCTGAGTTTGGTAGGGCCAACAACTGGTAGGAAAGAAACACTGCAACAATAGCAATTTGAGCAAGGAATGACATATGAAGTTAGTAGCATCATTAACTCTTTGGGAAGAAAAAGAGAGTCAGAAAAGGTTTCTTAGAGGAAGTAATATCTGAGTTGGGTTTTGTTGTGTGAGTAGGAGTTTGGGAGGAAAAAGTGTTGGAGAAAGCCATTCTTAATCAGAAAGAACAAGAACATGGGCTTATATAACCATGAGGCAACTTCAGAAATCCAGCAGTCTGAAGGTGTATAGTGGAGGGAGATGAGAGGAGAGAGGTGGGCAGGAGCCAAATCCTAAAATCTAAGCTGAGGGTAGATCTGGACTTCTCTGTTGTAAGGAGCTATCCAAGGGCAGGAAGCAGGGGAAAGACCACTTTGGGGGACCTATGGAGGTATAGTGGAGGAGGCAAGGCTAGACGCAACCCCTTGATGAGGAGGTTGTAGTGAACCAGGGATAAAAGCCAGGCAGGGACAATGAGAAAGTAGAAAGTTTAATGGACTGGATTGGTTTCCTCTATGCTCCTGTAACAAATAAGCACAAACTGTGTGGCTCAAAACAACTTAAGTTTGCCAAAGTTCTGAAATTCAGAAGTCCACAGTTCCACTGGGCTAAAGTGAAGGTATAGGCAGGGCTGGGGGCTCTAGGATAAGATCTGTTCCCAGATTGCCTTTTCCAGCTTCCAGAGGTCACCTGCACTCCTTGGCTTATGGCCCCTTCCTTCATCTTCAATATGCATTGCTCCAATCTCTGCTTGCACCATGACATCATCTTCTGTCTGACTCAGACCCTCCAGCATCGCTCTTATCAGGACGTTTGTGGATATCCAGGGCCCAGGTGGATAATCTCCTCACTGTAAGATCCTTAGTCATATTGACAAATTCCTCTTTATTACATCTATAAATTAACACTCAAGTTCAGGAGATTAGCATGTGGACATTTTTAGAAGGCCATTTTTTTAGCCTATAGCCTGGATGCAAAGGACTTTGGAAGATATAGCCTATACAGTCTGGTGACTGACTAGGGGGCACTGGGGAATTTAGGGGGAGTTCTGGGTGAGAGGAATGCGAGTCAGTAATGTACACTTGTTAGCAGAAATGGGGGCATGGGTAGGGTGACTCAGGGAGAGCTCTGAAAAGAAGTTCTTGAACTTTATAGTACATCAGAATCACCTTGGCATAGGGGTGGTAGGCTTAGCAAATAAAAATACTGGAGGCCCTGTTAAATCTGAATTGTTTGTGTGTAATATTATGAAATATGACATACACCTCCCTAGCCCCACTTCCCTATGTTTATCTGAAATTCAGCCTTAACTGGGCCCCCTGAATTTTGCCTGGCAGCCTTATTGGCAGAGTTTATCAAAGGGCATGTTCATTTGTGAGCCCCGCTCCCAGGGATTCTGGTTCAGTAGGCCTTGGGGGAATCTTTGGGGGTCTGCATTTTAACAAGCCCACTGGACGTTCTCCTGCTGTTGGTCCTGTGAGACACTCTGCCAGAGTATAGAGGGAAGAGAGCCCAGGAGCAGAGGCTGGGAACCTCAGCCCTGCAGGCAGGAGAAGGCAGAAGCTGGTACCTGAGCTGGAGAAGAATCAGATGGGGCAGTAGGAGGGAAATCAGCTGTGGTGGCATCGCAGGACACTTGGAGGATGAGCGTCAGTGCAGTGCCAAGCTGTAAGACGCCATTGCTTAACAACATGGGGCCAGTAGTGACAGAGGCGGATTCGTGGAACCCCACTGCAAAAGTGGTCATCAGCATTCTCTTCCAGACTGGCCCGTTCCAAGGACACAGTGGCAGTGCCTGCATCTCTCTGCCTCTCTGTCCAAGGACTTCTCCAGCACAGCTTGGCTGCAGGCACGCACAACTGGGAAATGCAGCAGGAGTGTGAATGTCCTGGGGCAACCCTCACCACCAGGGCTGCAAGTCCTGGAGCACTGGTCTGGCTCCTCACCACCTCCCCACCTCCAGGAGCTCTGTGTCCACTCAGTGTGTCATAGGGACTTGGAGGGCTTGGGCCTCAGCTGCCTGCAGTGATGACCCGCTCATTAATCACCCTTGGTCAGCTTTTCTCCCTTCCCTGTCTCACTCTGCCCTTCCTCGCTGTCCTGGCATCCAGGAATCACTTCTCAGTTATTCTACATGCTTAAAATTTGCTTCTGGGGGAACCTGAGCCAGGACCTTGGAGAAGGCTGTTTCTATGGAGTCATGGGGATGAGCTGAGGGGAAGTGATGAGCCCTGGAAGGAGTGTACAGCAGGGAAGGGCCTTCAGTGAGCCCCACCCTGGCCTTGGTGCGTGCCCCCATCCCTGCATTTGCAGGCGGCATCTCTAGTGTTTATCTTGTGACTCTGAGGTCCCTGAAGCTCCTTGCAGACTTTCCTTCTAGGGTCCCCAAATCCCAGTGGGCCACTGTACTGGGTCTCTGCCCTCTGCCGATGTGCTATCGAGTGCACACATCTCCCCCTTCTCTCCCTCAGTAGATAATGTCCTTGTGTTTCAGTATAGGTCTTCAATAACTTAAAGAAGGGAGGAGATTAAGCTTTACTCGGCTGTCATGCACACAGCTCTGCTATCTCATTTAATCTCCACCATACTATTGTGAATGATTTTTCCCATCTCTCAGATGAGGACACTGAGGCTTGGGGAGTTAAGTAACTTGCTAATGTCAAGGTCACCCCAACTCAGTAAGGGGGGGAGGGTGGATGTTGCTCTGTTGTCTCAACAGGCTGTCTTAGACACATGACAGGTGTTTGAGGATGGTGCCTCCATCCAACCAAGCCCTTCCTTTTTCTGTGCAGAACTGTGATCACATTTTCTTTAGGTGACACTTCAAGAGGAGATAGGGCTCCTGAACTCTCACTCTTGGGTGACATTCTTGGTCTGCGTTCCCAGTGAAATGTAGCACCCAGGGCTGGTATCTTTCCAAAGAAGTCTGAGCCCTGTGCCCGTTACCTCTATTGACCTGAACATTACACCTCCTTCTCTGACCTCAGGATCGCATTGGCGTTTGAAACAGCCACTGCCCCGTGTCGGCTCATATGAAGCTCAGGGTTACCTAAAACCCCTGTGTCTGTTTCACATGGACTGCTGCCAGGGCAAGATGCTCCCGGAGCAGTTAATCATTTTGATCCCCAATGTAGGCCCTGACATTTGTTAGCACTGTGGTCTCCGCAGGTTGGACTAACGTTACAGCAACAACAACAACAAATGTGATAGGTGTTGATTTATCTATTGGGCCATTTATTGACAGTTAACGTATTCACGTTTGTGTGTCTCACATTCCCATGCGATTGCTAGTTCCTTGAGGGCAGAGGACATGCTCTATCTCCTCTGCCTGTGGGACCTGGCACAAAGGTTGCAAACAGCAGGTGTCCGCAAACATTCCTCTTGCCTGATGGAGGAACAAAGACTCCACTCTCAATTCCAGATCCTGCCCTCCTAAGCCTCAAAGCACCCCAGCAGCTCACTCTTCACCCAGAACACCCCCATCTTTAGAGGGTGTAGAGTGCTTTCCTAGGGCAGTGAGGGCAGGCAGTATGGTGGAGTGAAAGAAAGAATGCCTTCCCTGGAGCCAAGAGACCTGGGTCTGATTCCCAGCTCCAGATTGTGGTATGTGCTGTTCTCTCACTTGTAAAATGGGGACAATTTAAAATAGGCAATACATATCAAACTCATACCCTAAAAGGTGGGCAGTGCTTAATGCCCATAATCTCAACCCAGTGAAATTAGGGATAACTAATATCTCCATTCTTTTATAAGAAAAAAAAAATCAGAAATTCAAAGTTTAATTTATTTGCTCAGGGTCACAAAAGTAGAGTGGTGGAACTGGCATATAAACCCATGCCATCTGCTCTGCCTTGAGCTGCGGTGCTAAATCTATCACCTCATAGATGTGAGCAAATGGAAACTCCCAGGTAGAGCCTTTACCACGCCTGGTGCCTAGTGAGTGCTCAGTAAATGCTGGTTCCTGCCTTGTCCTGCCTCTCCCCATTTAATTCCCCCCTGCCTTAGAGCAGAGCTAGGACCAAGAGGTGGAAATAGAGGAGATTTACCACCAGTCCAGTCAAAGAAAGAACTTCCCGACAATTTGAGTCTTCTGGGGAAGACCTTGACCCTTGGTGGTGGAATTCCTGTCTCAGTCTAGAGGAGGGATGGGTCGTCTTGGGATGGTTGGCTGAGAGCCCTCAGGCCTTTGAGGGAAGACTTCTTTTATCCATGGGCCCATCCTGACCCCTCTCCTTTCCCTGTGACTGACACTTGATCTATCACCAAACTGTGTTGATGTCACCTGCCTTGGCATCCTTCCATCGCCTTCTCTCCAGGTCACCAGCACTCTCCCAGGACCTGAGCATTGGTCACCTACCAGTGCAGACCTTTCTTGACCTTCTTGTCCCTCCATGTAGCACCGTGTAGTCTTTCTGAAACACAATATGACCCTGCCCCTCCCCAGTGCAGGGGCCCCTGGGCCTTTCTTTCACTGCAGGGAAAGGTGCTGGGAGACCATCAAGGTCCTGCAGGCATTCTGTCCCTCTGCCCAGGACCCTCTCTCTGCTAACCTCTTCTCCTCCTTCCAAGCCTGTGCATTTGCCCCTCTTGGTAGCTGTCCATGATGGTCATCCCTTTCCCCCAGCTTCACCCCAGGTGTCAAGGCAAGACTACTTATCTCATGTCACCAAAGCTCTGACCTATTGTTTTCTCTCTAGGGCCTATCTCTGAGCCTCACACTGCATCTTTTCTTGAGTCCTAGACTTGACTAGACCTTGAGGACTAGACAAGTGACCAGGTTCCTGGGTTCCTTGAGCTCTCCAGGCCAGTTCAGGTTGTCTGAGAAAGAGCATGAGGAAGATAGGTAACCCAGCTAGAGGGGGTCAAGGAGGGCTTCCTGGAAGAGGAGGCACTAATCTTAAGGTCTCAGTAGCAGTTAGGAAGCCAAGAAAGGCAGGAGAAAGTATATGCTCAGCTAGAGTCTCAAGTGAGCAAGACATGCTGGGAGCTGTTGTAGGAAGGCTGAGACCAGGCTGGTGGGGGGAAGAAGGGTCTGGGAGGCCTCCTAGCTCTCTAGAAGGGCACTGGTTAGGTGAAATGCCTTCATGGAAATGCATAGGAGGACTGGGTTTGGGGGAGACAATGGGGTGAAGAGGTTGGTTAGGAACCTGTTGGATTTGGGGTCCTTAGTAGGGGCCTGGTGGGAAGGGCATCTGAGGTTGAGGCCAGAGTAAATGGGCCCTAGGCAGGTGGGACAATGAGGACCCCTGACTAGGGCCTGGGGAAAGAGGAGGCAGGGACTGGTCAGCTGGAGGGAGTTCTCAAGACGACCATACGTGATAGTCAGTCATGGGCCAGACTCTGTGCTAAGTGCTTTTTTGAACATAATCTTTTATCTTCCCAAGAATCCTAAATCAGCCCCATTTTACAGATGAGAACATTGAGGTTCAGGGGGAACGGGGACTTGCTTAAGACCATGTAGTGCTGGCTAGAGGCTGGTGCACAGTAGGTGCTCAATGTACATGTCAGAAAAGGACAACTGACCAACCACGTGATTGAATGAGTAATAGATTCAGGTGTGTCTGGCTTTCAGCTAGAGCTCAGGCCTGGCCTATACCATGTTGTCTAAATTCTCTCTGCCTCAATAGCTCTAACAATAAACCTAATGGTGCCGAGGAAGAATAACAGCTTCCTCCAAGCCCGATTGGCTGGTTGCTTTGAACAAAGCCCTCGCTTCCCTCCAAGCCAGGAGCTCCTGGACTACATGCTTCTCCTCTTCCAGAATCTTCCCTAACTTCTCCTGGGGCAGCTCTATGTCAGCTGCCCTTTTGAAGGTGCTGTTTGCTTTCCCTGCCTCAAGTTTTATCGCTTTCTCCAGGAAAATATTTGTCTTCCCATTATTTTAATCATGCCTCTCGGGTCCAGGGGGGAGGCCTTGGAGAAGAATTAGTCCTGTTTTTTGTTTGCTGTACTGGAAGAGCAAACAGACTTGTTTGACTTACCTGCGTTTTCCCAGTAGGTGGACCCCTTGGAGCAAACACAGAGCGGACCTGCTCCCTGCCCCTTGGACCCAGGGTTGACTTGATTGTGGAGCATTTAAAACTGAAAGGGCTTTTCTTAGCCAGGCCTTACTACAGAGCATGGGCTCCTTCCATCATGAAAGGTGCCTGAACTGGAAGAGAGGTTCTCTTGAGTCCAGGAAATTTGTTCTTCCTCAAACAGCACCGCAGCCCTGTGATACTTGAATAACCTGATCTAAGAGTGAAACTTAAAAAGGAAAGGCCTCTAGAGGTGAGGGGTGGGATTGGCTGGGGGGCTATGACCAGGAAGAAACTTGAATTTATTGGAATACATAGGGCGCTGGCTTTGGAGCCAGACGTATCTGTTTCCAATTCAGTTCTGGATGAGCTTCCTGTTGTCTTTGTGTTGTTAATGGTTGAGCTGTCACTTCATCCAGTCTGTGAATGTTTAGTGAGAACTTCCTATGTGGTAGGTGTTGGGGGGGATTGATGCACAAAACAAATAATAATCTCTGCCCTTTGGAGCTTACAATCTGGTGGAAGAAGACAGATGAACTCAAGGCATACAAAAGACACCTGAAAAGTTAGAAGTAGACCAGGATAAGTGTGACTGAGAAGGTCTCTGTATAAACATGGTGGTCAGGGAAAGCCTGGTGAAGGTGCTATTTGAGTAACGACCTGGAGGAGGGACAGTAGGTAATGCCAGGCACGTCTAACTCCAAGTCCACCTCTGCCAGCTGAATGAGACCAGAGGGCTGGGTACATGGTGCTCAGAGGCTACAGTTCTTCTTCTACCCCTCTTCCTTTTGGAGTCTTAGACACTCATCAGCCAGAGCCAAACCAGGGGGGACAAACAAACAAGAGGGTGGTGGTTGTAGATCCCATCAGGGCACAATTGCCAGAGCAAGCTGTGGACATGGTGGGGGGATCTGGGGAGCAGGTGGTCACTGAGATGGCCTTGACTGATCTTGAGGTTGGAGGTAACTCAGGGTGGGGTGAAGTTGACTGGGGAGGGATAGGTCCATTGGAAAAGCTAGCTGGGTTCGTGCACGGAAGTTCACTGCACTCCCTAAATTTTCCCTGAAGATAAATGAACTAAACAAATGTTTCCTGAGTGCCTGCTAGGAGCCAGGGGCTTCCGGGCACCTTCCCATCCATGTCATTCTTTCAGCTGCCCTCAGAAGCAGGCAGTAGCATCTTCATTCTACAGCCAGGGAAACTGAGGCTCCAAAGTTGAAAAGCTTATATGTTGCCGACTGTCTGGGATACACATCTGGATCTGACTCATTCTATAGAACAGCCCATTTGTACTTCACAGTTATGATCAGTTTCCCCATCTGAACCACCACCAACAGCACTGTCATCCTCAGCATCACCATCGTCATCACTGTCAACATCAACAGCATCACCATCAACCCCACGTCAGTGGCCCTGTGGCTACATGCAGCAGGGTACGGGGTGGAGTCCCAGCCACGCGACCTAGCAGGCTTTGGGCACGTCAGCTCATCCCGCCCAGCTTCGGCTTCCTTATCTATAGAATGTGGAACATATCTACCCCAGAGGTGGGCAAGGCCTGTTTCCTCCACTCCACTATCACAGTGACCATCAGTGACCACCCTAATTGTCATGGTACACCCCTTCCAAGAGCGTGTGATACATCTGACCACTTCCTCCTCCTGGCTTTGTGACACTCACTTTCTAGATTTTCTTTCAACTCACTCAACACCCCCTGATCCCCTTTGCTAGCTCTGTCTCTTCTACTGGACCTCTAAATACAGTAAAGCCTCTGTAAGTTGACCACTCAAGGGACTGTAACAAACTGGTCAACATACAGAGGTGGTCAACCTAAGGAACTAGGCCCGCTGTACTCATATGAAATTAGGTCAACTTCAGGAGGTGATGAGTGTAGGGATGTGGTCAGCTGTGGAGGCTTTACCTTCCGGAGGTTGGATGTAACCTCCCTTTCTTTGTCCAGGCTTTCTAATGGCTTCTTCCCCAGTGCAAGCAATGCCATGTCTCCCTTGGAATACTGTAGTAACCTCACAATACCAGGGCATGGTCAGGGAAATGGACCTCGGAGTAGGCTGCAGACCCCCTCTGGGTGCCCCCCAGGCCCCTCTGGGACTAAGAGCAATCTTTTCAGGGAGGAGTTACAGGGTCAATCTTCAACAGAATTTTTTGGCAGGTAGTTTTGAGAAGCCTCTGCCTCTCAAATCTGCATCCCTTTAACCTTTCTGTTGCTTGCTGGGTCTGCACTGTCTCAGGTGATCAGAGCCCTTGGATGCCTCCCATCCCCAAATGCGTCCACACTGAGATGTCAGTGACAGGGAACCTCTTAGAGAGACTCCTGCACCACCTGGGTTTCTGTTTAGCAAAGAAACTAAGCAGAGTGCTATGGAGAGATCTCCGGTTAGTGGCTGGGGACATTTGCAGGATACTTTCCTGGTAACTCCAAAATAGCACCCCTTTGGGGGCTACTGTTCTGTCTCCAAATTGAGGGGCCCATTCTGGGACAGATGGTCCCCGTTGGGCTGTTCTCACACATGCAAGCAGAGGAATTCTTTTAGGTTCTCTTGGCCTCGGGAGCATTTTGAATCGGATGCCAGGAGAAACAGATTGCCTACCCCTTATTCTGGGGGCTGTGGGTGGATGGCTTTGAGAGGAGATCTCTTCCAAGAATGTGTTTTCCCTTACATCTTCAGATGCGATGCACTTCCCTCTCTGCTCTTTTGAGGCTGGCATACGCAAGATACTTGCTTTGGGGGTGATGTCTGTACCGCCTCTGCCCCACTGCTCAGGAGAAATAGCGGGTGGGCGAGTCACTTTGGGCATCATTCTTTGTTCCCTTTGCATAGGGCTACCCAATTGGCAACAGTATGATCTGCTCTCCACTCCAGATTAACAGTCCTGGAATAGTCCACTGTGATCGGGCCATTCCCTTGCTCAAGAACCATCCAAAGTCTTCCATTGCCCATAGAATAAAGTCCCATGCTTCAGTCTCACATTTAAGCACCAACAACCTGGCTGTCACTGGCTTTGCCAACCATGACCCTCATTCCTCCCCTACCCAAGGTCCTCCAGACAAACAGGTCTATGCTCCTCTCCCACCATGCATGGCATCATGGCTGCCCTCCCTCCCCTCTTGTTGCCTATCTAAACTTCTTCCTGTTCTTCTAGACAGGCTTGAGGCCGACCTTGCCCAGGCCTGTCTCCTTTCCTTGAACATCTTTTTTGGTCCTCCCTGCCCCAGAGGACTCCCCTAGAGGTCCCCTTGTGACTTCTCCCATTGAGGAGGGTTTATTTACAAAGGAACTGCTCACCAAGTGGAGTGTGGGAGAACCACAAGGGACAGTGCAGTCATCCAGGGCTGATAATGGTAGAGCTATGACCACTCCCAGGCTGGAAGGAACAAAAGGAGGAAACTGTTAACAACAGATGGAAGGAGAGGGTCCCACAGAGAAGAACGAGCAGCTGGGACTTTCCGTGGGGAGACGCAGTAAACCTGGGAGAGAGCCTCCAGGAAGGAGTTGGGAGAGTGACATGCCTTACCGAGACCACTTGCAAGCCGGAGGGCAGCCTCCTCGGGTGGGCAGGAGACTGGAAAGGAATCTAGGGGGCAAGGGAAGGGGTAGGGGGTGGGTGGGTTACAAGGACTTTGAGTGTCACAGGTAGAAAAGTCTCAGGATCACACTGCTCAGCTGCATTCCCCGACAGGAAAATGGAAGGCAGCCTGGAGTGGGCTTGTGCTTGTTGGGAACCACGCTGTGAGGTAATGTCCGGGATGAGACCAGATAAGTGTGAACCCCACAGTTCATTATTCAGTTGGTTTTGGGGAACAGATTATCTAATAAGTTACACAGTAGGAATCCGAGTTTAAGTCTTATTGGCCATGCTGGCAACTGGCGAGATGCCCTGATGGGACTCTGTTTGGAAGTAGTTGCTGACCGTTCATGGCAGAGGCTCATCCTGAAGGGGAAGCCTCAGTGTGTTTTATCCACTTGCCAGTGAGTTGACGTTGTGAACACGACGTGGTGGTCGTTTTTCAAGTCTGATGCTCACCTGGCTCCTGGACACCATGTGAACCCCACTGTGTGTGGGGGTGTGTGTGTATGTTATAAGGGGCGGGGTCTACAGTAGAATCCGAAAGAGATGATTTACTAAACTCTGAAGCACACTGGTCCCCAAGCTTTGCTGCTGTGGGGGCCCCATGCTTCGCTGCTGTGGAGCTCCTACAAGTAGCACAACACAAAATAGGGAATTCTTCCTTAGCCCACCACCTTGCTTTCTTTTAATTCTCTTCTACACTGTGGGAGGTGGGTGGATTACTTGAGATCAGGAGCTCAAAACCAGCCTGAATAAGAATGAGACTCCATCTCTACTAAAAATAGAAAAAATAGCCAGGCGTGGTAGCAGACAGCTGTAGTCCCAGCCACACGGGAGGCTGAGGCAAGAGGATCACTAGAGCTCAGGAGTGTGAGGTTGCTGTGAGCTGTGATGACACCACTGGCACTCTACCCAGTTTCTTGAGGCTCTGTCTCAAGAAACCAACCAACCAAACCAAAACAAACCAACCAAAACTGTCTTTTACCCAATTTCCCTCTGCTCTTGTATGAAAATTTAAGGCAGTTACATAGTCTTACAATTTCCAAACACGGATATTTATTACTTTCTCTATTTCACAGTATACCCGAGAAGGAGTCAGGGCAGGGAGTACTTTATCCAACTGTTAAATGAAGAAATAAACTCAGGGAGGTCAGATAAATGGTCTGAAGTGTCACAGGTCAAAAATGATGGAACCAGACAGTAACCTTGACTCTGACGACCATGCCCTTCACTGGTAGCATATTAGGACTCTCTCCCTCCACAAACACTTCCTTTCTCTGAATTTCTTCCTATTCTTTTCCTCTCTCCATCTCCCAGTCCTCTCCCTCACCCTCACCTCCCCTATCCGCTCTTCCCTATCGCTCCCTCTTTCCCTGCTCTTGTGAAATACCACAGCTTCTCTCTGTTCTTACATACCTAGGACATTGTCCCAGGGACTTTGTTACTTGATTCTTGATAACAAGAGAGACTGTACCTAAGTATATTTGTTGGGGGAGCCTCTGCCTCCTGGGTGACTTTCTGCTTCTTGTACCGACCAAGGGGCTATTTGCAGAACTACATAAACATTACAAGCGCAATAAGACATTGAGCAATCTTTCCTTGAACCAATTCGATTCTGACATCTGCTTACTGCTTAATTATCTCTCGACTGAGGAAATGGAAAAGTTGACAAATATTAATTGTTTAACCCAATAAGAGTTGGGTTCCTTTTTTTTTCCCCTTTGTGAGCATGTTTCTAGAAACACCAATCTACCAACATCTCCTAATCTCACTGGAACACTGGTAAAAAACATAGACAAGTATTTATATTCTATGAGCTCAAATGAATGACAATGGCCCTTTATGGGAGTTACAAGAATTTGCCATTAATTTTCACTTGAAAGTGGATCCAGCCAGTGTATACATGTATATGACTGCACTATATTCTAGTTCTTAATGATTTACCTTCCAGAAACACAGGCCCCTGCCCACTGGCTGATCGGCACGACAGCTCAGTGTGGGCACCGATTTCCTATTACATGTGTACTAAAATTAAGTCCAGAGTATCATTCTCGTTTTGGAAGTCTTTGCACATAGCATTGGAGGCAGATAGCTGGGAAACTGAGTGAAGGCCATAGGGTGAGGTAAGCTCATCACACTAGCCTTTTCTAGAAGGGAAGGTACCAGCTCCAGCTCTAAGCAAGTAAAAGGACTGTATTGCCAGGGAACATGGGAGTGGGGTTAAAGACCTGAGAGCCTTTAAAAAAAATCTGTTGTCTTTTTACCTTGGTTTTTGACCACATCAGATGAATGTTCTAGATTATTTATGAGGTTTCAGGTTCCCTCCCATGATCTAAGATGTTGATGTGGACAGTGAAACAAAGAGGAACCATGACATAAAAAGAAAAGTTGAGGCTTCTTCTCTGTTCAGGATGTCATTAAACTTGGTGGCATTCAGTTTCTGTTTAATCAGTATAACCATTACTACTTTTGAGTGTGGGGGGATGTTATATCAATGGAATGTTGGGGAAATGGACTTCAACTGGAGAGAGAGTTGACCTGTGAGTTAAGCAGGGGTTAGGCACACCTTGGGGGCAGATGTGGTGGGGTAGGTTTCATGCCTACTGTAGCTCTAAAGAGTGATAAGGCTTCCCGGACCGCACCCTCCTGGCCTGTGTTGTGGAGGAAGATGACACAGCTGCTTTGGAGCACCGCAGAGGACTTGCCTGGCTGGCGAGGTCTTCCCTGGTCTCTGGGAAGGGATGGCCGCACCCATGACCCCTAGTCACCATTTCCGGATTGAATGGTCTTCAAGAGTTCAATTTTTGTAATAAAGAATAATTGAGAAATGAGTCAAGAGAAGGTTCAGCGTGCTGGAGAGCCAGACCAGGTGGCCTAAGGCAGCTTCCCCAGTTCTTAAATCTTGTCAAAATGCAGATTTCAAATCAGTAGGTCTGGGATAACCTCCAGGTGATGCCAATGTTGCTGGTCTAGGGACCACACTTGCAACAAGGACCTAAGGCAGCACCTTGAACCCAGGCCAGTGTCCCTTCCCTATAGCCAGATAGCCTGAAGAAAGCTTTATGTGTATGCGCCCTTCCAAGGATTTTTCCAGAGAATTTATTTCTCTGGACATCTTTTGATGCTGCATAGATTATTTCTCACCTCTATCCCCCTCTTTTTTTTTTTTTTCTAAATGTGTTTTTCAGGGATAGCATGTTTTAGTGCCCAGGCCAAGGTCCACAAACGGTAGAGCTGGGACTCACATCTGGGTCTTCCCCACATCATTGCAGTCCTTTGAACACCTACCTGTCAAGCCCGATCACAGAGCTAACTTTGTGATTGCTGCAGTACCAGTGGGGCCGCTCTCAGAGTTGTGCCAAGAGAATGAACTAATGCCAAATATGCCCCACATCACATCAGAAGGCTAAGCTCTGGTTTGATGACCCCCAGCTCCACCATTTCAGACAGTCGCTACAGCAGGCAGAAACCATCTCGTAATCCCGGGTTCATGGGAGACTTCTTTGCCCTTAGAGTTTCAGAGCTAGACAGGCCCAGGTCAGAATCTTGCCACATTACTTGACTTTGAACAAGCTACTTACCCTGCCTGAGATGAAGTTCTCTCACCTGTAAAAAGGGGATGATAAACATTCTTGCCAAGTTAGGTGTTGGGGAAATGAAAATAAACAATGTAGTAAAATGCTACAGTGCATAACAAAGATGGAACATTCAATTTCCCCCTTTTGCCCTTCTGAAGAAGTGTAAGGCTTCTGTTTTGCTATTCACGGCACAAATACAGCATAACCATGTTAGATTCTCCTTCATGCAAGGGTGTAACCCATAATAACGGGTTCAACAGTGAATGTGGCACCTTCCCCTTATAGGATAAAACTGAATTCATTACTAAATATCATTCTTTCATGATGTAACAAGAAAATAACTATTTAAACCAACTTCAAAACTTATACTCTAAAACATGTCAGCACCAAGAGCTATTCAGGCAACACAGACAAATTTGAAAATTAGAAGCAAACTTCAAATGCCTCCGTTGTGATTTGGCATGAGCAAAGTCATCGATAAGTTTCGCAACTTCTGCTGCCTTGTTTCTGCAGTGAGGGGTGTTAATTCTGCTAAACGTTGTTGTCACAGAGTGTTCCTTAAATAGTTTTTAATTGGTTTTAATTCGGAGGAAAAATGTTCTGCTGAAGATACAGGGGCAGGCATTGTCAAAAATAAAATGAACAGATAACATTCCATGGAAAAAAGTTGTAGACATGCTGTGTCATTCCATGCTCCCTTGGCAAATACACGGCTACTTTTAATTTCATCAACTTCACTTGTTAGTGATTTTCACAAAGCAGTAATTTAGTTGTTAATGCTTCTAATGGATCACTGGGATTTTTTTTTTTTTAAACCTCTGTCTTCTTCATAGTGGACTTTTCATCCACCTCAATTAAGGTGGTAGAAAAAAATGAAAACAAGTCAGCACTATCAGCGATAATCACGCATACCCTTGCAATCTTAGGGCTATTTAGGAATTAATGTTATCAGTCATTTGCAAACAAAAGGATGAGAAATGTAACATCCTACTTCAAAAAAAAATCTGCTGAAGCTCAAAGTACTGTCCTGACGTTCAGTAAATCAGTAGGTGGGAGAAGATGATGCAAAAATCTTTTGGTTATCATGGTATTTTGCAAGATTTGAACCAAGGCAGTCTTTTTCTTTTTAATTTGAGAAATGTGTCAGATTTTTTCACATATCTTTTAAGATATCTGTATAGTTCTATGTGTCTGAATGTATTAAAGATTCTATTAGAGAATTCTATATCCCTTCAGTGAAGGGAGCAGCCGCCGCTCTGATGGCTCTGTCTTTGCAAATGCCAACCAAGGCACCCACATTCTCTTGGCTATAAAGGCAGCAGAGGTCGATATGCTTTCTTAAGAGTTGCCAAGTATTGCCAAAGGATAGCTTCAGTCTCATTGCATATAGCGTTTCAGGTATGCTATGCTCCTCCATTCGAATGGCATCTGGTGTAAAATATGGATTAGAAACAATTCCCTCCCCCCAAATATAGAAGATCTGAATTATCCAGGGGGGAAATTGACAAGTACAGTGATACTGTGATATGTTTACACTTACATACTATGTAATGTGTCCTTGCATTGGCTTAGCCAATAAGGTATTAAGAGGTGGGGTTTGAATGCTCCTGTCTAACAGACAGAAGCATACGGATGTATATTGGATACAGAAGGGATGTACTTGAATATTAATGGAATTCTAGTCACTTGATTGTCATGGGAGCCAGAGTGGGATTCTATTCAAGTGCATTTTTGTTTATTCTCCGAAAATGTCACATGAACTGAAAAATTGGTTGCCTCTGTGATAGCCACAGACATTGAAACTCTCAACTCCCTAGAGCCCTAGAGGCCCTGAGACAGTGCACCACCCCCGTTCCACATGAGTCCCTTGGTTTGCCCCCTCATTGCCTGGTGATCAAGGCCTGGACCAGCTAGAGCCCTAGATCCTCACCTAGCAAAGCCTGTTCTCTAGCTCAGCAGCTCTCACTATCCTGATCAAGACTTCCCTCTTCTGCCCTATCTCCTTCAGCCTCTGGCTTCCTTTAATACCCAGCCTAGTCCTTGTCTGAGTCACAAGAAACAGATGATGCATCTGAAAGGAGGATAAAGACAGTTAAGGAGGGACTGTGGATAAGGGAGTGACCTGGGCACAGGGAGAGCAACAAGAGACGTAGCTGAGAGCTGCTGCTGCCCCTGGGCCTGAGGAGGTAACAGGGGGCCACCTGGTCAGAGGCACAGCTTTCACTAGAGGAACCTGGTCATTGCTAACCCAGTGTGGCAGAGAGGAAGTTGGAGAAACACAAGCCTGGCACTTTCCTCTAGCTGTGCACTCCCTGCAGCTGCTCAACTGTTGGCCAAACCCAACTTGGAGGGGAAGGACAAGGGGCACCTCTTGCAGTCCTTGTAGGTCAGCCACCACCCAGAACAAGGTGGGGAAGGATGCAGTCTGGTCTGGAAGGGCAGCCCTCTGCTCTCCCCTGGGAGCATCCTGATGAGCACTCCTGGTCTGAACGCACACGTGGCCCTGAGTGGCTGCGATGCTTCTTAGTGCTGCGCTGCCAGGAGTTTGCACTCCTGTGTTTTCAGTTTGCATCAGTCTCCCCACTCACTGCGTAGTTCCCTGAAGCAGAGGCCTTAGCTTACTCTTTTTGTATTTCTCATATGGAGACAAGGAAATTACCTGAATGTCTTGGCAATATTAGTTTTGAACATTCTATCCCTTTGTTGGCAGTCTGGCCTCCCCCCACTCTCCAAAGCACACACCTCCGGGGCATCAGGACTTGGCCCTGGGGCTGGGGGGAGGCTGTAGGCCTTACTCAGGAGAAGGTGGGTGAGGGATGGGCAGAGAGTGTCACCAAAACCAAAGGGGCCAGAGACAGGGATTGACTTCAGGTGTGACTTGGGAATACAGGACTAAGAGGACCCAAGTATCTGAGTCCCCTCCAGGGAGACATTGGGGTAAGGGGGAGAAGCTTGAATACAAAGTTAAGGAGGGTGCCAGAAAAAGCCTTGCCCTCTACTATCTAACGGCCATGTGTGGCTGCTTAAATTTAAATTAACGAAAATTAAGTAAAATTGAAAGTTCTGTTTGTAAGGCACATTAACCACATTTCAAATGCTCTACTGTGTTGTCCAGAGCAGACGAGGGTATTTCCATTATTGCAGAACCTTCTAGCACACAGGCTGGTTAAGAAGGCCCTAGAGATTTTTGGTCTCAACAGTGCAAAAAAAAAAAAAAAAAAAAGCCCCCACCTCTTTGTTTGATTTCATCTGGTCTTATCTGTCCAGATATCAAACAGACTTTGCTCCCAACTTCATTTTTGCTAGCGAATAATTGTGCGATGAGTCCCCAAACCCGGATTTTCTCATCTAGAAAATGAGGACGATAACAGAGGACTAATTAGATTGAGGTTTCGAAGGTTCTGGAGTGGCCATGGATGTGCAGGAGGAGCTGACTAGTAAACGTTAGTCTCCAACCTCCCTGACGACAAGGACCCCAACTAGCACTTCCTGAGAGCTTATTCAGCTGGCTTTGTGCCCAATAGTTTATTGCAATTACCTTACATCATTCTCACAGTAACTCTGTAAGAAGATAGTATCATTGTTCCCTTTTTGCAGATGAGGAAATGAAGCTTCAGTAAGATTAGAACAGTTGCTCAATGTCACACACTGACAAGTTTCTTTACATTGATTAAAACCCGTCTCACATTGTTCTCTGTTGCTTCCTATGTCTTATCTCTCCTCCCAGGCCACAGTGAACATCACATTTGGTTTCATTTGAATCTTATGATGTGCCTAGCGTGGGCCTGGGCTGATGTTTGGTTGCTAGTTGGTACATCAATTTAGTAAGCTTGAATCAAAACATTCAAAATTTCTTTAGTGGTGATTATCGGCTTGAACTTTTACTCCTCAATGGGGGTCTTGGAAACAAAGCCAGGAGTGCTCAGTCTCCAGCATGAATTCAGTGCGCTGCTTGCAGAGGGCTTTAGATCCAGGAGATTTTAGAACTTTAGATTTCAGGCTCTTGGGTGGAGAAGGAAGAGGGTGGTTCCTGTTTGGGGAAACGTTAAAAACACAACAGAGAAAGTCATGGAAGCCTGCTTGGCTGAACGTAAACAGCATTAAGTTGGAATCTGGTGTCTCTATGGGTAAGTTACTTAGACTCCGGGAATTTCAGTTTCTTTACCTAAAAGTCCTACCTCTCCTGGTGGTGGTCTCGAGGACCCAGTGGATCTGTAAGACCCTGACCCGGTGTCTGGAACCCGGATGCTGATAGCAAACACTCTTTCGTTCCCCACCCCAGGTTACTCTGATCTCTTTGTGTGGTAAAAGAGGAGGAACTTTTATTGTCTGGGTCACACATTTTTAAAGCAATTAAAGCTGTGTGTCCGGGAAATAATGCTAGTTATGCTGGTTTCTGCTAGGACTGATACAGAGTACATATATTAAAATGCCAAACCACTCCCCACCGCTGGGCTCTGGCTTCCCACCTCCCTGCCTGCCAGACACAGATGGCCCTGCGTGCCCCCACGGTCTCCTTACCAGGTTCTGGTTGAAGATGAGAGGGAGACCTGGGGGATTCCTGGGCTGGCACCGAGATGATTTAAAGGAAAGAGAAAACCATGTGAGAACTCTGTAGTTTTGGGGTGTGGGAGAGGTGTTGAGGCATTGAAGGCATTGACTCAAAGTACTTCTGCGGCCTGAGGTTATTAGGTGGCATCAGGCCCAAGAGAAACCCAGGCTCCCCAGCCTTTCTCAGTGAGTTCTTGTCCATTTCCGCGGGGAGACATGTACCTTGTTTCTTCTGGTGAATCACGGCATGAGCTGCTCTGTCCCTGGGTTGTTTAGGGGGGTCCTGTGGGAGATTCTGAGCATCCCTGGGTGAGAATCCCCGAGTTGTCCGCAGACACTATGTGACTAAGTGTTAGGCTCAGTGACCTCATCTCCAGGAATGTTGGGAGGTGGCAGCTGGGTACGGAAAGTCCTGATTTTAGGGTAGACTCCCCTGCGTTCCAGTCTTTGCTCTGTCCAAGATTATGAGCTGAGCCTCACTGGGCAGTTACTTCACCTCTTTGATATTTTTGGAGTGCCGGCTTCATGTTGGGGTTTTCACAGAGGTCATGCCTCTCACTCTGCCCAGAAGCCTGATGTAAGTGATAATATTCCTGTTTCACAGATGATGAAACACGGAACCTTTGAGAAATGAGGTGACTTCCTCCCCCTTATCCTGGTCATTCTTTCTTCCAAACGCATTTTAAGGGCTTGTTGGTTTCATCCAACGTTACTACCTTTAAATATAGTTTTGAGTTCAAAGACACCTGCTTGGACCACTCTCCAGCCTATGCCTTTGCTCTTATGGGCCAGCTCTATTCTCCCAGGGAAGGGGGCAGCCCTCACAGAGGACTTCCCTTCTTCCACAGAATTACACATCCTGTCCTATCAGCCAGCTGGGTTCCCTCCCACCTGGTTCTGAACCCCTGGCCCCGTCCACACAGGGAAGAGAGCTTGTGGTGGGGTCTCTCCCAGAGGCTTGGCCTGGCTCCGGGAGCTGGTTGGCAGTCAGTCCCCACCAGGCTTGGCCACCACTACCCAGACTCCCTTGGAGCAGGAGATTAAGGCTTCAGGCTCCCTTTTAGGACATAAAACAGGCAATGGAGAGGAACAAAGGGGGATTCTTTTAAAACACAAGCATTCCCATCTCTTTGCTAGCCTTTGGGAACATTTTGTTTTGAGGAAAATTTGATTCACAGAGTGGGTTTGGGTTGGGGGCTTCCAAGGCAGGTTGAGGGGCTCAGTAAGCATTGGGGGGTGAGCCCGTAGGAAAACTCCACTCCACCAGCTCTGAGAGGACTGTGGAAACCCCCAGACGACTTTGCTTTTAACTATACACCAGCAACGGGTGAGATAGTTCTGGGTTCTTTCTCTTCTCCTCCTGAATTGAAGAAAAGCCAGGCCATGTGTCCTGCTCTGACTGTTACTTCATCAGTGTTTCCCTAAGATGGCCCTTAGGAGGGTCCAAGCTGAGAGGTGAGCAGGGGCACAGGGTCTTATTGCAGCCCTGGGGTGTGTCAGTGGGAGCTAGACGACGCCCCCTACCCCCAAACAAGGTGACCCCCCACACACACAGACTTTGTTTCTAGGGGGAAAACCCTTAGAACTCATGCCTGTCAGAGCCCCATTTTCCAACAATCTTGGGTCTGCTTCCGAAGCCCCCTGCTTTGCCTATGGCCTCAGCTCTCACCCCTCCCTGACCGCTGCTTATTTCATGCAATAATTTCTTATTCATACCTGTAATGCCAGTGTGGAGAGGCAGGAGGCTGCCTGAGGGTGGGCCAAGAGAGGGGAAGGAACTCAGTCAAGGTCACACAGCTTGCAACAGGGCAGGGACAGACTTTCTCTGGCTCCCAAACCTGGGCCTTTCCTCCCAGGATCCTCACCCCATTACACATTGTTCTTGAGGGGCTGGCTGATACCCTCTCTCACCTAGAACCACCTAGGACCCCCTTGTTTTTTTAGACCTCATTGAGAACAAAAAAAGCATCAAAAGAAAAAGAACCCTAAGCAATAAAAAGAAAAAAGTAATACAAGCTTCCACCATCCCCCAGCCCTGACTGTCATTGCACAAATTGGTATCAGGGGTTTCCCACAGCTTGTTCTGATTGGGGTCATTCCTCAAGGGAAAGCAGCACATTTCGGGGTGGCGCCCCTGCCTGTGTGGGTGCTGTTGTTTGTTTTCCTCGGGCTATTTTCGTTAAAGCTGTGGTCTCCCAGGCAGAGCGCAGGGACCTAATGGTACACAGAAGTTACCTCCCCAAACCGAATTTCATCTCCTGCTAGGTGGCTGGAGCCAACCCTGCCAGCTGTCTTTATAGCAGTGCAGACCTTGCCTCACCTCCCTTTGCTCAGAAATGAGGCTGGCTGGGTCAGCTCTGCATCCACGCTTACTGCCTGCAATGCTTTTTGAGAGGAGTCATACCCTGTGGCTTTGTGTGCCTCTCTGCCATGATAATATAGGCTCCAGAGGTCAGGGGCATAGATTGCCTTTTTCACGTTTATGTCGCTAGCACCTCACCCAGGTCTACTGAGGGCACAGGAAAGGTCTGTCAGACAGGAACTTACTTCCATGGACATTTGTCCCACTCAGCTTGCTCAAGTCCCTGGCTCTGGAGCCCACCTCTTGCCTCTGCACTTTTGCTCAAGCTGTTCCCCTGCCTAGAATCTCGTCAGCCTTCTAGGACCAATTCACCCCATCCTAGATGGCATGCTTCCTAAGAAAAAGGGTTGAGCTCATTTATGCTTGTACATGTATTCCTACTCAGGAGGGGCCCAGCACATGTCTGCAGCATGAATGAATGAATGAAACTCTACATTTTCTTCCTCTCTGCCAAGTTGAAGTCCTCAGAAACACCCTAGCCCACGGAGCTTTCCCCTCTCGTTGGGCTGACCTCCTGGGTGTGCCGCTGAGCTCTTCATCCCTATCAGGCTCCACAAATTCTTCTCTGTCTTCTAGCACTGTTTGTTTTATTTTTTCCAACCAAACTATGTCCTAAGGAAGTGTTAGATGAAGGGCTATATGGCATTGTGCGCAGGTCACGTGCAGACAGGTAGAATCGTGGGTCCAGGGAGAAAAGGGGTCAGGTCCTGGAGCCACGCGGGAACAGGAGGAACCGAGAGCTCAGGCATGCAGCATGGGTTTCAAGCTCAAGTCAGCAAGGTTTTCCACCCAGAAGAAGACGCAGTGTACCCAATGCCAAGCCAGTGACAGTGGTGTTGCCTGTCAGGAGCTCAGATCCCAAGGCAAAGACAATAATGGCTCTCAGCAGGGTCTGATTGTTCTATGCTGTGCCTATGGGCTCTTGACCAGCAGGAACTGGCAGTGGGAAGAGGATGGCCCCAGGCCTGTAGGTGAGTCCCGTTACTGGAGTAGTCAGGGCATTGGAAGCTCCTTGAAAGCTGGGATCATGTTACCAGCGCATCCCAATGTTTGCCCAAGCCCCACTGGGTCAGAATCTACAGCATGGGACCTAGGAACCTTCATCTTTAACAAGCTCCCAAGATCCTGTTGAGATGCACTCAAATTTAACGCCCACTGACCCCTGCTTCTCTGAGTTTCCATACACCAGAGCGCACAGACAACACAAATATTTCATCTGATTAAGGTTGGCTTATATGTCACTTGGGGTTCCTCCTTGCCCGTTAAAGATCCAAGTATGATTGGGCTCAGACCTCCAAGTTTCTCCCCCATGGAGATCCAGGGACACCAAGATTCCCGAGCCGCTCCCGGGGCTCCACGCTTGTTGGCTCTTGCCGCCTCAGACTCTTGCTTTCGCACTTACTATCTTCATCCCACACCTCACAGACCCAGATGGGAAGCTCAGCCTCTTCTCATTTTCCATATAACAATCTGCTGGCATAAAGCATTCGTGGGTGAGGCAGATTTATTTGAAGATATGGGGTGGGGCGTGGGTGGGGATGAAGGAAGGATTTACATCACTGCAATGCAAACAACTTCAAGTTGAACATTGGGTGTTCCCATTCTTAAAATGCGCTTCTGGCCACTCTACACTGGACACTTCCCTTTGGCCTTTTGCTCCAGGCTGCTGCAACCTTGCACCATCCTGCTGCTGCCTAATGCCCCCTTTCCCCTAGTTTTGCCCTTGTTCCTTACAGAGGTTTGCCTTAGCCCATGACCTTGGCTGAGGTATGCACCACACACCTTCAGACCTCATCTTCTCCTTTTGATGGTCTCTCTCCAAAACTGAGGTCTTGCCTCATTAGAGGAATCCTTGTCTCTGCTGTAGGTGAGGAAGCTTCACCTCTCACCTGGATGTGGAACACCGAGAGTGGAAGGGATCTGAGATCATGAGTCAGACAATTAGTGGCCCAAAGTCTCCGGCAGGTGAGAGGGAGAGGAGAAACCGGAGCTTGGGCCCCTGACTCTCCTGCTGGGACCTCTGCTGACCGATGGATTCCACGAGCAACTGAGGTTACCCAAGTACTCTCACACACACTGCAAGGCTTCGGGGTTAGACTGTGCTGTCCACACGGATTAACTAATGTCAATGATTGGTCTTTCTTTGTCACCCAGCGCTGACTGAGAAGTGAACTATCCTAAGCACAGCGCTTCGCCTCTGCCTGGGGTTTGGACTGGCAGTCAGAGCTGGGATTCCAGCCCATCTTCTGCCATTAATATGCTGCTTGATTTTGGCCTTGAGTGGCTGTGGGAAGGTAGGCCGTCCCTGCAGGACTCCACATGGCTGTATCTGCTGTGTGGCCACCATTAGCAAACAGGGACATCTTGCTAGGAGGCACCTGGGGCAGCTGGGCAGGTCCCCATCGTGGAAGCTGTTTTGGGGACTTTCTGAGTATTGGTAAGTGTGAATCAGACCCCAGATTTTCCATTTCCTCTGCTCATTACACTCTTTCAGAAGGGCATGTAAGTGTGTACTTCAGCAAAATGCAGGTGCTAAAAGTTCCACAGGTCCAAAAGGGGTGGGCCCAGGTGGGCACCCCACTTTTCCGCTGTGGGTGGTATCATGAGAGTTAAAACCCTGCTTTGCTTGCAGCCCTTCTGAGAGCCACTTCTCTGGCCGGCCCGGGTGCTCCGGGGCTCCGGACATCTCTCCTTGTCCTGAATGTCTGAAGCTGGAGCAGCTGAGCTTGTGCAGTCGGCACCCATTTTGGATGCTATCTCTGCTGTCCTCACCATGTACAGATGCAAACCTGGCCACTGTCACTGTCCTTTGGCCTCATTCCAAGATTGAACAAAACAATACGGTGTACACACAGTCCTTCAGAGTACACCCAGCGCTTTCCTATCCACGCATGACCTTGTGCAGTGCTAAGTGGGAGGCAAAGCAAGGACCCCGGAGAGGCCACGGCAGAGGCTCCTGTGGGATGGAACCGGGTCTTTGGGTTGTGAATGCAGTGCTCTTTGCTGTCCACTCCAACAGCTCCCAGCCTTGATGTCTTTGGTCAGCTTAATAGACATCGCTTATTATATGGCTTCTAGAAGTCCCAGATTTCTCCATCACCACTAAAGAAGTTCTCCTGGCACTTCTTACCCAGCTTAAGGGATTTGTTCCCACAGTCATTCATTCACGTATGCACTCTCTGAATCACTCACTTGTCTATACACTCACTTCACTTATTCAGTTGCTCCCCCCATTCCTTTAGCCATTTGTTCATTCGTTCATTCAAGTCCCTGTTGAGCACTTCCTGTGTGCTCAGCGGATGGTCGGCACTTCAAAGTGTGATTCCTGATTTTCCGAAGCTTATAGTCTAATTGAGGAACAATGGAAGGAAGGTAATGCATGGTTTTGTGGCTACAGAGGATATATTTTTATTTGTTCTCACCATTAAGAGTTAATAGATATTGCTTAGTCTATGCAGTATATGAGACTTCTGGAAGTCTCAGGTACGTTCTGCTTGGGGAGATGCTGGTCTGAGTTTTAGGTCCTTGTGGTGCTGGAACCCTGTGGCTCTGTAGGAGCTTAGAGAAGGGAAGCTACTGAGAGTTGGGGTGTTTAGGGAAGGCTTCTCAAAAGAGGTGGAAGCCGGACTCAGCTTGTGAGGTTGGGGGAGGGGAGCAGAGGATAAACATGGTGGGAGAGGCAGGAACCAGGGCCTGAGCTCATTCAGGGGCTGTGGACAGATAGCCAGGCGGGTCTGCAGGAGCGTGTGTGTGTGTGTGTGTGTGTGTGTGTGTGAGCACTGTAGCAGACCACAGGAGTGACGTTGGTGGGTTGGGCAGGGGGAGGCTTACATGCAGGAGGCTGTGGAAGCACCTGCCCTTGGCCCTTCTGCCCTTGACTATTTGGCTTTTTGTCAGCCAACCTTGAGGGGTGGGGGAAGCAGCTGTGAGCACATATCCTATCAGCTTTGACAACAAACATGGGCTCTGCTCTTTGGGTGAGAAGACAGCTTTTGCCTCCTTCAGCCTTTGGCAATACAAGTGTTATTTCGTCTCTCTCCTTACATTTTTTTTTTTTTCTTTTAGGAGAGAGAGACAGAGAGAGAACAATGAACTGTGAGTGGAGCAGGAGAAAGAGGTAGAGAGAGGAGAAGGAGGGAGGGGAAGAGCAAAAGGGAGAGAAAAGAGAGAAGAAAAGAGGGTGAGGAGAGGAGAGAAAACAGAGAGGAATGGAAGGGTGAGAAAGGCCAATGCCATCATCTCTAGAGCTTTGACTATTTTTTGCCCAAAATTCTGGGGTAAATATCTGGATTCCCTAGAACCCAAATGGGCTGGAGGACCAACTTTCCAGGGCTAATTACAAAATCAGCTGCCATTCCAGATGGCTGTTGCTGCTTCTGCAGAGAGGCAAGGAGCAGCCGTCTGGGACCTCTTCTTCCCTCGGCCTCCTGTCTGCTGTGTTGCCATGAGCACCATCTCCACGTGGAACAGAATCCCTCACGTGCTCAGTGCGTAACAAGCAGAGCCCTAGGTGGTGATGGCAGCAGTTGTCATAGAAATACTTCTCTCTATCCTCCCACTGCAGTGACCACAAGGACATCCACTCTTGAGGAAAAACAACACCCCCACCACACACACACATGTGCGGGCGCGTGTGCACCCCTTAAAAATCGGAGATAAAAGGTATTTCTCTAACCTGATAAAGAAAACTTTTCTCAAAATAGAAATAAGAAAAAAATATCCTCTATCAACAATACCTTTTAAAAGATTTTCCTGAAACTTCTAGCAAATGCCAGATTTTATGAAGTAGAACAAAAAACACCTTCTTTACTGAAAATAAGAGGAAACGACTCTTCGTTTTGGGTTATCCGATCACATGTCTAGAGAAAAAGAAGAATCAATAGAAAAACTCTTAGAATTTCTAGTCGAGCTTCATAGAGTAGCCAAACAAATGGCAACTCTAGAAACCTTAGGGTTGATCCCCCTCGGTTTGGGCACAGGGTTGTAGTAAATTTGTCTCAGAAAACTTGAAGAACCTCATGGCTCTTTACTGTAGGTTTTCTTTAAAAAAGGGCTTGTCATGCCCTGAGGTTTTGCACGTCCTACTGGATGGAGAGTTTTCCAAAAATTCTCTCTAGACATTCTTTCTTCTCTTAAGGGTACTCATGGCAGCAAAGAATACATTGTCACCTCTCTGTTCAAAGGGCTCCTCCATTTCTGCCATCTCCTCTCCCTCTTCCCTTTTGTCCTTCACCTTGTGGCTCCCACTGCCCTGAGTCTAATCCAGTGTCCCTGTGACTCCTGGTTGTCCTATATCCTCTTTGAGGAAAAGACACCCCCCTGGAGAACATAGCTTTTCTTCCCCTCTGACAAATTTTCATGTGAATATCCATTGGGAATGTCGCTAGTAAGTATATTCTCTGCTTTCTGACCTGTAAGATAGACGTACAAAAGTCAGTTTGAAGAAAAACGCAGAAAAAAAAACTTAAAAAGGTATAAATTGCCTCTGAATGGTTCTCAGAACTGTGGGAACATTTCCTAAATAAAGTGACAAAACTTTATTAGTTTTGTGTAAGAGGTGATTTGAATACGTGGAGAAATGTAACATGTTTGTGGTTGGGTAAAAGGAATAATGAAAGGCATTGTTTTTTCCCCAATTAATACATAGCTGTAGCAAAAAATATAATCAAAATTTCAATGGAAACTTTTGGTAATTTGATGAAAAAACAAATTTCCAATCAATCTGGAAGAATAACAAGTTAAAAATAGCCAGGAAAGTTTTGAAAGAACAAGAATACAGAATTTCCTTTAACAGACGTTAAAATATATTTTAAAGCTACAGCAACAATCCAGCATAGTACTGGCTCACGAAAAGTCAGCATCCATTGGACATAACGACTCTGAAAGCAACCTTACTATGGGGACAAAAACAACACAGAATAAAAGCAGCATGGAAAATCAATGGGAAAGTGTTGTATGAACAACTGGTATTGAGAAAATTCACTACTGAGGGAAACAATCATTTTAGATCTTTTCCCAAGTAAATTCCAGATAAATTGCAACACTAAGCCTAACAAACCCCCTCACAATAGGTGAAAATTTAAATGAACATTTAAATGATCTTAGAGTGGATATTACCCATCTAAGCTTAAAAGCATCTGGAGTAATCACGAAGGAAATTATTGGTAGAATTGCATGCAAGAAACTTCTAAATATGTATTTAAAAAAAAACCCCATAAAAACAAAAAGGTAAATGAAAAAGTGGGAAAAATATGTATAATAGGTACAGCGAAAGGCTAACAGCATTCAGGTATAAAGAGCAATTAAGAAATCCTAAAGGGAAAGACTAACATTCTAGGAGAAAAATTGGCAAAGAACAGAATAAGACATACAAATGGCTAACATTTGAGAAAATGTTCAGTCTTACCATTAGCCATGGAAAGGCACATTAAAACAATAGTCAAATTCGATTTTCACCTGTCCAGTTGTTAAGATAGATGATGATGACAAATGTTAGCACCTTGTGATGAAAATGGAACACAAATTGGCATGACCCATCTGGAAGGATTTCAATAGTTTTCATATGTTTTGATGCAATAGTTCTACTTCTAGGCATCTATCCTACGAAAACACCAGAAACAGGACCAGAGTGTTCATCACAGCATTACTATTATTTTTTTTATTTCAGATTAATGTGAGGGTACAAACAACTAGGTTCCGAAGTTTGCATTTATTAGGTCGAATCCCTCTTGTAGTTGTGTCTCGCACACAAGAGGTGCGTCATATACCCTTCCATTGTGTCCGTTACATGGGAGCACACCCCATCCCCCTCACCCCTCCTCTCTTGTTCCCCCTCCCTCCAACTTGGATTGAATTGAGTTTTTCTCTTACGTGAGCAGGTATTAGATTGTCTACTGGCTTCGTTTTGGTATTGAGTAGGTTGGATTCTTGCTTTTCCATTCTTGTGATACTTTACAAAAGATGTAAAATCTCCATCTTTTTCAATGGCTGAATAGTCGTATTCCGTAGTATACACATACCACAGTTTGTTAATCCCATTCCCGGGTTGCTGGGCATTTAGGTTGTTTCCACATCTTGGTGATTGTAAATTGAGCTGTGGTAAACAATCTAGTGCAAATGTCCTTATAATAAAGTGATTTTTTTTTTTGTCTTCTGAGTAGATACCTAGTAATGGGATTGCCGGATCAAATGGAAGGTCTGATTTGAGTTCCTTGAGGATTCTCCATACTTTACAAAGAGGCTGTATGGCAGTCCCACCAACAGTGTAAAAATGTTCCCTTCTCGCCACATCCGTGCCAGCATCTGCAGCTTTGGAACTTTGCATTACAGCATTATTTACCAGACCTAAATATTGGAAATAATTGAGACATATAACAATGAAGGAATGATAAAATGTAGTATATTTCTGTTATCAAATACATTTTTAAAGGCATATATTCAAAGAATAATAACATGGGAATGTGCTTACAGTGGAATGTTAACATTTCAAAGAAGCAATCAAAGCTATATGCCTGCCCATGTATGTGTGTGCACGTGTGTAGTGAATCTTAATTTATACTCTTCTGCATGTAGTGAGAAGAACCGTATTAATATGATCTGTTACTTAACTTCATGCCCTCCATCCTCTCACCAGTAAAATGGGATCATAATGCTTGACCCTCAGGGCTGGGTGAGGATGAAATGAGATGTCCTATATGAACATGATGTAGGTTCTGATTATTCATGCTTCTCTCTCCTCTCTCCTCAGGGAGGTGTGATTTTCCTAGGAGCAGGAACTGTGTGACTTTTTGACCTGTAAAAGGAAGTGTAAAATCTAATTATTTTTATTATTGTTTTTGAGACAGGGCCTCAAGCTATCCCCCTGGGTAGAGTGCTGTGACATCACAGCTCACAGCAACCTCCAACTCCTGGGCTCAAGCGGGTCTCCTGCCTCAGCCTCCCAAGTAGCTGGGACCACAGGTGCCCACCACAACACCTGGCTATTTTTTGTTGCAGCCATCATTGTTGTTTTTGGTGGGCCCAGGCTGGATTCGAACCCACCACCTTAGGTGTTTGTGGCTGGCACCTTAGCCACTTGAGCCATAGGTGCTGAGCCAAAATCTAATTATTAAAATCCAAACTTAAGCTTTAAAGTTCTGAGACCATGTTGAGTTTCAGCCCTGACTCAACATCATGCTCCTTGCTTGGTGCAGGCAACTTGCTCTCTGACTGTGGGCTCGGGCTCCTCAGCATCCAAAGAGGAAATGGCTTTGCCCCCTTCAAGAGCTGTCATGATTTGATTTTCTTTTAACCTTACAGTTAAAAGGCACAATCATCTCATAGTCTGCCTGGGTCAGTCTGGGCTTGCAGAGTGCTCAGGCCAGACTACTGCCCACAGACAGACACATTGACTGGTGGAAGGATGGAGTAATTATGTTGGCAGATGATGGCTAGAGGTTTTCATGTGTTTTGTTCACTTCTGTGTCCCCAGTGCCAAGAGCAGGGTCTGGCTTCACGTGAGTGCTCAACACCAATTGGCTGAATGAGGAATGAATGGAGAGATGGACTGACGAGGAGATGGACGGATAGGCTGACTGCCTGAAAGGCACAGGCTGGATAATCAACTCGAGATGGTCTCCCCAGGACTTTCTCCACTGGCCATGGAGCCATCAAGGAGGGAAGGTGAGAGGAGAAGTCGAAGGTGATCAGGAGGCGCATCCTTGTTGTCAGCCTGGTGGAGCTTGGAACTTACTGCTCTTGCTGTGTGGTGCTGACCAAGGCAGGGTGGTGGTCCCAGGAGCCTGAGCTGGCCCCATGCTGCATATTTTAGCTACACTACATTATTTGGGCTTCACTTTAATCCTAGAGAGCTAGAATTATATCTTCACTTACATGCAAAGCAATGACCTTGAGGAGGGAGGGACATTTGCCTGAAGCTTGTAAGCTTTCAAGAGGAGGAGCCAGAATTTGGACCCAGGTGTCTCTGATTCTCAAGTTCTTGACCTCGAAGTTATACTCTACAGGTGTTTCTCTCCCTAAACTTCCCCCTTTAGTAGAAAGGAAAGAATTCACTTTTTTTTTTTTTTTTTTTTTGAGACAGAGCCTCAAGCTGTCCTCCTGGGCAGAGTGCCGTGGCATTACAGCTCACAACAACCTCCAACTCCTGGGCTCAAGCGAGTCTCCTGCCTCTGCCTCCCAAGTAGCTGGGACCACAGGCGCCCGCCACAACGCCCGGCTATTTTTTGGTTGCAGCCATCATTGTTGTTTGGCGGGTCCGGGCTGGGGATTCGAACCCGCCACCTTAGGTGTACGTGGCTGGCGCCTTAGCCGGTTGAGCTATAGGCGCCGAGCCGGAAAGAATTCACTTTTGCAGCGTGTGCAACTTGGGAGGAGTGTGGGCTCTGCTCCTAAATCATAGCCTTGATATGAGTGTTGTGGTATGAGTGAGCCGTCAGGTGGTGACGGATCCCCACCGTTCATCATGCCCTGTGGCGCTCTGACACGCGGTGCTGGAGTGTAATCAGAGTGATGGTGTCCTGATCTATGGGGGATGTTCATCATCCTGGGGCTGATACCTTGACATATTACCTTAGCTTGCTGTCAGCGGGACAGCCCCTTAATGTGTTTCTGTAATACATCACCCACTGATGGTGGCCAGGGAGGCCCGCCAGTGCCGGGGAGCTGGGGCCCTTTCTGGAAGTCTCCCTGAGTTCTTGGCCTCATAAATATTCATGTGTTTTGAGTTTGCGTGTACCTGGAGAGACAGTATGTTGCAGGGAGGCAGAAACAGAGAGACAGGAAAATGTAGGGAGGATGAGAAGAGAGAGGTGGAAAGAGAGATGAAAAGGAAAAGAGAAAAGAGATGGGAAAAGAAAGGGAAGAGAGAAGAGAGGAGAAGGAATGATGGCAAGAGGCAAAGCAAGAGAGAGATGGGGAGGAGGGAGGGAAGTGGGGCAGAGAGGAGAGTGTGGTGCACGGGAGGAAGGGAAGGCGCTCGGCAGGACAGGAACAAGAACCAGGGCTAAGGGAAGGCGTGTGAGGACCAGAGCCAGCAGGGAGAGCAGGGAGGCACCCCAGCCCGGGAGTTAGGCGCGATGGTGTTGGAGGAATCTTTTAATTTGATGATAGCCTTGCTCTCCTGGGGGCCGGAAGGGATTTGGGAAGGGCTGTGGGAGGAGGGAAGTTTGCTGGAAGGGTTTGAGGCCAGGTTATGAAAGGGGACTTCATGGTCAGCCAGGACCTTTCACATTCTGTCCCCTTTTATTGCTGAGGTCACCTTGGTGAAAAAGTCCTCAAAGCTGCTTCTTCACCCCAAAACTCCCATGTCTACCTGCCCACTGGACATCTTTACTGAGATAGCCCACAGCCCTACAATGTCAGAGGACCCCAAACTGTGCTCACCACTCTGCCTGGGTCTCCCTTCCTACATCCCCACTGTGACAAAAGGTCTCCTCCGTCTCCAGCACCTCAGTTCACGTGGCATCTTGCCTCATCTTTCTCTCCTGGGCCCCACACCCAGGCCATTCACACTGGCAGAATAACTTCTCCTCTTGGGCCTGTTACCAAGTTCGCTCATCTTTCCCTTCTCTACGTCCCGTAAAAGCACAGAGAGTCTGGAAGCTGACCTAGTGATCAGCAACTGTCCATTAATAATTGTCCATTAATAATAAAAATAAATAAAATACGTTCTCGCTTTCGCCCCTGGTCGGTGAATACTATCACTGGGACTCAAGGGGAAGGTGTAACAGGGACAAAGATAGCAGAAGAGACAATTTCAGAAGAAAACTGGGCAACTGGTTCAAGGATGAGTCTGTGCATGGAGGGGTGAGCTGGGGCACCACCCTCATGTGGCGCTTGGCACCTGGCCTGGCCTGGCCACCCCTGCTAAAGGGGCTATGTTCTGATCCCTGTGACACTGAGGCTGAACTCCTTGCCTTGGCCTTCAGGACCCTGGACAGGCTGGCATCAGTGTTCTGTTCCCGTCCTGTCAGTGCTCCCTCTGTGCCGACCCCATTTATGGCAGCTATATCCCCTTGCTGTCAGCCCCTGGTGCTCTTTGCTGGTTTGCCCTGTTCTCTTATTTCTTCCTATTTAAATTGTCCCTTTATTTCATAACTTTGCTTGATTGTCTCCTCTGTGGAGTCCTCTCTCCCCTCTTGTTATGCCGATCACGTCTCTCACTGACTTGGTCACGACTTAGGTGTGTGTGTGTTTTCGCTCATCAGCTAGACTCTAAGCTGGCCGTGATCATGACACTGTACCCCTCACACTAGGGTGGAATAAAGCCCTTCCCAGCCAACAAATTCAAAGCAGTAGTAGTGTAGTCCCGAAAGAAAGAGGGATCAAGCTAAGACCTTGTGATGAGGCGGAGTGGCCCTGGCTAGGCCACCACACAAGGTCCATTTCTCCACTCTGGGCGTCATCTTCCTCATATGTGAACTGAAGGGATTGGATGAATCTATGTCCTGTACTTAAAAACAACTAATCCTTTTGGTTTCAGATAATTGCAGAGTCACATACAACTGTAAGAAATAATACAGAGAGACCCTGTGTACCCTTAATCCAGTTTTTCTGATGGTATTGTCTTATAGAACCATAGCATAATGTCACACCAGGATATTGGTGTCAACAACGCAGTCAAGATACAGAATGAGTCCATCACCCTATCTTGCCCTTTTACGAACACCCCCATTTCCTTCCCACCTTCCATCCCTATCCCTGACCCTTTACACCCACTCATCTGTTCTCTATTTGCAGTATTTTGTCATTTCAAGAGTGTTATATACGTGGAATCATACAGCATGTAACCTTTGTGATTGCCCTCTTTTCCCCACTCAGCATAGCTCTCTGGAGATTTACTGGGTTGCTACATACATCAGTAGTTCATTCCTTTTTATTGCTGAATAGTATATCATGGCATGTACCGTGGTTTGTGTCACCATTCACCACTGAAGGGCATCTGGAGTGTTTCCAGTTTTTGGTTAATACAAGTAAAGCTGCTATAAACTTTTGTGCACAGGTTTTTATGTGAACATTAGTTTTCATTTCTCTAGGATAAACGCCCAGGAATGTGATTGGTGGATCAATCATATGGGACATGGGTATTAAGTTTATAAAGAAGCTGCCAAGTTGTCTTCCACAGGGGCTGTTCCATTTTATGTCCCCACCAATGATGTGTGAGTGGTCCAGTTTCTCTGCAGCCCCTCCAGTATTTGGTTTTGTCACCATTTTTAAATGTTACCTATTCTGATAGGGACATAGTGATGTCTCATTGTGGTTTCTGATTTTCACTTCCCTAGTGGATAATGATGTCAAACACCTTTTCATGTTCTTATTTGCTATCTGTATATCCTCTTGGGTGAAATACCTCTTCATGGGTTTTGTCCATTTATAAACTGGATTGTTTGTTTTTTATTGTAGAGTTTTGAGAGTTCTTTATATACTTTAGACGTGTGGTTTGCAAGCTTTCGCACGCGGTTTGTAACATGTCTTCATTCTTCTAATAGGGTCTTTGAAGAACAAAAAGCTTTCATTTCCTGGAAGTCCAACACATCAATTTTCCTCCTCTGGATTACACTTTAGGTGTCCAGTCTAAGAACTTTGTTTAGGCCTCAGATCCTCAAAATTTTCTCCTGTTTTTCTCAAAAGTTTCAGAGTTTTGCATTTTCTGTTTTAAGTTAATTTTTAAATAAAACACAAGGCTTAGGTCAAGGTTTGTTTTTTGTCTCTGGATGATGTTCAACTGCTCCAGGACCATTTGTTGAAAAGGCTATCTTTACTCCATTGAGTTTTTGCACTGTTGTCAAAAATCAGTTGTGCATATTAGTTTGGGTTTGTTTCTGGTTACTTTATTCATTTTTATTGATCTGTGTGTCTTTGCCTCTCCCATTACTACACAGTCTTAATCAGTGTGGCTAATTGAAGTCCAGTAGTCTGATTTCTCCCACTTTATCCTTCTTTTTGAAATTGTTTTAACTATTTGAGTTCTTTGTCTTTTCATCTAAATTTTAGAATAATCTTGTCTATATCTACAAAAAAAACTTGCTGGTATTTTGATAGAAACCGTGTCAAACTGATACATCATTTTGGAAAACAATGACATTTTTACTATGTTGAGTCTTCCTATCCAAAAACACAGTATGTGTCTTTATATATTTCAATCTTTTATTTCTTTCATCAGCATTTTATAGTTTTCAGCATACAACTCCTATGCTGAAATAGTTAATATTTTATTAGATTTATACTCTAAGTATCTCTTTTGTTGAGCAATTGTAAATGGTATTGTGTTTTAAATTCTGGTGTCCATATATTCATTGCTAGTTTATAGAAATGCAATTGACTTTGGTATGTTTATCTCATATCCTGTGATATAAGGTCACTGATTAGTTCTAGGAGGGTTTTTGTTTTTAAATTTTGTAGCATCCTCAAAATTTTCTGTGTAAACAATCAAGTTATCTTCACATAGGAACAGTTTTTTCTTTTCAGATTTGTGTGCTTTTTATTTCCTTTTCTTGCTTTATTGCACTGGCTAATACTTCTAGCACTATGTTGAGTAAGAGTGATGAGTGTAGATAACCTTGACTGTTCTTAGTCTTAGAGGGAAAAACATTTAGTGTTTTCCCATTAAGTACAATGTTGGCTGAAGGGATTTTGTGGATGCTTTCTATCAACTTGAGAAAGATATCTTCTGTTTCTATTTATTTGAGAATTTTTATTATGAATTATTGCTAACTTTGCTCAATTTTTTTTGCCTCAACTGATATGATAATGTGATTTTTTATTTCAATTGTTAATATGTTTGATTATATTGATTAATTTTTTGTTTCTGAGATAAGGTCTTGTTCTGTTGCCCAGGCTGTGGTACAGTGACATGACCATAGCTCACTGCAGACTTGAACTCCTGAGCTCAAGTAATCTTCCCATCTCAGGAGGCACATACCTCCATATCCGACTGATTTTTAAAAAATGTTTTTTGTAGAGATGGGGTCTCACTATGTTGCTCAGGCTGGTCTCAGACTCCTAGCCTCAAGTGATCCTCCCACCTCAGCCTCCTAAAGTGCTGGGATTATAGTTGTGAGCAACTGTGTCTGACCTACATTGATTAATTTTTAAATACTAAACCATTTTGTATCTCAAGAATAAACCCCACTTGATCATGGCATAATTCTTTTTACGTTATTGCTGATATTTACTAATATTTTGTTAAGGATTTTTGTATCTATATTCATGAGGGATAACTATCTGTATCTTTGTTTGGTTTTGATATGTGGGCAATATTAGCTTCATAAAAGAATTGAGAAGTGTTCCATCCTGTTCTATTTTCTGGAAGAGATCATGTAGGAATTGGTGTCAATTCATCTTTAAATATTTGGAAGAATTCACCTGTGAAACCAACTGGATCATTAATTCAGTTTCCTTGAATAATTTTTAGGTTATACTTATAGTTATAGGACTACTTAAATTATTTATTGCATATTAGGTGGATTGTGGTAATTTGTGTTTTTTTAGGGGGTGATTTATTTCATCTAAGTTTATGTTGTATAAATATGTAGTATTCTTTTATTATGCTTTTGATGTCTGCAGGGTCAGTATTTGATTTTTGATATTGGTAATTTGTGTCTTCTCTCTTTTTCTTTGTGAGTTTTTTTTTTTTCTGGCAATTAGTCAATTGATCTTTTTGAGGAATTAGCTCTTTGTTTCACTGATTTTCTCTACTATTTTTCTGTTTTCAGTTTCATTTTCTTTCTTTCTTTTTTTAAATTAAATGATAGCTGTGTACATTAATGCAATCATGGGTCATTGTGATGTTTTCATATACAATTTGAAATATCTTCATGAAACTGGTTAACATAGCCTTCATGTCTCTGTTTTCAGTTTCATCAGTTCTGCTCTTGTATTTATTTTTTCCTTTATGCTACTTGCTTTTAGTTCATTTTACTCTTCTTTTTTGAGACTCTGAAGTGGGAGCTAAGATTATTGATTTGAGACTGTTCATTTTTTCTAACATCTGTACTTTAGTGCTACAATTTCCCCTCAGCATAACTTTGTTCCCCACAAATTTTGATATCTTGTATTTTCCTTTTCATTTACTTCTATGTATTTTTTTTTTCTTGTTGTTTTGTTTTTTTGAGACAGAGCCTCAAGCTGTTGCCCTGGGTAGAGTGCTGTGGCATCACAGCTCACAGCAACCTCCAACTCCTGGGCTCAAGAGAGTCTCCTGCCTCCGCCTCCCAAGTAGCTGGGACCACAGGCTCCTGCCACAACACCTGGCTATTTTTTGGTTGCAGCTGTCATTGTTGTTTGGTGGGGCCCGGGCTGGATTCGAACCTACCAGCTCAGGTGTATGTTTCTGGCGCCTTAGCCACTTGAGCCACAGGCACCAGGCTGACGTCTATGTATTTTTAAAATTTTTCTTGAGACATCCTTTTTAATCTGTGGATTATTTAGAAGAGTGTTTTTTAGTTTACTGATTTCTATTTTTATGCCATTCATGGTTGGAGAACATGCTCTGTGATTTCAATTGTTATAAATTTGAGGGTTGTTTTATGGCTCAGGATGTGGTCTATCTTGGTATATATTCTTAAAAGTAATTGCATTCTGCTATTGTTGGGTTGAGTGTTCTATAAATGTTGATGAAAACCTGTTGTTGATAAGTGATGAATTCTTCAGTATCCCTGCTTGTTTTCTGTCTTTTCATTCTATAAATTGTTGACAGAGAAATATTGAAATTTCACTTTTTTTTTTTTTTTTTTTGCAGTTTTTGGCTGGGGTCAGGTTTGAACCCGCCACCTCTGGTATATGGGGATGACGCTCTACTACTTGAGCCACAGGTGCCACCCTTGAAGTTTCAAATTTTAATTATGTATCTGACTATTTTTCCTTTTATTTCTATTTGTTTTTGCTTTGCATATTTTCCATCATTTTTTATTTGGTGAATTCATATTTAGATTGACCTTTTTACCATTATATATTGTCTCTATTTCTCTCTGGTACTTTTATTTATTAAATCATAAATGCATAGATCATGTATGCATTAATGCATGTATGGGGTACAATATGCTGATTTCATATAGCATTAGGAGTGTTTACGTCACACTGGTTAATACAAACCTCATCTTGTTTACTTAATTATTGTGTTAAGATCTCTCTGGTACTTTTATTTACTACAAAGTCTGTTTTATCTGATCATTAATATAACCACTCATGCTTTGTTTTGATTAATGTTTGTATGATACATCTTTTCCTTTTTTTTTTTTTTACTTTCAATGTGCCTATATTTGAAGTGAATATATCATAGCGGCATTTAGTTGTATCATATTTTTAAAATGTATTCTGTCAGGCTATGTCTTTTAATTGGTGTATTTAGACCATCTACTTTTAATTTGGCTATTGATATGTCAAGGTTTCAGTTTGTGATTTTGTTTTTTGTTTCTTGTCTATTTTGTTTCTCCATTTTATTTCCTGTGGTCCTGTGGGTTACTGCAATGAGTTTTAGAATTACACTTTGATTTATCTATAGTGTTTTGAGCATGTCTCTTTACATAGAAGATCAGTGGTTGTTTCTAGGTATTACATTATATATATATAACTTCTCAGTTTACTCGTGTCATACCAGTCCAAATAAAGCATTGAAACATTAACTCTCTTTATGTCTCTTTACTCCTCCCATTTTTAATTGTCTTTATTTCTTCCACATCCATTTAAAACCACATGAGACAGTATCGTAACTGTTGTTTCAATCATCAAACACAAATTGCAAAACATAATACCAAAAGGAAAATTTGTTGTTTTTACCTATATTTGTGCTTAGTATGTTCTTTGTGTCTTCCTGATGTTCAAGGGTTTCTTCTTTTATAGTTTCCTTTCTGTTTAAAGCAATTTCTTTACTTATTCTTTTAGGATAAGCATTTTGGTAACAAATTCTTAAGCTTTTCTTCATCTGTGAATAACCTGATTTCTGTGACTATCTTTCATTTTTCAAGGTTAATTTTATTGGGTATAAGATTCTGGGTGAGCATTTCTTTTCCTTGGTACTTGAAAAACATTATGCCACTTTTCCTGGTTTCTATGTTTTCTGATGAGAAATCACTGTCATTTAAATAATTTTTTCTTCTATAAGTAAGGCATCATTTTTCTCTGGTTGCTGTCAAGATTTTTTCTTTATCTTTAGTTCCAGAAGTCTTGGCATAGATTTCATTGACTTTTTCCTGTTTGAGGTTCACAAAGATTTGGGAAATTTTCAGTCATCATTTCTTTTATTATTTTTTCAGCTCTTCTTTCTTTCTTTTATCCTTCTAAAACTCTAATGTCATGAAATTATATCATTTGTTATATTCCCGTAGATCTCTGAAGCTGTGTTCACTTTTTCTTTTAGTCTACCTTCTTTTTTATTTTCAGATTGGGTAATTTCTGTTATTCTATCTTCCTGTTCATTAAGTATTTCCTCTGTTTCCGTCATTCTACTGTTGAGCCTAATAATCAAGTTTTTTTTAAAAATTAAATCATAGCTGTATATATTAATGCAGTCATGGGGTACAGTGTGCTGGAATAACTGAGTTTTTAATTTGGTTATTGTATTTTTCAGTTCTAAAATTTCCATTTGTTTCTTATTTATATCTTCTATTTCTTTGAGGAGGCTTTCTATTTTTTCATTTGTTTTAAGTGTATTCATAATTACTATTGAAGCATTTTTATCATGGTTGCTTTAAAATCTTTGTCAGATAATTTTCACATCTCTGTCATCTCAATGATGGCATCTGTTGTCTTTTTCCATTCAGTCTGAAATCTTCTTTCTTGGTATGATGAGTGATTTTCAAATTTAAAGTTGGATATTTTCCATTATGTTATGAGATTTTGGATCTTATTTTAAAACTTGTAGTTTAGCAGGGTTTTTTTTTTTTTTTTTGACATTGTTGTGGCTAGATGGGGATTTACCAAGGCGGAGAGCACTGCCTTGTCACTACAAGGTGAAGGTAGAAGTCCAGGTTCTCCACTCAGTTGCCACTGGTGTGTTAGAAGGGGTCCCTCATTATTGTTGGGTACGGATGGGAGTTCCAGCAGTCTCCAGTGATTCCAAGGTGTGGGCGATCTTGTTACTGCTGAGCAATGATGAAGGTGGTGATTTGCCACTAGCATCCTCCAACACCACTCCATGTGGGAAAGAGTGGGAATACCTCATTATTGCCAACTGGGTTGGAAATTCAGGCTCCCCTGTTGACCTTTGCTGACATGGATGGGGGCAGGGCCATGGTATTTTTTGTGGTATTTGTCTGGAGTGGAGCAGTTATTATTTGAATGTTTTCTTTCTTGCTAGGCTACTCCTTTACTTGTCCTTTGGATAGAGAGAGCAAGCTTTTATTAGAACTTTTCTTGCCTCCTCCTGTTGGAGTTTCTAGGTTATTGGTTTCTTCAAGTCTGGGACATATCAGCCATGAAGAAAATCCAAGGAACTGATCATTGTGTAGGTTCTTGGGTCCTCTAGCCTGTTGGCTTTCTGTCCACCTTTCAGAGTCTTTCATTTGTTTTGTGTAACGTAAAATGTTTTGTGTAAAAGTACAAATTTCAGTTGTACTTAGCATGAGGAATAGGGAAAAGTACTTCTACTCTATCTTCTCAGAAGCAGAGTAGATCTGGCCTTTACTTTTGAGGTACTTTTGAGGGCTGAGCCCTTCAAAAAATATTACAGGTGGAAGCCAAGAGTTTAAAGCTGGCTTTAACTCTTGAAGTGAAGTGAAGTGAAGGTGGATATGGCAGCCCTGGCCACTAGTCTCCTACCCTTAGTAGCCCTTGGAAGGACTTCCTCAAAATCCCAGGATTCCACAGAGAATGCAGCTGGAAACCAGAATATGAGGTATGAAACCAGAGGATTCACTTAGCCACCTCTCTGTGGCCCACAGGAACCATCTGCAATTTAACATGCCCTGTATCGGCTTCCTTCTCTTCTCTGTCTTACTTCCGCACTCCCTGAATGGTGCTTCCTCTGAATGCACTACCTTTCAAATGAACTACTTTCCCTCAAATCCTTGTCTCAAGATCTACTTCAGGAGGATGGGGGGAGTCAAACTAAGACACATACAGACTTAACCAGTGTAACCAAGTAGTGCCATATGTGAGAATGATGGTGGTGAGCTGACTTGGAGATGACAAATAAGCAAGGTCTGTCTCCATGGCACCACCCCCTGAACACACTTCATGTCACCATGTCAGACTCAATAAGTTGTTGTCTCCATCTGTGGTGTTGTGGGCCCCAGGCCTGGCATGTGGAGTGGTGTTCTCTCAGCCCACAGCCTGTCTCTAAGAGCACCCTGGTCAGGAACAGACAATTGAATTTTAGTTCAGGGATAATTTGTCAATGGACTGTCACTTTTGATGTTGTTATTTGTTTTGGTTTACTCTGAGAGTGCCTTTTCACAAAACTGTGAATATAGAAAAATGTTTTAGAGCTATGGGCAGCATAGCACTAAAACAGGGCCTCAACCCCTGACCCCATGCTGGGGTTTTTCCTTGTTGTCTGAGGCCTTGCAGGCTCACAGAAATACCCCATAACCAGGAATCCCTGCTCTGAGGCTGGCACAGGAGCCTGTATAGGTGCTGGAGCTTGGGGACCCCGGCCTTGTCTGGGCCCAGGGATTGTCCAGCCATATACTCTGCCAGGCTCAGTTCCCATTCATCATGTGTGAGTGGGGAGCTAATGAAATCCCGAGTCTTCTGAGGTCTCATTTTAGCCCTTAATCCCCAAGAGTGGCTCTTACGGTGGAATCTCAGACTCTGGGGACAAGCTCTCCCCTAAGAGATGACTCCAAAAGACCTTCATGTTCTGACAATAAAAAAACAAATGCAGACTTCAGTAAAGGAAGATTTTACTTGAAAGGATTATCTCAAAAGAGCAGAAGAGTGTTGCAGTAAGGAAAATAATCTGGCTGTGAAACGTGTAAGCAACTCAGGTTAGGCAGGAAGGGACTTTTTTTTTTTGAGAATATAATAGGGGTACAAGTGTTTTGGTTACATGAATTGCTTTTGTACAATTTGAGTCATGGTTATAAGCGTGCCCATCACCCAGATGGTGTGCATTTTACCTGTTAGGTGTGAACTAACCCCTCCTCTCCTGGCCCCACCCACTTGCTTGCTTTCCATTGAGTTTTACTACCAATGGGTGTTGATTGATTAGTTCCAATTTGATGGTGAATACAAGTTACAAGTGGTGGGTTTTTTTTCTATTCTTCACTTAGAAGAATGGTCTCTAGTTCCATCCATGTTGTTACAAAAAGTATTTTCTTATATAACGAGGACTAAACAGGCTAGAAAGAATAATAGGCATGGGGAATGGAAGTGAGTGGGGTGACAATGGGACTATAGATCAGAGACTTGTTTTACCCTGAGGCCAGCCTGTTCTCTGGAGGGGCATTTAGGGAAGGTTGTTTGGTGGCTCAGGCTGAGGGTGGGTTAAAATTCAGAGGCCTGGGCAAAGGAGAGAAATTCAACCCAAGTTTGGTTAATAAATATGTTGTTCCAGTTGATTAATGGGAACAAAACAATTCAGCTAACGATGGAAATTTGGAGGGTCTGAGTCTGGCCTTGTCATAGGTTGACAAGGAAGTGTCTGTGAGTCCTATTTAAGTCATATGGGAAGGACGTTTTGTTGCCTTCTCCTGGAACAAAGGGGCTGGGGAGATTTCTTTAACCACTGCTAATTTCCAGGATCACAGAACTCAGGTAAAATTCAACATCGTCAGCCCCATCCTGAGGTTTGAGATGAACCCTGCAGGGGACATAGACTAGACCCAGCATTTCTTCTTGAGGAAGGATTCCCCATGGGAGCTGCTCTCAGCCAGGGAGAAGCCCCCTTGGTGCTCAGGTGGGGTGGGGCTGGGTGAGGGGCCCTCAAGCAGCAGCGGAGTTCCTGGGCGCTGCTCTGAGCTTGGCACCAAGCTCCCTTCCTCCCACTCCCTCACCCTCCCGGCTCCCAGCCGCCCCCTTCTCCGCCTGCCACACAGCTGTTTTGCCAACATCATTGCCTGATTATCTTTCAAGTGGCTTCTTGGAGCAGATGTTCCCGGCTCCTTCCTGCCTGGAAAACAAACAGGCGCTGTGTTGTCATTTGCTCTCCAGGGGAAAATCCCTCTGCTGCCACAGATTCTTCTTGAGAGGTTCAGGGATGCCTGTGAAGTCTCTGTGGGCTGCTCTTTGCCAGGAACTTGGCTCCAGATGGATGCATGGCAGGGGCTCCTTAGGTCTTTCAAGGTGTGCATGGCTCCTCGAGGGGCGTTGGGTGGAGATGCACACTTTTAACAGACTCAAATTCTCATCTGGGTGGGCCTTGCTTCTATCACTATGTCTCAATCTCATTTAGCCTTTTGAAAAATAGCAACATCTCACCAACTTTGATTCTGAAAGATGCTCTGGGTTTTCTTCCGCAGTTGAAAATCCTTTTTTGTTTCCAGTAGTGCCACCAACAAGGAGATGTTGTTGGGTTTTCTTTTGGAGGCTTGTGTCATGAAAGCAATAGGTTTTTGGTTTCTGTTTGATAGTTATGCAAGTCTAATATGAATGTGTCTTTTAAAATGTGCCCATTTTATCTCCTTACCCTCACTGAGAATCAGGGCTCCTAGGGGAATCAGGGCTCCCAGCTCCTCAGGGTTCAGGGAGGGCAGGATTAGCAGTGCCATGCCAGGAAGAGCTTCTCCAATTTGCTGTGTGCAAAAAATTGCACCCTTAGGAATTTACTCCTGGGAGTTAAGGCCCGAATGTGTAGTCAACACAGACTGCCCACGGCCTGCAAACTGCCCTGTGGTACGTGGGGAGAGGCATATACTGGAGCATTCCTGGGGAAGAAGATGGGGCATTGAGAGGATGCTGACCCAGGTGGCAAGGGAGGGAAAGGAAGCCATCCTGGTATGGGCAGAGGAATGCCCAACTGCCAGCTCATAAGCTGGCTTTGGGCACTGGTACCAGACAGGATAAAATGGCATGTGAAATACATTTGAGTTTTCGACCCCAAATGTCCCATTGATCTGTAACTATGTCTGTGCCTGTCATCCATTCTGGAATCCCCACCCACCCCCCAGCTTTGTCATCAGAGTCTTGCTCAGTCCCGCCTTCCTTCACTCCGGCTTGCCCCAGCACACCCCTGGATGTGTGAAGGGTGCCACATCTCCGGGGCATGCTCCTGTGCTCATCTTACTTAGCAGCCCAGAATTGGTTAATTACCAGATCCTGATTATCCCGCCCCTTGTGGCCTGAGACAGCCCCTCCCCCAATCTTCCTCCCACTTCTCTGGCTACTCCTTCTCCGTCTCCTGTGCTGGGTTTTCCTGATTTGCAAATGTGCACACTTCTCAGAGTGATGGGGCTTCTGCTCCCCTCTATTTTCTCCTTAGACCAGGGTTCCACATGTGTTAGACGGCATCCAGGTGTTCTCGGGTGAGAGCTAAGGAGTGGACTCCTGAGCACTATCCCTAGGCATGCGTTTCAGTAGACCTGGGGCCCTGGACATTTGCTTGTTAAACAAGCACCCTAAGGATTCCTATGTTGGTCGTCTATGGGACATACTCTAAGAAGGACCTTCATTGCACTACCATACAGATGATCCTATCCAATCCCAATGTATGGCAGAGTAAGTACGCTGACAACTCCCCATTTTACCTTTGAAGTACTCCCCTCAGTCATCTGGTGATGGTAATGATATTCAGCAATGAGATATTAGAATTTTTTCTAGGATGCGTTCACAAACTTAATATTCTGAATTCTTATATCTCCAACTCAGACTGTCCTCAGGGCTCCAGGCTTGTGTCTCCAAACCCACTTGACACCTCTGCAAAACTGGGCAGCTCCAGAAGTAAACTCTTGATTTTTTCCCCCAAACTGTCTTTCTTTAGTCCCATCTCAGGAAACGGAAGCCCCAGAGGCTCCTTCCAAGCTCCCTTCCTGACAGCATGTGCCCCAAAGATCGGCAAATCCTGTCATCTGTGTGTACCTTCCGCACAGTTCTCTGCCTGGCTATATTTCCCCCCTCGGTTGCCACTGCCACTCCGCTCCAAGCCACCACTGTCACTGCTTGGATAGCTAACTGGTCTCTCTGCCCTAATTTACTCTTCTTCACTAGCTAAGGAGGAAGTATGAAATACACAGCAGACCCGCTGCTCCCTTGAGTGGCTTCTCATTGCATGAGACTGATATCCAAATTCTCCCAGGCCCTGTGACATCTGGGCCCTTCCTCCCTCTTTCCCTCATCTCTTGTCACTCTGGGCTTTGCTCCCTGCGCTTCGTTCACACTGAACTTCTTTCTGTTCCCTGAAGAGGCCTGAAACTTTCCTGCCTCAGGGCTTCTGCACTACTGTTCCCTGTGCCTGGAATGCTCTTCCCTGGTTCCGCCCAGTGTCTCTGGATCCTCTTTATTCATTAAGTCTCAGCTTTCCTGATTTCCTTATTATTAACATTATGACTTTCATATCATTATTCTTGTTCCTACCAACGTATTCATTCTTTCATATTTCCTGGAAGCTCACAAGTTGTAATTATATGTGTGTTAATGCTTACTTATGTCTTATTTTGCCCTTTTCATAAGGCAGGATGTTCTATGAGGGCAGGGGCTGTGTATGTTTTCCTTGCCCAGCACAGAGCAGTACTGGACAAACATTAGTTGAATGCATGGAGTGAACTTCACTTCATGCAGTTATGTATCATTTGACTCCATCCCTGTTACTTACTCTCTTTGAGTCAGTTCCACCTTGTTTTAATGTGCTGCATCCTGTTCTGTTCTGTTCTGATCTGCTCTAGTATGGTCCATTCTGTTCCACCTGGTTCCATTCTGTTCCATCCTGCTGGATTCTGTTTCATTCCTGTTCTACCCTGTCCCGGACCATTCTGTGTCGTTCCAGACTGGTCTTCTCTGTTGTAGCCTTCCCTTCTCTCTCCTGGTCTGGTTAACCTGTGTTGTCTGTTCCCTGCTCTTTTATTCTGCTTTTTCTTTCCTTCTTTCTTTCCATACCATACTATTTCCCTTGCTTCTATTCCATGGCGTCCTGCCCTGGTTCACCCCGTTTACTCTGTTATGGTAGCCTTCATCTCATTTTGTCTCACACCACCACGTTTTAGCCCAGTGCCTTGTCTTCCTCCTGCTGTTTGGAATGTCTGCCTTGTTTGTGCCCAGCCTTTTGCGAATAATCCATGTGATGATAAGAGAAGGGAATGTCATTCTGGGCCTGAGATAACCCCTCTAAAGGGTGAGAAAATGGTGGAGAGGGAAGAGATTGACCTAAGACCCTTAGCTGAACTGTGATGGGAGGGTTTGGTTAGGAGAGAGGGTGACAACATGATAGAAAGCGGGGAATAAACCTGAGTGTTGGTGCCAGGACTTCAGCCTGGGAAACTTAGGCAGGATCCTAGGGCTAGCAGAGAGTGCTGGGTAATGGGAGACAGAGGTACAAATGTAGGTTCGTCTCTTACTGGTTGATTTGGTGCTTTGATGTTTTCAAACAAGGGCACTGCCATGGTTCAGAAATGACTGTTGAGACTTCACTTTGCCTGCTGACAGAGAGGCAGTGTGGTCCAATAGATTTCGAATTCTTGGACAAGCTGCTTAGCCTTTCTGAACCTCAGTTTTCATATCTTTAAAATGGGGATAACACATACCTTGAGTATTGTCAGGATGAATAGCCTAGACTTTTGTGCAGAGGGTTGGACAAGCATTTGGCACAGTGCCTGAGTTATCAGGGGTGCTCAGACAGTGTTCACCCTCTCCTACCTTGCCACTGTCCACTCTAGTTCATCCCAGGTTTTCCTAGGTTAGCTCTGAGCCTCAGTTTCCCCAACTATGAAATGGGGACAATGTGAAACAAGCATGAGGTGTTATAGAGACACTGCAGGGCTGTTGTCTTGAGTTTAAACAGACTAGAGGCACGATAGATGTTTGTTGATAGAATGACTGTAGCTCACATATGCCCACTATAATAACATGAGGCAGGGCTAAACACACAAAAGGGGCCTAATAAATGCCCATGGACTCAAAATAAATGTAAAAAGAATCTTAAAAGGTGGAAGGTGGGCAACGCCCCTTCCAAAGCCAATCAGAGAGGTGAATGCTGGGACTGTGCTGATGAAATTTGCACCAGACCTCCAAATATATTCAGAATCAAAGAATTAGGAGACAACGGAGGAGGCTGCCAAAAAGAATTTATCTCGGAAGTGGAGCTTGGGGAATAGCACTAATATTTTCGGAAATTGAAACTCCAACCATGAAATTGCCTATCATTTATCATACATGGTCTCTCAAAGGGGAAACGGAAAAGCATTTAGTCTTATTGCTTTTTAAACACATGATTGCTGAGCACAGCCATCCAGGCTGTGGTTTTAAGAGACGATGTGTCTGAAAGTGTCCGGACAGCAAGTCCCTGCAACGTAATGCAGGCTGCTCTCTGCAGACTCTCCTATGCCAAGTGCCCTGAGCAATGCATGGTGAGGGTCTAACCCAGGCCAGGCTTGTGTGGCACCAATTCTGGTATGCATAGAAACCTCCAGACCTCTGGGAATTTTCCCCAGCCCCTTCCCGATGCCTAATAGCTAACTCACTATTCCAGGTGTCCAGACTTTTGGTTCCAAGGTTCTCTTTGAAAGGGTCCCACTGATGGCTTCCACTTCAACTTCTGTGGTGATGTTTATAAAATCTCTGTCCTAGACCTACTGGCGATTCTGGGACTTCATGAGCAACTGACCCCTGAGTCTCACCTCCTGAAATGCAGCATATTTGAATTGTAGATGCCATCCATTTCCCCAAGCTCCCTGGCTTGGGAAAGGCATCTCCATTGCCTTGATAGTGGAACAGGCTCAGGGCATAGTCACGATCACTTGTGTGTTTCCGGCTTGCAGGTGGCATTCTGTTGTCAATGTGGCTCATGATAGCCGATCTCCCAGCTAGCGGCAGGTTCAGAACATTCATGCAGGTGGGTCTGAGATCAGAAGCAAGAAAGGAAGCTGGGGGGGGGCGGCTTTCTGCGGCATCTTTTGCACAGTGAGCCCACTGGTTCCATTTGGGCTGATGTCCATTTAAAATGGTGAGGGGAGTCGTTGAGGGCATGGGCTAAAGCCCTCCCGCTGCCCTTCTGGTCTCAACAGCCTCATCAATGGTAAATTTTAAAAGAACCTGAGTTTGCAAGAGATTATATAACTTGTCCAAGGCTACAAAGCTAGAAAAGGTGACGGCGAGATGCTCCCCCAGGTTTTCTGATATCCAGCACCGTGTTCTTTCTCCTGAACAGAGAAGTGCCCCAGGACAATGGCTGGTCCACTGGCAGGGAATCAGAGGATGAGCTCTCTCACTCTCACTTGGCCGCCTAACAGTATTCCCAGCTGCTGCCTCCTCCTGAGTGTGCCCTGGGGCAATGGGGGGGGTGTCTAGGAGGCAGTACTCCCCGGGACCCCACACGCTCCTGGCCCATTGCACTCTCACCCCATCTTCAGTGACCATCTGTGTGCTGGTGATGCCCAGATCTCCAGCTTTAGCCCAATCTCTCCACTGAGCTTGGGAGCAAATAGCCAGCTGCCTCCAGACACCTCCCCTTGGAAATCTATAGGCACCACTAAGTGGATAAAGTTTTTTCGGGGGAATTCCAAGTCCCATTCCGGTAATCTTCACATCTAGTCCTCATCCACTTCCCTCCCTCCAGAAGGCCTCTATCAAATTAGGCGTTATTGATTTCCTCTCACATTTCTTCTAGAATCACCACCACAATGGTTATGTAATAAATGTGTCCTTGCATTCCGCCAGACGACGGTTTGTTTTTGCATTGTCCCGCATGAGGAAGTGGATGATTTTTCATTTTCCCAGACTGAAACTCTATACCCACTAAACACTAATTCCCCATTCCCAACTCCCCTCATCCCTTGGCAACCACCATTCTACTTTCTGTCTCTATGAATTTGACTACCACTCTACTGGAACCCTACAGTAATTGTACTTTTGTGACTGGCTTATTTCACCTGGTGTGGTGTCCTCAAGGTTCTTCCATGTTATACTTTGTGTCAGAATCCCCTTCGAAAACTCAGACTTTTCATAACGAATGCGAATGATGTCACTTAACCATGTCCCCTTATATTAATCCCAAACAAAAAAATTAAAAGTAAATAAAAATCTACTGTGAATAATTCTGCTATGAACATAGGGATGTACAAATATCTGTTTAAATCCTTGTTTTGAATTCTTTTGGGTATATACCTAATAAATGTTTTTAATTTTCTATTTTAACGGCCTTACTGGGTATATGCCTATTAATATGAGAAAAAATATCCTTAACCTGTATTGAGTAGCACTGTACGCCTGGAACAGCTCTGGATTCTTTAAATGTGTTATGTTACTAGATCCGTTGTGATCTCCATTTTACAGCCAGGAAATTGCTCTTTTTTGAAAGCAGGTGAAATATCAATTGTAACAAAGCCATGGACTAATGGAGCTGCCTCTACTGTCTTATATCCTGACACGTTCTCAGGCTGCAGTAATAGGACACCACCCCAAACCCCATGGAAACTGCTGTAGCAAAGGTCACTGGTAACACCCCCGCCCCTCGTGCTGCCAAATCCAGTGGGGGGCTTTAGCCCGTCTCTTACCCACCACTGACCATGACCCTGCTGACTGCCTGTTCTCCTTGAACCTTCCTCAGGGGCAGCTGGGACCACACACTGTGTCCTGGTTTCCCTGTTTCCCTTTCTCCTCTGTCTCGTTGAAGGGTCCTTTTCCTCTGTGGACCCTCAAAGGCAAGTGTTCCCCATGGCTCTGTCCCTGAGCTGCATTTCTTCTCACCTGACATGGCCTTTGCAGGTGACTCCCCGAGCTTCCATGTCATTTTGGTCACTGCCCATGTTTCTAAAGGGTCCCCAATATCTCTGTCCAGTCCTGGGCCCCACCCTGAGCTTTGCACTGGTTCATCCCACTGTCAGTCCATGGCGCTCCTCCCAGCCTGCCCCACGGTGACCATGGCCTCAGCTCCCCTCCCCCACCCACTGCCCAACCTCAGCAAATGACATTGTGGACCCCACTTACCAGTTTACCATCACACCTTACCACTGCCGCCTTCTCAGTGCTCCCCACGGCGATCCTTCTGCTTTACCCCCTTCCTTCTCTCCAAGTTCAGGCTTCATCCTCCCTTGCCTGGAAGATTAGAACCGACTGTGGATTGGTCCCCTCACTCTAGTCTTGCCATATTAAAATTCAACCCCCACTGCTGCCAGATGGGTTGCTCTCAAACACGCAGCTGACCGTGTCTCTCTGGTTCCTGTAGAATAAGATCTGAGCCTGAGGCTGGCCCTTCACCTCTTCCCCACCCCTTCCTCACTCCTGCCCGGCCCACCCTTCCCAGAATGTGTGCTGTGTGCTGTCCAAGCACCAGCCATGGCCGCAGGGTGCCAGCTTGGGTGCCATGCTGAGAAACAAAACATAATCTGGCCACACTGCTATGGGGGGCAGAGACAGTCACCAAACGTAGAGTCACTCGGTCTGGTCAGTTATGTGATGGAAAAGGACCGGGTGAGTAGGGAGCACAGCAGGGTCAGGACTTGGAGGGGAGGGCTCCAGCACCCATCTCTTCTCCCTCCCCCCTGAGTCAGGCCTCCCTGGTTTCTCCCCTGGGTCCCTTCATTGCCCTCCTACTTGGTCTCCCTGCCTCTGTCTACTGACTCCACCCCAACCCAGCCACTGCGGCCAGAATGTCCCTCCTAAAACACAAATCCGATCATCTTGCCCCCTGTGAACAACCCTTTGAAGACTTACAACTACTTGGTGTGACCTCTGAACCCCCTCAGTGAGAGGCACCTCTTTCTCCCTGCCCTGCCCAACGTTCCTGCTGTTAGACACCAGCTGTGTCCCCTACTTGTGAGTCCCCAAGCCAGGGGTCCACGTGCGCATCTCCAGGCCTTGGGCCATGCCCCCATCACTGTGTTGCTTCTTCTGCCTTCTCTGTCCCCAATGCCCATCTCTGTGGCGCAGCCTCCCCTCTCTCTGGAAGGTTCCATGGATCTAGTTTCTGTTCTCTTAGAGGGGAGCAGCTGGCCAGTGGTCTCTCTCCCAGCCTTAGTGAGCCACCAGGCCCTGAAATGTGTCTGGCTTATCTTTCTATGCTGGGCCACACAAGGGCTCTGGCAAAGAAGAGCTCTCAGTAGCTTCTCCTGAGCAGGGGATTCTAAAATCTGAGCCTGACCCAGGAGAGAGGGTGTGTTTCTGTTTCCACAGGGGGAAGCTTCTAGTTTACCCCAGTCTGTGTGGTGGGCTGGCCATTGAGGCCCCATTTCTGCCTTACTATGTAGACCCCTTTATTTAGAGCAGCAACAGACCCATCTTAAACAAAAAAATATACACATTCTATTTCCCAGACTTCCCTGAAGCCTCACACATCTGAGTGACGTGGTCTGGCCAGTGAGTGATAAGCAGAAGTCTCCTGGATGGGGATCCCCGAAAAGTTACTGTTGTTGTGATGGAGAGGGGCAAAGTCATGGGCAGGCCCGTTCTGCTCTTTGCTCTTTCCATTCTCCCCACCAGGACATCTGCACAGGGAGGTGAGACCTGGGTGCCCTGGGTGGAGTTTCCATTCCATGTCCTGGTTACTGCCTGGAGGGCACACCGGGAGGGGAAGAGTGGAGGCAGGGCCTGGCCCGGGGTCCTGACTCCATCCAGCTGGGAGGTGGTGCTGACAGAAGCTGAGCGGTCTCAGTGGAGGTGGAAGACCAGACATACTTGGGTGTCTGGGGGGTGGGTTGTCAGAGTTGGGTGTGGGGGAGGTAGAGAGGAGTTAGGACAAATTCTGGGTTGTTTTGCTAAAGTTCCTTAATTGGGGGTGGTGCCATTGACAGAGGGGGAGAGACAGGAGGGAAGCCAGTTTGTTTTTTCTCTGGCTATATGTATTTTGCTGCATGAGTGCAGGTCCTGAGGAGGTAGGCGTTTGGATTTAACCAAGGTTGGACATGGCTTCTGAGTATGAAGAAGGGAGAGAAGGAAACAAAAATGAACGATGGATGTGAGGCCTGCAGAGAAGTGATGACTGTGGGACAGCTGGGAGGTGGGGGGTGGGCTGGAGGGTTGGGTGGAGTGGGGGATTACTGGTCACCCAGAAGGATGCCAGGTGGCAGGGGTTTCCTTCAGGAGGCCTGAAGGGCAGATTGTGTAGACAGAGCAGTTCCCACCATGGTAAGGTGAGGGTGTGATGCCCAGGTAGCAGGTGGGGAGGAGGGCAAGGGATAAAGGGTGGCGACTGGCAGGGGAACACAAAGGCCCCGTGTCAGGGGGGGGTCCTCAGAGTGGATACTGAAGTCACTGGACGGCAGTGGGGAGGACGACAGAGGGCCAGGGTGTCAGTCAAGTGTGTGATCAATGAGGGGCATGATCCAAGGGGGCAGTGGGTGACCCCACAGCAAGGAGAATGGTGTGAGGTAAAGCTATTGACACGGGATTCAGAGGGTCTGTGGTTTAGAAGGGGAAGGGAGGAGGAACGTTTTCGGAGAGGCAATCCCAGGGCATGCAGAGTGTGGGGGAGAAAGTGGAGAAGTGATGTGTCGGGGCAGCCAGGCCTTAACTGTCATTAGAGTGAGAGTTCAGAGGCGATAATGAGGATGTGGGGGGCATGTGACAACAGAGCCTGAGCTCCCAGAGTTGAGAGGGGGCAGCTCCCGGGGGGCTGGAGGCCTGGGTTCCTATGGGAGGCTCAGGTCCTGCTCCATAGAGCAATGCACCAGCTTCACATCTCTGTAGTTTCTAGTTCCTCAGCAGAAAAATGGTGTCATAGTCACTTGCAAGTGAATGACAGGATGCTTGGGGTTAGAAGTGTGGGTCCAGGCCCAGGCCTGGTCCTGTGCTTGGGCTGATGGGCGTGGAAGGTTTACCCAGGTGGACCCACCAGGTGGTGGTGGGAGATTGACAGCTTGCTTGTCCTGAGGGGCCCCGCCCCCCATACTGTCTGAGTTTTGCAGGTGAGACGTGAAATGCATTTCAAGGGCCACTGAGCACTGGAAGCTGTGCTAGGGCTTGGCGGGAGCCGCAGTGCAGGTGTGTGGGTAATTGTGATGCCTGGGGAGATGCTCGGGAGCCTGGGTTGGAGTGGAGGGGCTGGGCAGAGGTGGGGCAGTATTTCACCTTCTTGCAACAGGAGAAAACCACAGGACACAAGCCCAGGTGGGCAAGAACATCTGCATTTCTTTAAATTGAATCAATTTGGATTCTGAGTCGCTATGTCAACTGGTTCCACAGAGATGCCCATTAACCTGGTCCTATGGTCCCTTCAGAACCTAAGCATTGGTGGAACCTTTGCCCAGGAATGTGATGCCACCAAGAGCACCCTGCGCTGCCTTTGTCTGTCCATTTTGCACATAAGCCAGTCCACACCCAGGGAAGCCTAAGGCTGCTGAACTCCACAATAGTGGCGCACCTACCAGGGCCTCTGGTCTGCGGCCAGATCACTTGTGGACAGATAAGGAGCCCCAACTGCAGCCAGGAAGGGGGTTGGGGCTGTGGGCAGAGGAAGGCATCGCTGACACCAGGGAAGGAGCAGAGGCTTCTGGAGGAAGCAGATGTGAGCAGCACCCAGGAGTCTGGGCTGGATTTGGAGAGCTGTGCAATTGTGATGGGCACTCCTGGGAGGGGGGAGGTAGACATGAACATGGTAGTAGGACACGCTGGCATATTGCTAGGACAGTGAGCTGTTTGCTGAGTTTGTTTCCAGGCACAGGATTAACTTCAACTTGGCTGCTTTTGTGCAGCTGGATTTAGGTGACCTCTTAGGCTAGCGTCAGCCCAGCCACCCTCTTTGGTCTCTAAGAATGTCGACTGGAGGGGACAGTGCTTTCATTTGGCCTGCCCAGGTGCCCTGTGCTCTATATACAAGCCTTCTCGTTAGCCCTGGAGCAGATGCCGTGGGCCCCACTGTTCAGGTGAGGGAACTGAGAGTCAGCCTACGGTCAGCCTTAGGATTCAACCTAGTTTCCCCCACAGGGCTGGGAACACACATTGGGACTCCTTACTGAGCACTCATAGAGAAAGGAGACAGCTCTGATTGTCAGTCTCCAGCAGTCTGAGGTTCATCTATCCCTCTTTGGGGCTGACTTGTGAGGCAGAGGAAAGAGCTATGAAGTTAGATGCCTGGACCAGGACCCCACTGGTGCTTCTCAATGGCTGGCCCACTCTGGACCAGTCCCCTCTCTGCCTTTTGTTGCCCCTTCTCTGGCATGAAGGGCTGCAGAGAACAATTTCTAAGACCCTTCAACTCTATAAGCTGGGGCCACCATGCTTTATTTTTTCCTTCCATTCTGTTTGAGGCTGAGAACCTGGTTCATCCCTGCCTTTGACCTTCCCCAGCCATGGATCAGACGCTTCTTAGGTCTTTTCTAGTTCAAACATGTCAGGAGCTAAGACCTGTCTCAACATAGCCTCAAATGCAGGCTGTATTGTCTCAAAAAGGTCCCAGCTCTACCTTTTATGAGGCTTTTGGGTCTGAATCTCCCATTGAAAGCAGACATCCATCCAGCCACACATGTGCTGGATCCACCAGGCCTTCAATAAGAGCAGCTGCCAGGGACTGAGTCCCTACTATGTGCAGACACATGCCAGGACCACGTCCATGTATTATTTTGCATTCTTTACTCTCCTTGCCAGGAATGGAGTCTTTTCTCTATTTTGCTGATGAAAAACTGCAGCCCAGAAAGGTTGGGTGACTTGACTGAGCTCTCACAACTTGGAAGTGGCAGAGCGGGGATTAGAATCCAGAACTCTATGACTTCAAAGCCTGGCCTGCTGCCCTATGACATGTTCTGAGACGCCCATCCCTGGCGAGGCCCCAGGGTGCAGAGACATTATGTTCAAGCACTTCTTCTCTTTGAGGCTTTGGGATTTATAATCCTGAGCCATATACCTCCTTGGGCCACTCCCCAGAGAGGACACTCAGACCCACGAGGCGGTCTCCCTGTGGCACTGGGTATACGGGCCGCGCTCTCTGGCTTGGGCAGGCAGGCGTGTGCCACGGCCGTCTCCAGGCAGCCATAGGCTGAATAGCTGACGGTGATTAGCTAAATCATAACATCGCTCATGCCATGCATAAGTGATGGGCCAACTGGTGCCAGGCCGTGATGAACGGCAGTGGGCACCCCCACCTCAGCCCCCAGCCCGGAGAAGCCACCACCGTGCTGCCTCCCTGTGTTATCTGGCACATCAAGTGCTACGACAATGAATATAGATTGACCTTATTATAGCAGCCGGCTGCTGGTGCCAGGCGCAGCCAGGCATACTTTGCACAAATTAAAGGTGTCAGCATGTAATTTACGGTTCATGGCGGAAAGGGGTGGTGGGGGTGGGGGAGGCACCGAGGCAGGTAGAGGGAAGGTGGGCCGGCTGCAGGCTGGCACCAGGAGCCCGTGCGCTCATGACAGGAGGTGCAACGAGGTGTTATTTTCATCCTGGTTTGCTCATTTTTAGCTGTTCCTTGCTCAAGGGGGGCGGCCTCCTCCCCCGGGCTCCCCGCTCCTGCTCCATGTGCGTGTGTGTGTATTTTTCAGCTAAATTACTGGTTTTACCTGAAGAGCGTAAAGTAGGTGTGCTAATTTACGGCTCGGCAGATAAAGCCGCAGTGTGGGGAGCTGTCTGGAAAGCCTGTGATCCGACATCATTTTCCTAACACACCCGAGAGCGGCTTGACATCTCGAGTTGGGGCTGTGATTAAAGTTGTAGTCTCCCCCCCTCCCTCTCCCTCTCCAACACGGAGAGCAGATTAAACTCTAAGTAATAGATCTCGGTTTTCTTGCCATCCCACTGATATACACAGTACACAGTTTGACACAAAGAGTAAGTTATACATCACAAACAACAGCCTCTGCTCTTTACCGCCCAGAATTAATTTTCCATTTGCGGCGCTTCTCTCTTCTCCAAGCCCGTCCTCCTGTCCAGCTGGCCTCTCTCCTCTCTTGAAGAGGCAGGGGAGGGAAAAGCTCAGGTCAGGACCGGACGACGTGGATCAGGACAGATAGTTTGACCCTTGCGGTTTAAGGATGAGGAAACTGAGGCCTGGAGGGACATGACTTCATGACATCACATTGAGGGTCTGTGGCAGAGATGGGACTGGTTGATGGGTCAAACCCGCCTCTCCCCCGAAGTACCGAAGGTGGGACTGGGCAGTGACCAGGCTGCCCCGGGAGCTGCTCATTCCCTGCCCCACCACACGCTGCAGCCAGCCATGACAATTTTCTGGGCCTTCTCTGCCCTGCTCTGTGCCCCAGGTAGGGACCTCGAGAGCCACTGACCCCTTTGGCTGCTGCCTGGCTTTGGCTGGTGGGAACTCCAGAGTGAGATGGGAGAGTGGAAGGAGGGAGGAGAGGACTTGGGTTGTTTCTTCCCTGACTTTCCCTCTGCTCCCTCGGTGACTGCTGCTCCTGGGGATGGCTCCTCCTGCTGGGCTCTGGCCATGCCATCCTGGCCTGACCCTTTAGGTTTGGGGTGGGAACAGCTGCCCACTTCCCTGGTATCTGGGGGGCTCACCATCCCTTTTGCATTCCTTTAATCCTGTTGGTCTCTCTCACCAGCCCCTCCATCCCTGTCTCTTCACCAAACTATCTGGGGGGATTCTGTTTCCTATGGGGATTCTGAATGGCACAGGTGGGGGGCACCATTCTTCATTGAGTGCTGGCCCAGCCCTCAGCCTAAAGGCACGTGCAAGTGGAGGAAGGTGTCTAAACCTCCCTCAGTTACACAGGGCCCCTCCAGAGCATCCGCCACTCATCCTGCCTTCCTTCCTTGGCCTCTGACACCCCCCAGGCACCATGAGAAGTGCTTCCTACACATCACTTTGGGGCAGCCTCTGTGGTGCTGTGAGGCAATGTCCGGTTAGGCCCATCTAAAACACCTGGAAATGGAGGCTTAGGGAGGCCGGTTCACAGCTCCAGGTCACCCAGCCTTAGGCAGGGAGCCCAGTTCTGAATTTCGGACTGCTGGCCCCAGTGCTGAGCAACTTTTTCTATGCTAAGTGAGATATTCATATTGCTGAGCTCACATAGGACATACACATACACATGCACACATGCACACACAGTAGCACATACACACAGAGTCATGGACATGCACACGCATGCACAGGCATACAGGTACACACAGCATGTACATATGCACAGATGCATACATATACGCACTTGCACACACAGGAGCATAGTTATGTAAACATGCACAGACATGTACACATGCATACATGCATGCGTGTACACTGCACACACAGACACACAGAGTCGTGTACACATGCACATACATGCATGTACATATGCACACAGGTACACACATGGAGTCATGCTCACATACACACATGCACACATACATGCATGCACACGTGAATATATATGCACACAGAGTCATGTACACATGCACACACATACAAGCACATGCACACACACACACACAGACACGAATGACTAAACGCCTTTTGGAGTAGCAGGGAGCATGGGGAGGGAAGTGAGGCCAGAGGTGGCTGAGCGGGCTGGGTAAATCAAGGAGAGCTTTTTGGAGGAGGTAGTTGGGTCCTGAAAATGAATTGAAATGTGAACGAAAACGTGCAGCCTCGAGCTTTTCTGCCAACCCTCAGTAGACTGGTTGCACCAGAGTCATCAGGCTGAGTGGTGGCTAGGAGAGTGTTTTAAAAATACAAATGGTCAGGCATTGAGGTGGGTGCCTGTAGTCACAGCTACTTGGGAGGCTGAGGCAAGAGAATCGCTTAAGTCCAAGAGTTTGAGGTTGCTGTGAGCTGTGACGCCACGGCACTCTACCCAGGGCAACATAGTGAGAGTTTGTCTCAAAAAAAAAATACAGATTCCTAGGCCTCATCTTTGACTTACTGAATCAGAATCTCTAGGGGTGCAGCTCACAAATCTGTTTTGTTTTATTTTAGGGCAATACTGATATGCAGCTAGTCTGGGGGCCACAGACTCTGGGAATTATGTGAAGAAAGGACAGAGAGACTGAAGGACTTGCTCATAGTCTCTCAGCAACGGTTCCAGCACCAGGACTAGGCTCCAGCCTCTGGGTCACTGGTACAGTGCTCACGGACTGCTCAGCCCCCACTCCCTTGGGGCTTTTCTGTGGGCAGGGTGGAAACACAGCTTCCCTAGGGAATGATGCCTCAGCCTCCTCCCTCACTAGCCACTCTGCAGCCGGTCTTCAAGATGGCAAGCGGGGGGTAGGGGGGTGGATGAAGGTGGTGGCAAAGCGAGAAGCGCCTGGAATAACATGACATTTAGAAATATGAATCACTGGCACTTTCTGTTTTCTCCAGTTCCCCCTCTGCACCCAGCCAGGCACTCTCTCTGGGCTGTAGGAACACCAGGCCTGGACGTCCACCCAGGGAGCAGAACCAGCTGGGAGGCCACCTGCATGGAAGAGTGGATGGGGTGAGAGAAGAGAGAGGCTGGGGCTCTGGGCCTAGTGCTGCCCCTTCTTGCTGTGTGACTTTAGACAAAACACTACCCCTCCCTGGGCCTTGGCACTGGCCCACTCACCACCAGGGCTGTCAGTGCCCTTGGGCCACCATGTGGTGATGGTCTATTCTTTTGAGGCCTGAGGAACTGGAGCCCAGGATGGTGCCAGTGTGAGGGTGCTGGGTAGGGTGGGAGGCCAGAGTGGGAGGGAATTGGGCAGGGCTGGCACATGGAAAGTGGCAGGCCACCTGTTAGATGTGTGTCTCGTTCCCCAGACTGTTTCCCCACAGTCCCTTGACTCGGGAGCTAGTGATTCAGAGCCAGGGGTCAGCTCCTGGCTCCATGTCAACGTGCAGGTGCAGGGCACAGCAAGCCAATGGCAGCCTGGGTTCAGGTGGCCTGTGCCCTCTGCAGTATGAAAGGTCCCCAGGCAGCCCCCCACCCCAAGCACCTGCTGAGTGAGTCAGCCCTGTGTGTGTTGCATGCCTGTCCCCAAATCAGGTCTGAATTACCCACATGTCCCCATAATCCAACAGACAAGGTGCCCTGGGACATCCACTGGGTGGAATCCCTGCTCCCTGGTCATGGCCTTCTCAGCTCCAGCAGGCAGGAGCCTTGGTCTCAAGCAGTATGTCTTCAAGGCAAGGCTCTTGTCAGGCCGGCAGTGACCACATCTGTGAGATGGGGTAGTGGTGGGGCTCCCAAGCTGAGGAGTCCTTTCTGCTCCATTCTCCCCTGCCCCCCAAGATCTCTCTGCTTCAGCAGAAGTGCAGACCAGAGCACAGGGTCAGAACATGGGACAGCTGTGCCTGTCCCCATCACTACAGTGTGCTCAGGGACTCGGATGGGGCTGGTGCATAGTAGCTGCTCCGTTGGTGTCTACAAGGGAAGGGAGGAGGAAAGAGAAAAGAAGCAGGTAGGTGAGTCGGGCTGGTGAGTGCAGAGGGGCTGGTGACCCAGAGGGCTCCTGCCCAGCACTCTGCCACTTTCCTCCTAAAGCCTTTTCTCTCCTGCTGTGATAGGGCTTATCCTGGAAGGAATAACCTTCCAGGGCACCGCAAAAAGCTCCCTACAAAATGGAGATCCATTCTAGAGATGAGGGGAATTGGGCAGTAAACCTCCAAACCCCTCCCCTGAGGAGCCTTCCAGGTAACAGGAGTTGCTCCACGCAGAACATCCCAACCTTGGCAAACTATCCCCAAAGGAGGTGTCTAAGGTGTAGACCCCTGTCTGTCTGGGAAGGGCGGTGTTCAGCTCACTATGCAGTCATGTTGGTGGTGACAGGTAGGGCTACGGGGGAGTAATGTACCCTAGGAAGTGGTAAAGCAGGAGTGAGAGAGCTTCCAGCCCAAGAGTCCAGGTCCATTCGTCACTACTTACCAGGTTGTGTCACCTGCCTCCGGCTCCTACCCACTGCTCAGAAATAGTCCTCTGCTTGCCTTTGGTGTGACCAGGCAGCTCCCTACTCTGTCTGGGGCTGGTCTTCACCAGCATCCTGGCCAGTCTGCCCCAGCCCAGGCAGGAAGTGCTCTGAGGTGCCTCTGGAAAGAGCATGTGGCCCAGAAGCATTTCTTTTCTCTCCCTGATATGAACACTGTTCCCCAAGGGTATAGCATCTGGGTTGCCATGTTGGGTGGGGTGGAAATGGAGCCAGAGTGGGCCCTAGCTTAGAACCTAAGCCACAGGGAGCTTTAAACTTAAGAGAAAAGCTTGGTAAAATACAGTCAGGTTATTTTACCATTGAGGAAGCAATGACTCCAGGGAGATTAAGTGACTCTCCTCATGACTTAATACTCCTATTTTACAGATGACGAAACAAAATGTGACCTGCCCAGGTAACATCATAGTGGCAAAACTCTGCCTCGGCCTACATCTCTGGGCTCCTTACTCCTTTTCTGTGAGGTCCTGCTGGACGCCTCTATGTGCACGATCTGTTGATGAAATTGTTACACTTATCTCTGTTTTACAGATAGGGAAACTGAGCCTCAGAACAAGGGCAGACTTGGCAAATACTGACACCTTTGGCTCTCCTGCAATCAGACGCAGCAGGCCCAGGTCCCAGCTCCTCTAGGAAACCCATCCTGTCAATTCCAGCCCTGCGGAGTCCTTCTTTCGCCAAAGACTTTCTGCACTTATTCTGCAGGATAGAAAATGAATGTTAAGAAGGAAGTACAAGAACATTCATGAGACAGTCACTCCACAGTGTGCTGACACTCGTGGGATCCCAGGGACCAGCTGTGAGGGACTCATGGTAATGCTCATCTTACAGGCAAGGAGACTGATATTCAGGGGACTCAGGTCCCAAACCAGGCTTGTCTGACTCCCAAGTTCAAGGTGCTTCTCCACTATTCAACCGTTGTTCTTCATTTGCTGGATGCTTTCTTGTCTCTGCAATTTTGTTCCAGGTTCATTGATTGTAGAGTTCATGTCCCTGCTCGTATCACATGTAGGTGGCTGGGCTTGCCCGGGTGGAAGGTCAGCTCAGACTCCAGGCCTAGAGAAGGAAGCAGAAGGCAGCAAGCAGGCTTGTGATCCCCTGGCCACTTCCTAGTGTGGTGACCTTAGGCTCTAATTCATTTTGCAGAACATTAGTTTCCTCGTGTATAAAATGGGGTGGTACTAGCCACGAAGTCTCAGCCTCACTGTGGGAAGGTGGGCTGAAGGAAGGAGTTAGGAGTGTTGAGGGCTCAGTGGGGAGCCTGGCACGTGGTTTGCACAGGATGGAGTGATGATTGCTCTCATCTACTCACTCATTTCATGGGACGTCCCTGGGGCACCGCTCCCACCTCCAGCAACTGCAACCCAGCCTTCCTGTCCCAGAAGAAGCCTGCCTCTCCCCTGGCCCCTGCTTGCAGGGCTACATCTATCCGGTAGGTACACAGGGGCCTGTGTGTCTGTGTCACTTGCTGTGGGTGGCAGCTGTGAAAACAGCACTCCCCCAGCCCTTGTCCCGCCTCCAGGCTTCATTAGTCCTGAGAGTTGAGGCCTCCAGACACCAAGAGGGAGGTGAGGAGCTCAGCCAAGATGTTGGCTACCCCCCCCCCCCCCCCCGCTGGCCTGCCTAGGGCTAGGGAGGGGCCCTTCCAGAGGGGCCCTTCATAGCCAAGGGGGTGGCAGGTGGCTGATAAAGGGTACAGAATGCAGCCCTGGAAACAGTTGCTGCTGACACCTGCCAGCCACATCACACTTGCCACCAAAAGTCACACATCCAGGACCCTCATCATGAAGGAGGGGGGACCTGGGGATGGGGAGACAGGAGCCACCCAGGTCAGACAGTGGGAGGTGGGATGGGGTGAGCTGTCTGCATAATCTGAACTTCTGGCTAGTTCTCCAAAGCCTTGGTTTTGAGCTGCAAGGGCTCTCTGGGGGTGCTCAAACCAAACAGACTTCTCAAAGGGGAGTCTGGACTTGTCTGAGGCTGTGGGTGGTGTTTTCTGTCTTTTCTCTGAATTATTACCTGGGGTGAGGGGGTGTGGAGATGCCTCCCTACAGCGGCAAATGCAGCCCTGCCCACATCCCACGCCTCCCCTGGCCTCCTTGCCCTAGGCTGGCCTTGTTCCCTGGCCCCACCCACTCTGTACTTTCCTCTGTCCCATTGGATAAAGGGAACACTTTCTCCACCCAGCCTTGGCTGTGTCCTCGGCTTGGGGCCTCCTCTCCCTGATCTTTCTCTTCATGACCTACCTGGTTCACATGGGCCCCCACCTCCCAGGGCAGGTGGCCCTCTTGTTTGACCTTCATAGCACATATCTCTAGCAGGAATTACCCTTATTAGCTTGTTTCTTATTTCTTTTTCATCTCCCTTGCTACCGGGAAACTCCCTGGGAGCTGAGACTTTGGGTGTTTAATCTCCTCTGGGATTCTAGTGCCTGGTACTGAAGTGCTCAGTAAATATCTTCTGAATGAATAGAACCTCCTGCCATCCCACTGAGCTGGATGCATGATGACAGAAGTGGAAGAACGTGAGGTTCATCCAGAAAGTTCTTCTGACTTTCCCAAGGGGGTTCAGGATAACCAGCTCATTAGATCCCCTGGACAATCTACAGCTCTTGTCCGTCACCCCATGCACAGGTAAAGACACTGAGACCCAGAAGGGGGAAGCCTTATGGTTAAGGTGACACACTTGGCTGGAAGGGCACAGCAGGAGAGTGTCCTCTGCCTGTAGTTGGAACCGACTTGTGAAATGAGGCATAAGGACAGCACATTTCCACCTGGGATGTGGAGCCTTACAGTCCTGAAGGTGCCAAGGCCCCTCTGCCTGCGGATGAGGAGGCTGCTGCCCAGGCGGCTGCCGTGGCTGGCCAGAGGACTCACCACAAATTAAAAGTGGTGTTTGGTTTCTAGATACATCACTTTCTTTGCTTGCCAGGTCTGTGGAGCAGGCCGGGGGAAACCAAGCTTGCCAGTGTCAGCCTGATGCGAACTGGGTGTCAGATAAGGAGCCCAGAAAGGGTCCTGAGGAGAGAGGGCCAGGGGATGGCTGCCTGGAGCCCCTTTGTAGAAGCTGCTGGGCAGGTGTCAGTCCAGGGAGGAGTTCTGAGCATTGGTCTCTAAACTTTCAATTTCTGCCTTATTATCAAGAAAAAAAAAATTACAGAAGTCAGATCACACAATCACCAATATGTATTAGTATTTGTTTATTCATTATGTACATTTGAATGCAATAGTATGTCTAAAGATGTGCAAAAAGAAATTTTGAAATGAGATTTTAAAATGTCAATACCATTGCTGTTATTGTCTTCATCAAAGACCCCCCCCACCCTGGGGGGTCTTTGCACCCCTTTTGAAGAGCTCTGGCTAGGATCATGTGCTTTGGAGCCCAACAGACCTGTGTGTGAATCTGTGTGGCTTTAGGGTAGCTTCTGAGACACGATCTCTTCCTCTGTATAATGGGATAATGATTCCTACTTTGCTGTGTGGCTTAAATGAAGTAATACCATGTAAAGCGATTTGAGAGCTTAGAAGAGCTCCTGTATGGTAACTATGGTGATTATTACCATGACTTGGGTTGTCCTTTTTTGCTAAAATGAACAAAACTCAACTCCAAATACCATGGGCTGCAGGCTTGCTTTATGAGCTGTCCATCGTCACCAGAGATGTCGGGTTGCAGCCATGTGTGAGCCTGTAACAGAGATGACAGCTTCCCCTGGCTAAACCCGATGCCCCTGGTTTAGATGCAGACAGCTAGACCTGAACCTGGCTAAAGAAAGTCAGCTCAGAGTCCCCCAGGTGGGGCTAAGAGGCCGGTCAGATTTCAGCTTTCTCTGCGTTCCTTTTAAAATAATTGAAGTGTCAGCTTGGGTTCATGGGCTGGTCATGGTTCCTATCCCTCCCTAACTTCATAAGGCAAGTCCATGAATTATACAGTGCCGGCGCAGACGGCGCTAAGTAAGGATGCATCACAAGCCAGGCTTAATAAGGACACTCCAGCTATTCTTGGAAGGCATTTGCAAGTCAAAAATATGGTGCGTGGAGATCTGATGTCGACTTCAAATTCTGAAGATTTCAGCTGGGTCAGCACTATTTTATGTTAAATCCCATCAACAAAAAATAAAGAATTAAGGAAGGGGGTACAGTACATTGTTTTGCTTTGTTTTTAATCTTAACTTTTTGGTGATAGCACAAATGATCAAATGTGCCTACTTTCCCCCACCCACCCCACCCCCGTGCCTACTCCCACACCCCTCCAAGTAATGTCAACACACATTCTCATGGACTCATATGGTGTGGGGAGACATTCCCTTGCTATGGAATCAGAAAATGTTCCTACCATTATAATTTTGTGCTAAATAGTTAGAAGATGAAAGCTTTTCTCTCTTCCTTCTTATTTTTCACCGTCTTTGTATGACCCACACCTACTATTTTCTATGACATGAGTGGCCAAGTGTTAGAAACTCACCTGAGAAGGAGGAAAGAGGAAGGAACCAGTATTTTGCCATTTATCAAAAAATAGGGTGTGCCATCTGTTCAAAAAAAATTAAACTGTGCTAGGGGAGAAGGCCGTAGTGAGTGTGGGCAGGCAGCTCTTCCCTGACCCAGGAGGGCGGCGTTTCAGACAGAATGCCCCTGGCGGTTGGTGGGGGGGGGGGTGTGTGACCATTCTGAAGGGCTCCTTTGACATTTTCTGGAAAATCAGCTGCTTCATTTAGAAGAGCTGGGTCCTGGTAAGGTAGGGCTCCCACCCAGACCTCCTTCTGTGGGTTTGCATGTGGGTTTGTTTATAAACACAGCATTTAAGGGGCAAAGCAAACAGAGACCAGGAGGGGAAGGAGGCATAGATGCTACGAGGCTTCTGTGAGCCTTCTTTCTGAACACGGCTGATGACAAAGGATCGTGGGTTCCTTAACTCACATCCTTGGAACCTGGACAGCCGGTAGTATCTTTGTGTACACAAAGGCCATTTATTTTGGGAACCCTTAAATATAAGCCCATCACTGCAGTACTGAGAGTATTTGTGGCAGCAGCAGAGTGGAGGAACAGCCTGTGAATGGGAAACCTCTTGGGGTGGAAAAGTCCACATGCTCAGAAGGAGGTGTGGAGACCAGAACTTGTCAAACTTAAATATACTCAAGAGTCCTCTGAGGATATTGTTAAAATAAAGATCCTGGTTCTGGGAAGGGCCTAAGATGTTCATTTTTTCAAATGCCCAACTGCTGTGTTGACCCCACTTTGAGCAGTGAGGGTATAGACTAGGCCCCTTTTTTGAAGAAGCCTTGGGTTCAGATTTCTGCGTAAAAACTCTGGGCTAGGTGCTGTGATGGCAGCGCATGGCTTCGTGTCTGCTTCCAGACTGCATGCAGGAGGTGCTGGGTAGACACAGGTAAGGCACAGAGCATGGGACCCTGAGTCAGGTTCTCCTGGCATCTTGGCTCCACTTGCTCAGCTGTGTGACACTGCACAGCCTGTCATAGCTTTCTTTTCCTCATCTGTGGCTGCTGCCCTGGGGTGAAGGGGCACCCCATAACATTCCATAAGATTGAGTAGGGTGGAGATTTAGGGTCTGGACGACACTCTGGGCAATGAGTAGTGTGGAAAGAGATCTGTGTCACCGTGAGGTCAGATGCTGCTTCCAGTACCAGTGGAGCACCCTCGGGCAACTTCACTGATCTTCCAGAGCCTCAGTGAGGAAGACATCGGCTGGATCATGGATGGGTGTGAACCCAGGGCAATTTGGAGAGCAGGATGTGAGTCTGCCTTGTAGCCCTTTTTATAACCTTGTGGGGTTGCAGAGCTGGTTTCCTAAAGATGAGATTGTGTCAGCTCTGAGGCTGAGTCTAGCCAGGGCTCCAGCCCAGGCCTTAAGCCCAAAGCTGCCCTGTGGGAAGCTCCAGCCAGTCCTGGGAGCCAGAGATTGGGCTCAAAGCCCACAGTTACGTGGGTGAGACTGTCTTCAACTGGCTCATCTTAAAAGGAAAGTCAGCCTGTGGAGGATATAACTCTTACCTGGGCAAATCTGACAGATATATTATGTGTTTTTCCCACTTTATCCCTCCATGTTACAATAGAAAATGGCATGAAGTGTTCACTGCCTTCCTGAGTAGGGATAACATGAGCCCAAGGAAGACAGCAAGAATGAATGGCTTCTTAAGCCACTGCGAAATTTGCATCCCTTCTGAGACTGTTTCCAGTACCTCCTTTCATGGACACTGTCTGTCACCCTAGGATCTATTCCCCTCTCTAGCAATAGCTCTACTTTTATAAGTTCCTACCATTTCCTACTTCTGTACACAAGGTCTGGTTTGGACTCAAGCCTCAGCTCCTGGAGTGGGTTCCATGATTGGTTTCCACAATCCCAGGCCTCTTCTGTCAGAGCATATACTTCCACAGCCACAGTGATTGGTTCAGTGGGGTTGGGCATGTGACATGGGCTGGTCCAATCAGGATGAGTCTCTGGATACCTACTGGACACATTGTTCTCCATCTCCACCATCATGCATCCATGCATTGCATCCTCTTTCCAATGAGACTTTGCCAGCACCTGTGACTGGGACCGTGTGCTAAGATTTACCACCCAGTGTGGTGTTTGGACAATTGTTCCCCTCCTTGCTGACATTAGCTGGGAAATGACAGTGTTGGCATCTGATCCCATGTGACGCGTGATGTATTCTCCTATTGTTGCAAGTCTCCTGGGAGACTCTGCTCTCTACAGGCAAGGTGAGTCCCACCTATTCTCTCTGCACAGGCCGGGGGAGTGGGACTCACTAAGTCCAAGTATGGGCTCCTCCAATGGACTCAGGTCCCTGTCCAAGGTTTGTGAACATGCCAAGGCCTCTCCCTTCTCTCCCTAACAGAATAAATTCTGTTATTTCCTCTCCCACTGAGATTAAACCACGAGGGCTCCTTGTCCCAGCCTCGAATCTTAGCAGCACCCTCTGCTGCTCTTACTTCTGCCAACCCCACTCCTCTTGGTTGTCCATGCCTCATCTCCATAGTGTGGCAGTCTGGTTCTCCAGCTATCCTTTACCTAATCTAGAGTTTATGCCCCAATTCCTTCTGAGCTTTGCTTCTGATGATGCTAAAACTAGTCTTTTAGAACTGAAAAAACAGTTCTTACGAAACAGAAGCCTTAGCTTTCAAGAACTTCTCTCTGCTGTGAGTATCAAAAATCTATTTTGAAAAAAAAAAGAGTTGACTGTTTCTTTCCTCTTTGCATTTCACGTTCCTGATATAACTGTCCCAGTCTTTCTTGAGGTGGAGCCTGCTTTGCCTGGGTACATAGTTGTGGGAAGCACAGTTATACCACAGTGGCAGTGATGACACTCAGTTCCCTGAGACCTCCCTAAGTTCTTGCAAGGGGAACAGGAGGAACCAATTTGGAGTTAGGCGCCCAATTCTGTCACTTAATTGTTTCATAATCTAAGCAAGTCACTTAATATTTTTTCTTATCTATAATATGGAGAGATCAACAACAGTCTCTAAGGGTGTTTCAAGATCGAGGGAGATAATATATATGAAAGTGCTTTGCAAACTGCAAAGTACAGTATAAACGTGAAGCATTGTTATTTTTCAGTTTTTACTCAGTTTTAAACTTCATTGTGCAGCCTCCTCTGAGTCTCTGCCAAAGGCTTCTCTTTCGGTCTTCCACAGCAATTTGTCCACGGAGCTATGAGAGGATTGTATTATGCTCAACTTATATTTTAATAGGCCTGCTGGCTTCTTGCACTGTATGTGAATGTTTGGAGGTCAGGGGCCACGCCTATGAGATCTGTGCATCTGCAGCCCTCAGCCAGCATCTGGCATAGAGACGGCACCCAATCCATGTTTGTTGAAAGCCGGAGCTTCATACAATTCATGGTATAAAAAGGAATAATTAACCGGGAGCAGCAATGGACTGGGGATTCTTTAGATTAGTAGTTCTTAACCGGGGGCAATTTTGTCTCTTTCTTTTCAGGAGATATTGGCAATCTGAAGGCATTGTTGGTTGTCAGAACTTGAAGGGTGGTATCATAATTTACAGGTATATAGAGGGTAGAGGCCAGGGGTATTGGTAAACATCCTACAATGTGTAGGACAGCCTGCCTAACAAAGAATTATCCCACCTAGGACTTCAAGAATGCCATTGTCTAGAAAGCCTGCTGTAGACTCTCTTGTCAAATAGCTCTGAGAAATAAATCCTGTGAGTCCAGAATTTAAAGGCAATCAGTGCAACCTCAGCTAAAATTGAACTTTGGGTTTGAAAACTATTTCTTTATTATATCTGATGAAAAGAAGGGGAAATATGGTGGTTAACAATGAAGATTCTGAAAATTACTTCTACCTGGGGGTGGGAGAGGAGAAATGTCTAGCCGAAGAGGAGAAGGGAGTTCGTATAGAGCAGGGTGTGGGTGGGGCTGGATGGACCCAGTGTGCTTGGAGGCACAGGTGGAACTCTCAGCGGGAAAAGTTAAGCTTGCTGAACTCTGTGACTGTCCATTATTTCCCTGTCCTCCTTCTCAAGGAGGGATCCTCTTTTCCACCTGTTGAACTAACACAAGAGCACATGACTTGATTTTGCCAATGAAATGTGACTAGATGTGACATCCACTTTGGGGCAGACACTTTCGGGTGAGTACGTACTTGCCCATGTTCCCCACAGTGGTTGCTAAGTCAGCCTTCACCCCAGAACCTCTGCAGTGTGGAGGATGACCTGTAACTGTCATGAAGAAATGAACCTTGGGATGTCTTACACTACTGTGATTTGTGGGGTTATTTCTTATTGTGCTGTAACCTAGCCTATCCTGGTAGATGACCATATTTGGGCTGATCTGGAAAGCAATCCCGTGTAACTAAGAATTGCTTGTCTTTCTCCTTTGAATTGGTTTGCACAGCCTAGCACATCTTGGCTGGAGAGAAACAAACATAGAGTACATTGGATACTTGCTTGTCCATTTGCATTCTTGGGGCTCAGGAAGTCAGGAGTCAAGGTGGGAAGGACCATGGAAGTCAACTAACTCCCCACAGACCCTTTACATTGTTGGTTAAATGCCAACCTTACAGAAAGATAGAAGATGATTCTAATTTCTTAGTCATCACAAATGTCACTATTACCACAGATGACATTAATTTTTAAGAGAAAAAGAAGAAAATATGCCACATTTCTGTTTTGTGCATATGCTGATTGAATGAAAAGTTTATACCAGATGCCAACTTAAAATAAGGACATATAAATATTTAATTGTTTGCATGTATGTATACATTTCTGTATACACAATATGGGTCTATATTGACATAGAGCACTGGTTCTCAAGTAGGGGGTGATTTTGCTTCCTGAGGGATGTTTGCCAATGTCTGGAGATCTTCTTGACTGTTCCAACGGGGAGTTAAGAGAGGAAGGGGAGGCCTGGGAAGCTGGTAAACATCTTTCAGTGCACAGGGAAGTCCATACTGTTCTGTTTCAGTGTCAGTAGTGCTGAGAGGCCCTGGCTTGGATGTCCCTCTAAAGCCAGGATTGGGACTGGAGTGAGTGAGGCCTCAGAGTGCTGACACCTTTCCTCAGAGCCCCGTTGACACACGTCTGCTTGATTCATTTAACATCCTCATCTTGGCTGACTCATCTAGATGAAACCACAAGTCACAGGCTGGTGGGAGGCCAACCCTCATGGCCTTTATGAGACAGTCTCTACGGCACTTTGTGTTCCCCTGAGAACAGTCACGGGGTCAGGTGCAGCTGTCCTGCTCAGTTCTCATGATGACAACTATTGATTTATGCCTAGTGTGCTGTGCGGCCCACCTGGGCTGGGAGCTGCACCTTTGTAAAGGTAAAGGAGTGGGAGGAAGGGAGTAAGAAGGGGACCCCGGGGGTGGGGGGCAAGTCATTCCACAGTTGAATAAAGATATGAGTGTGAGCACAGTATTTCAAACATTGCTCCTGCAAGAACTGCTGGGACACGGTTTGCCTGTATGTAGGAAGACATTGAGATAAGTGATTTTATAATTATATGTAAACTATTTCTATATGTATATAAATCTGTACACACATTAGTAAAGAGGTAAAGCATTTTCTGTCCTGACAGTGGGCACCAAAATTCCCCCAGGAATGGGAAATATCTTTGAGACGTTTTCTTGACAAGTCACTGGCCTGGAGAGAAAGACTCTGAGGGCAAACTTGTCATCTGGACTCTGAGAGAACCAGCTGGCCATCTGCAAGGTGGAAGAATCCTAACTTTTGCTCCTGAAGTGGAAGAGCAAAATTAGAAAGAAGACACAAAATAGGGAAAAAGAAGGGGGAACACAGAGCAGCCAGACCGATGGGGAGATGCTGAGACGTCTGGGCAGGAGAGCCCCTTTGAAATGTGGGGTTTTTGTGGGGACAGAGGTGAAGTCAGAAGAGCTTTGGGAAGCAGAGCGTCTGCACTACTTTGCTACTTTTCTTTCCTTCCTTTTTTTTTTTTTTTTAAATTGAGACAGGGTCTTTCTCTGTCACCAAGGCTGAGTTCATAGTTCACTGCAGGTTCAAACTCCTGGGTTCAAGTGATCTTCCTGCCTCCTGAGTAGCTGAGCCTGTAAGCATGTGCCACCAGGCCCAGTTAATTAGAAAAAAAAATTTTTTTTTTAAAATTTTTTATAGAGACAGAGTCTCACCATATTGCTCAGGCTGGTCTCAAACTCATGGTGATTCTCCTGCCTCAGCCTCCCATAGGCATGAGCCACTGTGCCCAGATTACTTTGCTAATTTTCTAAATTGGGGGTGGTGGTGGTATAAAAGGAATGAGAGTGCTGCCCCAGGATGACTGTCACACAGTGTGCTCAGAACCATATCAGGACATCTTTCCTGCCCCATCCAATGCTCTGTGTGGGTGTGTTTGTGCCATCTGGGGAAAAGGGTGGGCCTCGCTGCTCTTCCACATGGTGGAGCAGGGACACAGCTGGAGGGAGAGGCCTGGAGGCTGAGGCAGTGCTGAACCTTAAGCCCAGACCGAGAACCCAGTGAAATCTCAGGGGAGACCCTGGACACCCATAAGACCTAGGATTAGTGGCTCCTGCCATACACTGTAGATTTTCAGGAATCTAGGGAGCTCCTGCTGCCAGTTGGGGAGCCAGACATTCTCCACCAAATGGTTAGACCAGATGCCAATTTCTTTCCAAATCTCATTGCCAGAGATAAAACAGTGGCATGTAGGTAAAATGCGGCAAAGAGTCTGAGGCAGACACCAATCCACCAAGTGGTGGTTCCACACAGTTGTGGCAATGAGACTAGGACTGAGGAAGGCAAATCCATGAGACTTATCAAGTATTTACAGCTTCAGTCCCTTGAGATCCTGGAGTCTGGGATTTGAGCTGGAACTGGGTGAAGGGAGGCATGGGTTAGTCACCGCCTGCCTGTGCTGCTTCCCCCTCCTGTAGGTGCTTGAGAGCATGAGGATGGGGAGTCCTGGGTCTCTGCCAGCAGTGTGACATGGCGGCCTGTGAGCCACCTGGTGAATGGGAGGTCCATGAGGTGGGGCAGTGAGGTGCTCCTGGTCCAGGTTTGCCTATGGTGAGCACCAGATCCTTATTCCATTGCAGGCAAACCTCAGAGACTTTACAGGTTGGCTTCCGGACCACCACGACGAGTGAATATTGCAGTAAAGTGAGTCACACTTTTTTTTCCTTTTCTAATGGATAAAAAAGTTTGCACTATACTGTAGTCTATTAAGTGTGCAATAGTATTATGTCTAAAAATACATCATACACATCTTAATTAAAATACTTTATTGCTAAAAAATGCTGACAATCATTTGAACCTTTAGTAAACTACAATATTTTTGTTAGTGGAGGGACTTTCCTCTACATCAATGGCTGCTGACTGATCAAGGTGGTGATTGAAGATTGGGGTGGTTGTGGTAATTTCTAAAAGTAAGACAACAATGACATTTGCTGCATCAACTAACTCTTCCTTTCACAAGAGATTTGTCTGTAGAATGTGATACCGTATGATAGCATTTTACCCCCAGCTGGCCTTCTTTCAAAATTGCAGTCAGGCCTCTCAATCCCTGATGTTGTTTTCACAGTGAAGTTCAGGTAATAGTCTAAATAGAATCTAAGTCCCTTTTTGTCATTTCAACAATGTTCCCAGAATCTTCACCAGGGGTGGATTCTACCTTAAGAAGTCACCTTCTTTTTTCATAAGAAGCAACCCTTCTCCACTAAAATTTTATTGTGGCTCGGCACCTGTGGCTCAAGTGGCTAAGGCGCCAGTCACATACACCTAAGGTGGCGGGTTCGAATCCAGCCCGGGCCCGCCAAACAACAACGATGGCTGCAACCAAAAAATAGCCGGGCATTGTGGCGGGAGCCTCTGGTCCCAGCTACCTGGGAGGCGGAGGCAAGAGATTCGCTTGAGCCCAGGTGTTGGAGGTAACTGTGATGCCACGGCACTCTGCCCAGAGGGACAGCTTGAGGCTCTGTCTCAAAAAAGAAAATAAATAAATAAATAAAATTTTATTGTAAAATTACAGCAATTCAGTCACATCTGCAGGCTCTACTTCTGATGCTATTTCTTTTGCTATTTCTACTACATCTGCAGTTTATTCCTCTACTGAAGTCATTAACCCTTCAAAGTCATCAAGGAGAGTTGGAACCAACTTCTCCCAAATTCATGTACATGTTATACGTTGACCTCATCCCATGAATCATGAATGTTCATAATGGTATCTAGACTGGTAAATCCTTTCCAGAAAGGTTTCAAATTATCCAACTACATCAGAGGAATCTCTATCTCTGGCAGCTATACCCTTACTAAATATATTTCTTAAACAGTAAGACTCGAAAATCAAAATTCCTCTTTGTTCCATGGGCTGAGAATGGATCTTGCATTATCAGGCATAAAAACACCATTAATCTCCTCTATATCTCCATCAGAGTTCTAGAAACATTGTCGATGAATTGTAATATTTTTAAAGGAATCTTTTTTTTTTTTTTTCTGAGCAGCAGGTCTCAATAGTGGGCTTAAAATACTCCATAAATCATGCTGTAAACAGATGTGCTGTCACTCAAGCTTTGTTTTTCTTAGGCAGAGTAGATTTAATATAATTATTCAGAGCCCTAGTCATCAACTGCATTAGCCCCTAACAAGAGAGTCAGCCTGTACTTCGAAGCACGGAACCTGGGCATTGACTTCTCTCTAGCTATCAAAGTGCTACGTGGTGTCTTCTTTTAATCGAAAGATGTTTTGTCTACCTTGAAAATCTGCATCCACTTTCATCAGTGATCTTAGCTAGATCTTCTAGAAAACTTGTTGCAGCTTCAACATCAGCACTTGCTGTTTCCTTGTGTGGTTTTATGTTCTGCAGACAGCTTCTTTCCTTAAACGGCATGGACCAAACTCTCCTAGCTTCTAACTTTTCTTCTGCAGCTCCCTCAACTTTCTCAGTTTCCTATTGAAGACAGTAAGGGCCTCGCTCTGGATTAGGTTTTGGCTTAAGGGAATGTTGTGACTGGTTTGATCTTCTATCCAGATCATTAAAGCTTTCTCCTCATCAGCAGTAAAGCTGCTTCGCTTTTTTATCACTCATGTGTTCACTGGAGTAGCACTTGTGATTGATTACATTCAAGAACTTTTTCTTTGTTTTTTGTTTGTTTGTTTGTTTGTTTTTGAGACAGAATCTCATTATGTCACCCTTGATAGAGTGCTGTAGCGTCACAGCTCACAGCAACTGCAAACTCTTGGGTTTAAGCGATTCTCTTCCTCAGCCTCCCAAGTAACTGGGACTACAGGCACCCCCCACAACAGGCGGCTATTTTTTGGTGGTAGTTGTCATTGTTGTTTGGCAGGCCTGGGTCGGGTTCATACCTGTCAGCCCCAGTGTATGAGGCCTGCACCCCAACCGCTGGGCTACAGGTGCTGAGCCAAGAACTTTTCCTTTGTATTTAACACCCAGCTGAGTTTTTGGCACAAGAGGCCTCGCTTTTGGTCTATCTCGGTTTTCAGCTTGCTTTCCTCTCTAAGCTTAATCATTTCTTGCTTTTGATTTAAAGTGAGCGATGTGTGACCCTTCACTCGAACACTTAGAGGCCTAATTTCACTACTGTTGTATCTCAAGGAGTAGGGAGGCTCAAGAAGAGAGTGGGGGAGGGAACAGCTGGTTAGTGGAACACATACAACATTTCTTAACGTTTTTCTGCCAGTTGGATGACTTCAAGCTGAGATTTGAAGTAGAAGTGAGGGGGAGTCCACTTTGAGGTGTGCTTTGAGTTGTTTTCTGTGAAGAGAAGTGGGCCCATGTATCCCTGTGTTTAAGCATCCAAAACACATCCGAACAGCCTTGTTTGAGGTGAAGGAAGCAGTTGTGATAACTTTAGGATCTTAGCACCTGGCCTTTACATCCTGAACCACCGCTAAGGGGTGTGTTCTTCAACAGAGTAGGGCCTTCTAATTCCCCATGGTCCTGGCTGGTAGCTGCTCCCCTGGTGAATCAGTTTTGTGCTGATTCACCTCTTGGAGGCCCAGAAAAGAGCCTGGGCCTTTTGAAAAGGCTCCAGCCTTTTCATTTTTTTTTTTTTTTAAATCCCTGTATTAAATATCTTTCTGCTGAAAATAGCTACACTTGTTCTGTTTCCTGGTAACTCATGCAGGATTTTATAAAGACAACCTGAGGCCTTATTAAGTACCACTGAACTAATACACTGGATTTAAAATCTCAGACAGTTTCTGACACACAAAGAGCCACAAATGAGGGAGAGTAGGTTCCATTCCCAGGCAGCATTTACTGGGATGAGATAAGCTTGGATTCTCATGGACAAGGGGTCTGTCTTCACTGATCTGGGCCCCACTGTATTGCTAGGACCATGGTGAGGAAAATGTACCTTGGTGCAAACTTCAAGGAGTCATCCACCCTCAGGGCTGTATGAGTGCAGGCTAGCTCCGGAGAGCACCTTTTTAGATTTTGTACCCTGGCTGCCTTACTTGGCTCACCCACTCGAAAGTTTCACCTGGTGGACCTGGTTGGCCTCAGTGATGAGTATAGGGAATTCTTAGAGCCTCCACTCATGCTCTGGATTAAAGAGCAGTCTATGAGTAGCTTCTCTGGGTGCTCTCAAAGCTGCTGTGCACTGCGCACTGTGCGTATGTGAGACTGCAGCTCCCAGACCCTCTCTTCATCACCTCTGCTGTTATCCTTATCCTGCTGTCAGGATGGATGTCCTTGGGTCCTCACTAGCTGTGCCAACATGGCATTTCTGTGCAACATTAGACAACCCCAGGGAATGACAGCTTGAGGCAATACGGTGTAAAGACTTCATGCCCCGTTATGAAGCTGCATGAACAGAAGCACAGTGTGCAAGCTTGGGTGGGCGGGGGGTTCTCCTGTGCTCCAACTGGCCAAACATGCCCGGAGAGGCTATTCTTCCATAAGGAAACTGGGGGGCCAAACTTGTAGGGAGAACAAATGGAAAATGGGTAACGAACACACAAGTGTAGAAAAGATGTTCAACTTTAATAGAAAGTAGAGAAGTATGAAATAAAGCAGCAGAGAAGGAAGGTACTTTTTAACCTATGGAATGCCAGAAATTAGAGCAGTAGATGATTCAGTAGAGGGGGACTAGAGCTGAGGGCTGTCTCTCCTTTGGTACCACTTAGCCTGTGGCTAAGGGAATGTAGGGAAGACAATGCCTATGGCAATGTCAGGATTTTCACATGGGAGGAAAATTGAAGTGGGTCCTTCTCTCTTTGATTTATAATGACCACAGACCTAGTAAGAGGCAGATGGCAAAGCTGTGGTGTCTTTTTCCATCTTATTTACAGTCGCCTCTTATGTGCACGGAAGCTTTGTTGGAGGAGCTTGAGGGTGCAGTTGCTGAGCGAGGCCGTACGTGGCAGGAGTCCTGGACTTCTTAGCTCAAAGATATTAGCCTTAGAGCCTATTCAAAAAAGCGCTCTGCTTTGCTTGGGTGGGTTTTGAAGATAGCCCAATCTGGGTTTCCAGGAAGCCCTGGGAACTACTGGAAACACATCTGGAGTGGAGAAGGAGAAGGCCAGACTATAACCACCTGCTGCTGTGGGTTCTCTGCTTGCCTTACTTATTATTATCTGGCAGAAGTATAGCCCCCAGGGTGCTAAGTGGGGGCAGGGATTTGGGGATGGGAAGGCTAAGAGGAAATGTGAGGAGGGGGTGAGGGAAGCTCTTTAAGAGAGGAAATGGTGTTCATCTCCATGGTTAGTAAAGTAATTCTGGCTACCTGTGGAGAAGCATTCCCACGTATACACCACAAATGGGAAAACAGAAGGTAGGAAGGCGTGATTTTTCTGTAGGGAGGTGGCATGATGTGGCTCTTTAGTGAGAAAATAAGTCCTACCTTGGTTTCGGTCTTGCAATGTGACTTGAACGTATTTGCTTAACCACACTGAGTTCTAGTGTGCTCACTGTGACACGGTGGCATTCTTACTCAGAATGTAAAAGTCGAAATGAGAGCATGTAAGAAGATATGTTGAGATGTTTCAAGCATTACACAAATGCAAAGGGCTGGGGTTATGCCTTGTCTTCTTGTCTGGCTCTTCCCTTTCTACTTCTCCAGTCAAATCTCCCCCTGATTTTATTCTGTTCACGGCCTTACTAGATTTCAGTTAAGTTCTAGAATGATTTATACTTTGTCCTACCCCAGAGCCTTAGCACATGCTATTCCCTGTTCCTGTAATACCCTTCCTTCCTCTTTATGCCTGTTCATAAAAGCTCATCTCCCAGAGCTCGGCCCAGCCATCACCTCCTCAGGGAAGTATTGAGTGATTTCCCTGGTTAGATCAACTCTTTCTTTCCTGTACCCTTGTGAGCAAAAGCACATCTTTCTCATTTGTGCTCATTTCAGCTGTAATTTTATATGTATTTGTATAAGATGGTGATTACCACTCTCATTAGGGGCATGCTGTGAGGACAGTCAGGTGGCCCTGTTGACAGGGCCCATAGGAAGGAACTTAAACCCTTCACCAGCTCCAGTGCACCAGCCATGTGAATGAGCCATCTTGGAAAAAGATCCTTCAGCTTGTGTTAAGCCTTCAGATGACTGCAGCCCAAGCTGTGTGTCTGCAGCCTCATGAGACATCCTGAACCAGAACTGCCCAGCTAACCCACTCCCACACTCTTGATTTACTGAAACTGTAAGAGAGAATAAATAAATAAATAAATAAATAAATAATTGCTATTGTTCTAAGCCACTAAGTTTGGGGATATTTATTATGCAGCAATAGACAACTAGCACAGATTTAAGGACCTGGAAGAGTGGGCTTAGGATGAGACTTGGCAGAAGTTGGAAGGGGAGGGTAAGTGAGAGGTTAAAGGGACTTCAACAGACTATTCTCAGAAGTCTGAAGATCACAGTGAGGATGGAATTAGAACTTAAAAGAAAATGAGAAAATTGAAAACCAGATGAAAGATTTTTGTTGTTGTAATATAATGGTAAAAAGTTTAGCAATCTCAGTGATAATAATCTGAAAAATAGAAATATTTCCTAATGAACTGTGTGACCCAGCAATGGAGTGTTCCAGGCAACACTGAACAGGAAGCCTGGAGTATCATTCCTGAGCAGTAGCTGATCTGAAACCTAATTAAGGAACTATTAACATCTGCTCTGCTGGATTTCAGAATTGCTGTGGACCAGTGACTCCTGTATGCCTCCTGCTGCTCCCCTTTTTGAATGAGGAGTGGGAATCTGGAACAATGATCTTGAGCCTGTTCTGTCATTGCTAAGTTGAGGGTATGGGGGTGCACATAATTTACCTCTTTATAGTCGTAAGAATGACAGCAACTTTACTCAAGGAATTTTATATCATGGGAAGTGTCATCTATACCTGTACCTGATTTAAATGATAAGGTCCTGAATCTCAAGATAATGTTGTGATAGGATGACCTCTTGGGACCATTGGAAGGCTTGGGAGTCTTAATTTTAGCATAAGAGGGATATGAATTACTGGGGGCCAGAAAGCAGAGCAGAATTGCAAGTGTCTGAGATAGTCCCCAAGAAGCCTCATGTCACGGTCCTCATTCCCTTATGCAGACAGTTCCTTCCCACATGAATTAGACTGTTGTGACTAATGGAATACTGAGGAAATGATGATGTGGTGAGACTAGGTGATAAAAGGCATTGCAATTTTTGCATTGGTCTCTTGGATGCTCACTCTGGGGGAAGTTCACACCATGTCAGGGAGTACTCGAGCAAACTGGAGGCTGACATGAGAGAAACTGAGGCCTCCTGCTCACAGCCACCCATGAGAGTGAGCCACCTTGGAAATGGACCTTTCAGCCCCTGTCAAGGGCTGAGGGAATGGGACCCTGAACGAAACTTCGACATTTTGACTGCCCCCTCATAAGAGATCCTGAACCCATGCCTATGTGAGATGACAGTTTTAGAGGCAATTAGTCATGCAGCAATAGATAAGTAATATGTGCATATAACCCACAGCCAATTCTCTCTTCTCTGGTCTGCATTTTTCTGGTTAAACTCCCTTGTGCTGGCCTTGTACTCAGAACTAGGACCCTCTCCATGCCCCACGTGCCTTACCATCTGATCCTTGTCCTGCTCTGTGCCTGGTTTCTGAGTGGTGTGATAAAAGATTAGTCCTGATGATGTTGCTCTTTATGGGGCAGCCTGACTCTGCCACCCCAGCCCCTGACTTGGCTTTCTGTGCAGAAGCCTTCAGAGCTCAGTGGAAACTCCTATAGTCCTTCATTAAAGCAGATAGCAAAAGAGGGGAGGTGTGTCTGGACACACTGAGTGAGGGCAGCTCTCACAGAATTCTGGAACCCAGTAGGTCCCCACACTAGCCCTGAGGGGAGAGGAGAAGTCTTTGGTGCTGGAAAGCATCATGAGGTTGGTGACACTTTGACTGTAGAGAGCAAACAGGTGGCAGATGCAGGGGACAGGCCCAAAGAGAATGGCTTTTCTCGGGGTAGAGAAGGGAAGCCCACATGGGGGAATTTTCGTATGAAAGCAGAAGGGAAATCACACTAATACCACACTGAGTGAGTCTCCCTTGCCCAGCACTGTGCTTTATTTTATTCAGTTCTTCTGACAGCCAGGTGGATATATGTTGTTTCAGGTCATTTGTTTATTTATTTATTTATTGTTGGGGATTCACTGAGGGTATGAGAAACCATCTTACACTGATTGCATTTGTTAGGTAAAATCCCTCTGACAATTATATCTTGCCCCCCAAAGGTGTGGCACAGAACAAGACCCCGCCCCCTCCCTCCTTCCCGCTCTCTGCTCTTCCTTTCCCCACCCCCACCATGTCATTCATTGTCATTAATTGTCCTCATATCAAAATTGCATACATAGGATTCATGCTTCTCCATTCTTGTGATGCTTTACTAAGAATAATGTGTTCCACTTCCATCCAGGTTAGTACACAGGCTGTAAAGTCTCCATTTTTTTTAAATGGATGACTAGTATTCCATAGTGCACATATATTACAGCTTGTTAATCCACTCCTGGGTTGGTGGGCATTTAGGCTGTTTCCACAGCCTAAATTGGCGATTGTAAATTGAACTGCAATAAACAGTCTAGTGCAAGTGTCCTTGCAATAAAAGGATTTTTTTTCCTTCTGGATAGATGCCTAGTAGTGGGATTGCAGGATCAAATGGGACACGTCATTGATTCTTTACAAGCTGTGGTATATATATACCATGGAATACTATCCAGCCATTAAACAGATAGAGACATTACATCTTTTGTATTAATCTGGATGGAGATAGAACACATTCTTCTTAGTAAAGCATCACAAGAATGGAGAAGCAAGAATCCAAAGTACTTGATTCTAATATGAAGGCAGTAATGATCTAATACAAGGAGTGAGATAGGGGAATGAGGGATTGGGGAGAGGGGAGGAAGGAGAAGTATAAGTGGTCATGGTGTATGGCATACCTCTTGCGGGCAGGATACAATTGCAAGAGGGAATTTACCTAACAACTACAATCAGTATAACCTAATTCCTTGTCTCCTCAATGAATCCCAAACAACTTAAAAAAAAAAAAAAAAAGAAGAAGAAAAGAAAAAGCTCTGACAACTAAAAGAATTTTAAGACTTACTTGGTGGCAAGTCCTGGCCTGAACTTGCCTGATGTAAGGCTATTTATGGTCTTAATTATCCCATTTCCTATAAATATCTATCAGTTTCCCTGAGAAATATTATAATATGTTTGATTATGGGCTGTTGTTCCCCAATCCACTGAGTGTTCCATAATACACTGTTATGTACCATATAACTTTTCTAAAATACAACATTTTGAATGTTGAAACATCTGGTCTAAAGATACAGTGAATATCTTAGTCTATTTCCTGCTGCTATAACAAAACATCCAAACTGGGTGATAATGAACAAAAATAATGAATAAAAATTTACTTGACTAATTGTTCTGGAGGCTGGGAAGTCCAAGAGCATGGCACTGACATCTGGAGAGGGCCCGTGAGCTACATTATCCCATGGTGAAAGGTGAAAGGCAGAAGGGTGAGTGCATGAGATAGGGGGAGGATGGGGGCTAGACTTATCCTTTCATTGGAAGTCCACTCCTATGATAAATAACTCACTTCTGTTATAATGGCATTAATCCTTTCTTTCTTTCTTTCTTTTTTTTGAGACAGCTCCTCAAGCTGGCCCCCTGGGTAGAGTGCTGTGGCATCACAGCTCACAGCAACCTCCAACTCCTGGGCTCAAGCAAGTCTCCTGCCTCAGCCTCCCAAGTAGCTGGGA
>NW_003852406.1:22103664-22121908 GCF_000181295.1 Otolemur garnettii
GACGTAACTTGCAAATATCTTCTCCCATACTGAGGGCTGTCTGTTTGCTTTACTTACTGTGTTCTTGGCTGTGCAGAAGCTTTTTAGTTTGATCAGGTCCCAGTAATGTATTTTTGATGTTGCTTTAATTGCCTGGGGGGTTCCTCCTCATAAACTTTTTGCCCAGGCCGATTTCTTCAAGTGTTTTCTCTACACTTTCTTCTAGTATTTTTATGGTTTCATGTCTGAAGTTTAAATCTTTAATCCAATGAGAGTTTAGTTTAGTTAATGGTGAAAGGTGTGGATCCAGTTTCAGTCTTCTGCAGGTCGCCAACCAGTTCATCCAGCACCATTTGTTAAATAGGGAATCTTTTCCCCACTCAATGTTTTTAATTGGCTTGTCAAAGATCATATAGCAGTAAGTAGTTGGGTTCATCTTTTGGTTCTCTATTCTGTTCCATATATCTACCTCTCTGTTTTTGTGCCAGTACCATGCAGTTTTGATCACTATTGATTTATAGTATAATTTGAGGTCTGGTAGCATGATTCCTCCTGCTTTGTTTTTGTTTCTGAGTAGTGTGAAATGAAGTATTATTTTTTCAAGGTCTTTAAAGTATGAGAATGGAACTTTAATAGGGATTGCATTCAAATTATATATAGCTTTGGGTAGAATGGACATTTTGACAATGTTGATTCTCCCTAGCCATGAGCATGGAATTTTTCAATAAGCTTCAAAGCTTTCTCTGCTTAGGATATTCATTGTTTCTGGACCTAGCATCAGGCAGTGGTTTAGCCACAGAAAGCCTGGAGTTTAAATGAAGCCTTTTGTAATGCAAGTGTGTGCATGTGATTGAAATAGAATAAACTCTTGGGTGTTTCTTCTCACTTGGGTGTTTCTTTGTGTCATCCTTGCCTCACCCAAACCCTTGCTTATCCTGTGCTCCTGCCAGAACTTCCCTCTGATCCCATTCTTGTTTGGTAATTCATCCAATAAATATTTATTGGATCCTGTTGCAACTGATAATGTGGTATAGGAGGTTTTATGTTTTATTAGGAGAACACTGGTCTGAAATACAAAAGATTGACATCCTGGTACTGCAAGAGTTTAGACGACATCCTTTTTTGCTTTGACTTTAGTTTAACCATGTGTGAAGAGATAATTAAGAGGATGCAAAAAACACGTCACAAGGTATAGAAATCTCATACAAACAGGACTGAAAAATAAAGAGATGTGGGCTTTGGAATAGTCTGACTAGGGTTCTAGCTGGGCATTTCTCCTGCTTCAGTTCTTCAGTTCTCATGTGGGGGACTTGCCTTATGATCACAAAAGGGCTGCCAGTGGCATCCATAAACACATGCTTCAAAACCTGGGAAGGGGAAGTGAAGCCATTTCAAGCATTAAGCACAGTTGCCAAACTGGTTGCTTAGAAGCTAGATCTATTCTGATTGCACTTACACTGGTTGCAGTGGGTCAGAGTCTGGCATGGAAAGGTTATTAAATATTTTGACCATCACTCCTGGTAAAAGAGTGTCACTTCTGATAATCATCAAATGAAAGCCCATATTTTAAGATGCTTGGCTTAAGCCTGAGTTACCAGAACCAATTCCATGGCAAGGGGCCTAGGATTCCTTCAGATGGCTTGGAACAATTAGGCCCACTCCTAGGGCTGAGGTTGAGATCAGTTGTGCTCAAATTGCTTACTACAGAGGTGTGGGAGTGATGAGATTTTGGTGTTGTATGCAGGGGTGCAACCAAAATGTGCCCTACCAGCCCTTAAACTTTCTTCTTTCTTGTACTTTCTTTGCTTCTATGTTTCAATGCCACATTCATGACGTTGCAAAGGATACCCACCCACCCCTTCTTGATGTTCCTTTCACCACTCATTTAGTTTAGTTACACCATCAGGGGATTCTGCCACCAACTTCTAATATTCTAAGGATGTTCCTTCAAATCTGTGAGCAAGAAGAAATGGAAAACTGAGGCGCGGGGTGTCACCTGGGCTGAACAGGGAGATGATTGCTGAGGACAAAACCTGTGCATCTGAGAGCTTCCCATCTGCCTGGCACTCAAATGGCACTGAATACATGAATTTTAATTAATTTTTCAAAAGCTAAGAGTAATAAGTGGCATATTAAAAACTCAGGAGGCTATGTGAAAAATACTCTTTCTCATCTATTAGCACCAAGTCCCACTTACCAAAGTGAATCACAATCATCTACTTATTGTGTATTCGCTCAGTTATGTCCTATATATATATCCCAAACACAGAAACAGTATTTACATATGTGTGTGTATGTGTACAAGCAAAGCTGCCTCTTATACATAGGGACTATTGTAAAAACAAACGTTTGATGAATGAATAAATGAATACCTAACACCGACGGAGGCTCTGACTGCAAGAAGCTGTCACCTATGCCACCCATGACTGTTGGTCAGTAAAACAGACCCATGCTAGTTATTTCAATAGACAGATTTTAATATAGAGAACTGATTAAATAAAGATTGGAGGATCAGAAAGACAGAAAGTAGACATTGAGGACATACAGAGACAGTAACTATTAAAAAGGAGCTCTCACTCATAAGGAAGGGGAACAAAGGAAGAGATTGGGGCTAGTAGAACCTAGAAGCTGGGGAGGAAACTGCAGAGCTAGGACCTAAAACTCAGAGAAGCAGGTGCTGGCTGATTGGTGCTGATATCTCCAAGTGCTATGGCTGGTTCTGAGAGTATGAACTGTTCATAACTGCTGGGGTAAAAAAGTCTGGGGTGGTGACACCACCAGGAATAGGAAGCACATGGGACAGCCTGAGACCCTCCTCCTGCTTCCTTCCCTGATCCTCCCAGAATCACTGAGGGGGACGCCGAGCAGGGAGCAGCTGGCAAAAGGAAAGTGTGGTCTGAAGCATCCCTTCCCAGCATCACCAAGTGGAGAATAGGCGGGTAGACTTGTGGCTGAGGGACAAGTGCTTAATAGCTGGCACACCTGGTTTCTGTTCATTTGGAGCTTTTGTGCAAATTAGAAAAAAAGCACCCAATTCTTTGGGAAGAATTGGTCTTGGGTCAGGGTGCATGGTTTGATGAGCAGGGAAAGAAGCTGCCCCATACTGGGGCATAGAAGAATTGGGCTGGATTTTAGCCCCCAATTGTCCTTCCAACTGGGTGCACTTGTGTAGGGTACAGTCTGCCCAGCTATCAGCACATGGTGCATTCTCTTACATACAGGTGTTTAAAACACACACACACACGGAGTGGGGGTGGTTAGGTGGTTAGGATGCTGCATGGAGAGGCCTCTGTGATCCCTGGTGCATTTTTTGTAGCTCACTGGGCACCTGCCCTTCTCAGCATCAGGACCCAAGGTCTGACTTACACAAATGTGCATGGAAAATATGAATACGATTTTCTCAGTAAATATAGGACAGGAGGCTGTTTCTCAAGGGACTGTGGTGAACAAAGCTGGCAGAGTTAGGCATTTTCAGGCAGTGGGCATTAGAGAATGTCGAGAGGCTATTTCAGAATTCTTCATAATAGACTTTCAAATTGGATGGGATTCTAGAAATAGCCTAGCAATAATGATCATGATGATAGCAATAGTTGTCTTCGATTAGGTTTTCTGGAACCAGATTCAGACAGAGGGTGGTGTGAGGTGCTGCGAGGAAACTACTTGGAAGGAAGTGAGGAGGCAGGGTGGGCAGGGGGAAAGGTGACAGCAGTGCAGCCGGGTCTGAGGCCCTGGCTGGCCCTGTGTACAGAAGCTGGGCTGGGTACCCACATGGCAACCATTCCTTGGTAATGGGCCCTCCCGGGAGGAGGTGTGACTCTGGGAAGGCAGGGGGTATAATCTGCTGCCTAAGGCATTTTCTGGTGACTGATGAGCTCTGGCCCTCCTGTGGGCTGGAGGATCGGTGTATTGCCTCCGAAGAGAGGGTCTGCACAGTGCCCCAGCATCCATGATAATGCTGAAGAGGGTGACAGTCACCTGCACCAAGGCAGATGCTTCACCCATAAACATGGTCCTCCCAAGTCTCCCACATCCCGGCGAATGGTACCAACATCCAACCCCACTGCTGAAGACAAAATCGCTGGAGTCATGCTTGCTCCCTGCCTTGCTCCCCTTCCCACACCGCAATCCCTCAGTAGGCACTGTCTGTTCCCCCCCTTAATACATCATGCATCTGTCCACTTCTCTCCATTCCCATCACTCTGGCCTAAGCCACCATGCCTTCCCTGCGACAGATTCTGAACAGACCTTCTCTTTCTACCCTGCTCATCCTGCCATCTACTCTCCATACTGCAGCCATAAGGACCTTGAACACCACTCTTAATAAAAAGCCAAGCACTGTAATGGCACCTTGCTGTACTTAAAGTCCAAACTCCTTACCATGGGATGTGAGGCCTCGCACGATGGCCCTGTCCCCTTCTCCAGTCTCCATTTTCCTCAGTTCCTCCATTTCTGTCCACGTGGACGCCATGGCAGCCTCATGCCCCAGGGCCCTTATAGTACTTGTTCCCTCTGCCTAGAATGGTCTTCTCCAGAACCTGCTGTGGCTGGTCCTTCTTGTCACTCAAGCCTCAGTTCATACATCATCTCCTGAGTTAGGTCTTCCCTCCTGACCGCTCTAGTTAAATTCCTTCTGGAGACATCAATTCATCTAGGCTTCCCGGGCCAGGCCTCCCTCTTGCAGCCTGGGTACTGTCAGCAAACAGATAGAAGCTCCCTTTGGATAATATGACCTGACAGTGGGTGTTTCTTTTGGAGAAAAGATCTCAAAAGGTTTTTCGGGATTCCAGGGGTGTCTGGAAACCTAGCTGGCCTGGGTAGGACATCTAACCAGGTCTTAAGTAGGAGGAGCTCAGGAGGAACTTGGCCTAACTACCCCAACTGAGTCAGTTACTTAGTGGAGAAGAGAAGGCCTTCACCATTGAATTTGTGATCGCACCGGAAACTGCCCAGCCCTTTGCCAGAACAAGGAAGGGAAATTTGGTTACTCAGTCTACAGGCCTGGGGCGAATCAGAACAGAGATGAGGTTGGAAACATTTCTAACATGTGTGCTTTCTTTGGTCATTAAGAGAGAAAAACAAGCTCTTACAATGTTTGAAGGAAACTACCATCCAACTTAAAAGCAGTTATTGCGCTCTAGCTATGACCAGGACATCAAAAAACTTGGGCTAAGCTTTGGGCCCACTGGAGTGTGTTGAGCTCCCTTTGTGATGGAGTTGACTTCTAGGAAGGGGGACCTGGCAGAGGAAAAGGGTACAGGGACCACACTTATGAGGTCTGCACGGTCCACCTAACTCCGTGTTCTCACTCACACAGGCTCCTAACAAATAACAGGCTGGGTATGCCTAGAGCCAAGGGCTGGGCAGGCAGGGAGCTCTGAGTTCCCGGGTAGGGTGAGCTCCAGGGAGCAGAAGTGCTGAGAAAAGCCTTCCTGCAGGAGATGGACTTGGAACCAGCTCCAGAGGCAACGTGGGCTCTGAACCAGCATCCCTGGAATAATGGGCCATCAAATCCATTCCTCCAGCACAATTCTGCTTCTCTGTCCCTTCTCCTTTCCCCACCATTTCCTTCCCTGGCTGGGGAGTGCTCAGGAATGCTTTCCTGTGCTCCATCAGGCCTCTGGAGGCCACCCTACCTGGCTGATGTATTATTATCTCCAGCAAACACACACCGGAGGTGGTCTCTTGGCTGGGAAGCATGTTGGCACCTTGGAACTGCTTCTTGGAAAAAGCAAACGGTTGGTGTTTGAGCCTCTTCATTGATCCCTTTGGAGAAGGCAGAACGGCTACCCCGAGGGATGAAGGGGTGAAGTGGAAAAACAAGAGCTGGCTTCAAAGTAGAGCACGGTATGGGGAGGGGGGCTGTGGGCTGGGAACAGCTCTGCTTTGTGAACAAAGTGGGGAAAGGCAGAGAGAACAGGCGGGCACAAGAGGGAGGGAGTTGGCTCTTGCTAATTTGAAGTTAATTTTGAATTGCCTTGAAAATCACCAGGCAGCAGCATCCAGTTCTGCCTTTGATAGTCAAAGAAACCAGCTGCTTTTATTTCTCTTCAGGGCTTGTTTTCCTCCCAGCAGTGAAGCAATTAGGCAAAGTAGCAGTGGCAGTTGTGGTGGGATAACTTCTGAGGAAAAGGTCAGGCTAATTGTTGGTTAGGAGCCACAGAGATGAGGCACACACTCAAGGTGGTGATACTTCCCCCACCTGCCCCATTGGACTCCAGATAACGTCACTTTGACATCTTCAAAGATAACCACATAGGGCAGGCTTTCACTGCAAAGCGAGGGCCCTTGTCCTGACCTCCAGCATTCTTGTACCAGGCTATATTAGGGCAGATAAGACCTTCACCCAAGGAGGGAGTGGCAAACCTTGACACCCCTTCCCCCAAGGTTGCTTCTAATACTGCCAGCGATTCACAACATCAGCAGTGCAGACATTCTGCTGCCTTGTTCTGACCATCAGCTCAACTGTAAAAATTGGAGGCTTCTTTGAAGGATGTGCAATGCATACTTATCTCTAGAAAGTCTAAAATGTACCTTCGTATCAAACATAACCAGCCATCGGGGAAGCTTGGCTGTGCTGTTTTGGGCCCTTATAGAGCTGTTTTGAATGAACAGCTTGCTGGCAGGATGCCAGCTGCCTGAGAGGAGGAACAGGGAGGTGCTTGACCCCGTGATGGGTAGAAGATGGAAAAAATGTCATTTCAAAACAGCAAGTGGTTCCTCTCTTGATAGAGGTGGAGACTTTCATCTTTAGGGGAGCCTTTTCCTTTGTGTTGTTGAAAACCATCAGAATGGACCCTTGAGGACAACTGGGAAGTAGTCTGAATGCAGATGTTTGAGATGGAATAAGGGAGATTAATTTGTTGCCTGTGGCTATGCCAAAGCCAGGTCTCTTCACTTTGTCTCCTTCTCTCCCTTTGTTGCCTTTATTATTATTTTTTTTAATCTTTCTGTCTCTCGTTGGAATTCAGTGGTGTCATCATAGCTCAATGCAACCTCAAACTCCTGGGCTGGAGGCAGGAGGCTGCCTCGGTGCCCCCCTTGCTAAAATTGCTTGGATTACAGGCGGGAGCCTCTGGGGCTGACTCCTTTCTTTGCTTTGGGTGGTGCTTTGCTCTCCTCCTGGTTCACACACCTTAGTAATGCAGTTTGATCATTGTATGCCGCTGTCTCAGGGAGGGAGCATCTCTCTTTGGCTACTTCTTGAGTAATGATCAGGGTGAAAGAGGTGAGAGTGCGGGTATTCAGGTCTATTTTGGAAACTCAAGATTTTGTCCTGACCATTTCTAGACATGATGTGTCTTTACTTCCCACAAGAGCCAAGAAAAGGCCTGGGGGTGTCCAACTTAATTCTGGTTCAGCCACCTGGATGCTCCTGTTGAACAGGTCTGACCTTAGGTCATTAGGACAGTGACTTCTTGGAGGAGTACACAGCTCATCCACCCTCCTACTGTGGCCTATGTGGGCCAAAGTGGGGTATTTAGTGGGTTTCAGAATGGTTTATGAAATGTTCTTGTCACTCTTGCTCCTGAACCATCTGGATTAAAGGTCTGAGTGGGAGATTACTGGGTAAAGGGCAATGTTAGATCTATGGAGATGGCAGTAGAGGAAGGGTAATGACCTTGGAACCCATGGAGGGAATACCTTAGACTTACACTTGTACTTAGAGGTGTAGGACAGGGAGGAATATTGATGAGATTTCTTTCAGAACCACTCCTAGAGTCTCCCTCACAGAAGAAAGTGTCCCAGTGCAGCTCTCGGTGAAGCACTGGCTCTGACCATGATCTCACTCCCACTCCTCATGACTCCAGCTCCTGACCTCCCACACAAACACCTGTCAGCCCCTGGATGGCTTCCCCATCCTCATTCTCATAGCCTTTGCCCAATCATTCCATGGGGCAAGTCAGTGTCCCCTGACTATGAGTGTGGACAAACAGGACCAGCTGGACAGACTGCCCTCAGGTAGACTCTCCCAAATAGAAGATTACACTTGAGTCGATTATTCAAACTGAAAACCTGTGGCTTTCCACCCACTGAGAGGCCATATTGGAGGTCATCAACCTGTGCCCTAGACCCTTGTAGTCCCTCCTGGGAGTCCCCAACAATTATAAACAATACTTTGTTTCCAGGAGCATCTTATACGTCCCTGGGCTATAGTTCTTGAGTGGAAGTCAGCTGTTAATTTGTCTCTCAACTGAAAACACAGCAACCTACATCTCAGCAGTAGTCACAAGAAACCTTCAGGCATTTAAGTAAACACCACTGGCTCATCACGTAGCCCTCAGATGGCTGGTGGTTACTTGGGGAAACTTCCCAAACAGATAACTGATTCGTTATTTATGTGTACCCTGTGGACAGCTTTTCCTGTAATGGGACTCATCCAATTAGAAAAGATGCATGAAATCTGTCCCTAACTTTCTCTGATCCTATCTCAGCCTGGGCCCAGGAAGGTGTTCATGTCAGCCTCAGCTCACTGACCAGGTTGTCAGGGATGACAGAATTATCCTAGACTTTTTCCTTTCAGGTTGAGGTGGAGCTTGTGCAATCCCTGATCTGTTCTGCTCTACTTAAATCACTGCCTTGGGCCAAGTGGAAAGGTCAGTAAAGAGAGGGAAGGAGGAATCCACCTGGCTTTCTAAGGTAGATCCAGTTGTCTATAACATCTGTTCACATGGCTGTGTCCAAGAATTTAGGGAGGGTTCAGTTGAGGTCAGTGCTGTAGGCTGGTCTCATCTCGCTGCTTGGATTCCTGCTGGTAGTACCCTTAATTAAATGCTGCAGGAGACTAACTGAATGGGTTTGGTCCCACCCTCTGTTGGTCAAATTAATCAGAGTGGCTGATGAAGTGGTGTACTCAAGGGAAGATTTGCCAGGAGCTAAGACTGTAAAAAGGAAGGATGAATATTGTTAGGAGACAATTCTCCATGGGTCTTTTGAGTTTCTGCATGTTTTGTGAGCAGAGGCACTGACTGCCTTTGTTCCATATGATCTTTTCAAGGATGCTGTATTGCAAACAGCCTTGGAAGATAGTGTCTCCCTTAGGAGCCAAGGGCAGACAGACTCAGTGTTCATGGGGTTTCTCTGCTATAATGCAAATGTGTGCATGTGCTGTCTGGTTCTTTTGTTTTGCCTTGTGGGGTTTGGCTCTTGGGGAGCTGATGCAAGGAAATGCTGCTACTGTGGCTCCTGCTATTTCTGTGAGTAATAGAATCCTTTGTTTCTGACCCAGGAGTCTTGTATCTTCTGCAAGCCTCCCTGAGACTACGGCAAGTGAGCCAAGTAAAACCTCAGACACCTCACAGTTCTTGATAGCCAAGTCTGGCCTGAATTACCCTTGAGTGTGGAGTGTATGTGAACATTATCCATCACATGCATCTCAGGAAGACGAAAGTCAGAGAGAACAGCTGCCCTCTACTTTTCTGGACTGGGCTGATACGTGTGAGGTCACCGTCCACCATTCTCCCTTGTCCAATGTGTGGGGTCAGTTCTTTGTTAAGATCTTGGGGTGCTGGATGGAGAGGGTTGCAGGGGCCTCTGGGGTGAGACCACTTGAGTTCCTATTATGATCCTTCATACACTGCATCCTCATTTTTCCCACCTGTCAAACAGAGATAACAATGGCACCTGCTTCAGAGGGGTTTTGTGGGGACTAAATAGTCAGGCCTGGCGCAGGAGAACCTGATGAAGGTAGCACTGGTTATTGTTGTCACTGTCATTATTCTCATCCATATCATTATTGCACCCACCTGGGCTCAGTCTTTGTAAGGCTTGCCTCTCCCTCTTAACAGCCTTTCTCGAGTTGAAGTTTATCTTTTCTACACCAAAATTGTCTAATTTACGTGGCATCCCCCTCACCACAGTCACTGGCTGTGCCCCTAATCTAATTAGACTAATTTCAATTTCCTGGATTTAATTACTTTTAATTTAATTAATTTAGAATGCAGTACACTAGGTGATTAATTAGGAGACGCTGCGAAGGGATTCGGAAGGTGAATTGTGGTATGTAAGTGTTTAAATATTATCCCGGCCACATCCACTAGTTGTCAATTTGCACAGGAGGCCCCTGACACCCTGGGAAGGGTAGGGCTTAGAAAGCTGGGGTGGCACAGGGACTCAAATGGAAGTCGCCTGGCACCCATGCAGGCTTCTTCATGTCACTGCTTTCAGCAACTCTGGGGAGGCAAACGAGAGGCTGCTGACCCCAGTGACCAGCAAGCTGGAACTACGGCGTGAATTGTGGGGGCCAGCGCAGATTTTGTCTTTCAATAGAGAAATATTTCACTGTGTGTTTTTCGTGTACAAGGTAAATAAGCAAACCACAGGCCTCCCTCCGAGCGAGCACAATTCCATTTCTCTTTCTTTTTGGCTATATACATTTATTTAGTACCTGGAACAGGGAATAATCACCACCATCATTTTAATGAACACAAGGCTTCCTGGTACTTTTATGTGAACTTACTTAATTGTCATAAGAGTTAAGTATTATTATGAGAGAGGTGCTTTTATTTTCATCGTCTAGAGGAGGAATCTGAGGCCCAAAGCTAGCTCTTTGGGGTTATCTTTCATTTGTGTTGTACAGAAGGACAAGTCATAGAGAGTTTGGGGCTGTGGCAGGCAGGTGGGAGGACGATCTAGGGCTGGGCACTGTTTGGGATGCCTTTTGGGTCACACAGGTTTGCCTCTTCCACCTCCAAGAGCCCTGTAGGCCACGTGGGCCTCTGCATGTGTTGACTCTGGACACGGCCACCACACAGCCACCCTACCCGCTGCTTGCTGAGAGGAGACTGCCTGAGGCCTCCCCATAGCTCAGCTGGGAGGCGCACCCCAAGGGTCAGGGCCAGCCACACCCTCTCACTGCCTTTCATCCACAGTCTAGGCCCTTGACTTAAAGACTTCAGACTTTGAAGAACTTTTGGAGCCAGAGCTGGGCTGGATCCTGTGCCCTGAGCAAGATTGTGCCTCCTGACTTAGACCCTGTTCCCTGAGTTAGACCTTGCACCCTGAGCTTGACCCTCTACACTGAGCTAGACCCTCTGTGCTGAGCTAGACCCTGCACCCTGGGCTAGATCTTTCACTCTGATATTAGGCTCCAATTCCAAGGTTACTCATTTAGCAAATGGGTCTATTAGGCATCTTCAGGGGTTTGACCTGTTCTTCTGGAATACTGAGTCAGGACAGAGGTCAGAAAAGGGGCCAACATGGTGGAGAACTCCATTCTCTGATGCACTGATGCAGCAATGCCTGATAGGCTGGGCCTTCTTACCTGGAGATGTAAAGACACAGAGCTGTCCTCAGTATATGCCCTGTGAGGAGTGTAGGGCTAATGGTGGAAGCTACAGGGAGACTCTCTGTAGAAATGAATTTCCCAGTAGTCTGATCTAAAATGGGTTTATAAACAGGCCATCACAAGGGTGTCCAAGCAGAAACTGATTAACAATAATTTCCTCACTTGTCTTTTCTTCCTGGAAGGCTCATTCCTATTCTGTTCTTCCAGTTAACTTCTATTCAACCTTGAAGACAGCCCATGAATCACTTCCTCCGGGAAGCCCCAACCTTCTCAGATGGGAAGAGGTATCCTCTGTGTTCTCATAATGCCCTGTCTTTAGCATGCACTCAGGATCTATTGCAATGACCTCCTACTTATGCATTTATTTCCTTCTTGTCCTGTCCTTGTCAAACCCATCCCCTACCCTATAAGATAGACACAATTTCCTCCAGGTGGAGGATGGAGAACTGAGGCCAAGCATGGCTGAAGACCTCACCCAGGTAGCCAAGAGGAAGCAAAAATGGCTGGATCTGGTTCCTAAGCTGAAAGCCCACCATCTGTCCAGCTCAGGACACCACAGGGGTCCCAAATTTTGTCATTTGTGAGGGCATGGGCTTGTGTGAGTCTGCTGCAACTGAAGAAGCAGGGGCAGTGCCACCAAGGAGTGACACGAGGGCATCCTTGGGCAACATCAGCTTGGGAATACTTGTCACACTATGTACATAGCCAAATAATCACACAAATCCACCTCATCAGCGCATACTTTCTGAACCCTTCTGAGGTCGTGGAGAAGCCAGGGAGAGATGAGAACCAGGGCAGCCAAGGCCTCTGCCTCTCCCGGATCTGTCGGGCTTGTTTGAATAGAGCCAAAGCCCCTCTTAACACCCTTATTTCTTCATTTAACAAAGGTGAAGAGAGCCCAGCCCTGTGGTTTTGAGGCTGGATTCCATTTCTATTAAGACTGTTGCTGGCTCTGAAAGATTAACTCAACAGTCACCCCTGTGAAAGCTGAGCCGAATGGAAAATCGAGTTAGAAAATTCTGCCTTCTTTTCCCTCACACCTCAGCAGATTAAGGGAAGGCCTGATGCTGAGTTATGGGGATTTATGGGAATGTGCAGTTGCTGGCTTTTTAATGCTCACTCTTTGGGATGTTGGCAACCTTGCTTCCTATAAATTGTCGCTGGTATTTCTTAGCCTTTCCTTGCCAGCAACGCGGAGGCCTGCAACACCTTTTCCGTGCAGTAGCCTGTGAAAATATTGAAGTCAGGCCCAGAAAAACACCAGCATAGAAAGGGGAAACTTTGATGTTTGCTAGTTCTTTTCAGACAACCCTTGCCAAATCTTAATTTTTCCAGTTTACAAGTAAGGGATTCTGACCATCTGTCTGCTGTCAACCGATGTTTGTTTGGATGAAGATTTTATTTTTTTCTCCCAATCTAACACTCCTGTTCTTACAAGTAGTTTATTGGACTTCATAAATGTCAGCTTTTTGCAGGCATTTTGTAAGCAGCTTATGATTTAGTATTTAATCAAAATCGAGCAGTCAGCGTCTGTAATCAATCTGAAGCAAGAGTAACAATGAGATTGAAGCTCAGAATGCAACAGAACTATAATTTATGTCTCCCAACTATCTCTATATGAACTAAGTTTGCCCCTGAAGGTCCAGGGTAGGTAGAATGATGGAGGAGATAAACTCTTATTGAGCACCCATTGTATGCCATTTTATGATCATATCAGTTATCAATTGCCAAAATAATATTACACAACACAAACCATCTTGAACTCAGTTGCTTAAAAAAAAAAATCAGAATTTTTTTACCCTATTGACTTAACGAGTCAGCTGGGAAGTCCTTCTGGCCATGGCTGAGCTCTTTACATGTCTGGGGATAGGTTGGCTCCTGGGCAATCTTGGCTGACCTCCTTTGGGACAACTAGGGCAACTCGGCTCCACTCCACATGTTTGTCATCATCCAGCAGGCTAGCTCAGGCATGTTCTCATGGCAATGGGAGATTAAAAAAGCAAGCAGACCCAGTCTGCAAACACTTTCCCAAATGTCTGCGGGACACAGCCAGCCGAACTCTGAATCAAAGAGGCGTTGTGTTAGTACATTTGAACTGCTATAACAAAATTCCATAAACTGAATAGCTTACAAACAAAAAATAATATTTCTCAGAGTTTTGGAGGTTGGGGTGTCCAAGATCAAGGGGCAGACAGATTTGGTGTCTGGTGAGGGCTGGCCGCCTTCCTTGCTCATAGACATCACCTTCTCACTGGATCCTCCCAAGGTGGACTGGCCGAAGCAGCTCTTCAGGATCTCTTTTATAAGTCCCTGCTCCCCCTCTGCCTTTCTGACCTAGTCATACTCTAAAGTCCCCATCTCCTCATACAATCATGATGATGTTTAGGTTTCAGCATATTCATTTTGGGAGAAGGCAAATATTCAGACTGTAGCAGGGGGAGAGAGGAATTTCAAAGTCATAGGTGGAGTCTGCAGGCACAGGGAGGGATAAAGAATCAGGGCCTGATGCAATCAGTCTATCACAGTGATGCTGGAAATTCCACGGAGGAGGTAATTGTTATAAGTCCCATATCCAGAAGGAGAAATTCAGAGATGAAGCCATCTCCCTAAGGTTTCTTAGCAGTTAGTAAAGAAACTAGGATTCATCCTTAGCCCAACTCTGCCACTGTTTACATCTGATTCTCTGACTCTCCTTTTCTTTTCTTTTTTTTTTTTTTGTGAGACAGAGTTTCACTTTGTCACCCTCAGTAGAGTGCTATGGCGTCACAGCTCACAGCAACCTCAAACTCTTGGTCTTAAGAGATTCTCTTGCCTCAGCCTCCCAAGTAGCTGGGACTATAGGTGCTTGCCACAATGCTTGGCTATTTTTAGAGGCAAGGTCTCGCTCTGGCTCAGGCTGGTATTGAACTCATGAGCTCAGGCAATCCACCTGCCTCAGCTTCCAGAGTGCTGGGATTAGAGGTGTGAGCCACTATGCCAGCCTTGACTCTCCTTTTCTCTAGGAACAGTAGTGGGAGGTTCTTGAAAACCTTCAGTCTACCACCCTCATTTTAGGGGTGGCAAAATTAGAGAAGGGGAGTGGCTTGCCCAGGGTCCTCTGAGGGAATGGCAAGACCTGAGAAGGCCCAGCTCTCAGGCCAGTGCTCCTCCTTAGCCCAGGGAGAGCTGCACATCTGCAGTCCGTCACAGGCTTGTCTCCTGCAGGACACCTGCCAGTGGTCCAGCTCCCACTCCCAGACATGGGCAGTATCAGTGGCAGGCTGTGCAGAGGCCTGGCTTGACCATGGCAGCCCAAAGGAGAGGTAGCAAAATTATTCTTTGAGGGGCTCCCAGATGGACTGAGGGGCTGAAGGCCTTTGCTAGTTTTACCACAGAGAAATGTGAAATGCTGACGGCCTTTATGATGCCATTATTAAATTCCTTCCTTGGGCTGAGTTGTGTCCCCCTCCAAATTCATGTAACTGTATCTGGAGATAGGGTCTTCAGGAAGTAAAATTAAATGAAGTCATGAGGGTGGGACCCTAACCCAGTAGCATAGTGGAAGGAAGAAGGAGAAGGAGGATCGTGGGAGCAGGAGGAAGAAGAGAGAGAAGAAAAAAAGAAGGAGAAGGAGGAGGGACATTTCAGTCATGTAAGGCCATAGCGAGAAGGTGGCTTCACATTACACATTTTGGTAAAAATTGTCATGAGTGAAGGTAATGAGAGAAACAGGAATTTCTAAGAATCAGACTCCCCAGGTTCCCTGTGCCTGCTCAAGTCTTGTCTGACGTGGGCCTCCTGGCTTCTCCCCTCTCCTGCCTTCCTTCCCTCTGTCTGACCCTGACTCACCTACACCCCAACCTGTGCCCTGCATTCCCTCAGCTCCCTGCAGTACTCACTATCCATTTCTCCATCCTGACCTCACTGCTGGCAGCAGGGCACACAGTGCCAGGAAAGAGCCATTCTGACCCAAGTTAGACCCCACTTACTGGCTGTTTACTTCAGGAAGCCTTTCTGAGCCTCAGGTTCCTCCTCTATTAAATAGGGGGGACACTGCTTATAATGTGATGGCTACAAAAACCTGCAGGCATACCCAAGAAGATGCCTTGCTCATGGATATTCAATTAATATTCTTTTATCATCCCTTTCTTCTCTGTTGGACACCTCTCTACTCCTGTTGGAGTCTCGATAGCACTTTCTTATCCCTTCAATAATGTAACATCAATGGTTTATTAAACAGAGGCCTCCTAATAGACTGTTGCTGACCTGGTAAAGAGGGGAAGTCTTTGAGGGAAGAATGACAGATAGAGGAGGCTGCAGGGATAGTGTTCTCCGGCCAGGAGGGAGTGGCTTGAGAGCACATCCCAATTCTATCACCTTCATGCCTCAGAGAAACCTCATTTTTTGCAAAATGGGATTCATATCAACTTCACTGTGAAGTTTCAATGAGATTGAATCAACATACCTGAAACTCCTAGCTGCCCATCACCCCAGCTCTCAGCCAGCTCCAGCTCGGGAAGGGGGTGAGTTACCCGCCTGGTCTATCTGTGGGACCACAGTATCCAAGTATTTTCCCAGAACTGGGTGACTTCCTGGGAGCATGACCATCACAAGTACATTCCTGTAAGTGTAAGTGAGCAACTGTGCTCCACTCCAGGGAGTCTCTGTGATGAAAAGAATGCCTTTTGGTTGGGGAAGTTCCTGCGCCCCAATGGCTGGTGACTAAGATGCAGGGCAGGGAAGTGGAAGGAGACCCCAGGGAGGAGCCAGGACTCCTGGTGCTAATCATAACTCTTGATTCATTTGATATATGACCTTGGAAGAGTCCCATCCCATCCCTGAACTTCACTTTTCTTGGAAGTAAACTTAGTGGTTATGAAATCTGGGATTTGTTCCACCTTTAAATGTAGTAACAGCAATTGGCCCAAAAGATTAGCTGTAAGATTCCTAATGGGGTCCCAAAGAGATGGAGCTCCATAGGGTCAGGTTTGAAGAAGGATGTGGTAAAGGGTGGTTGCAGGGGCATGGGCAGCCTGGGTATGTAACCTGTGCCTACTCAACACCTGTTAAACTTGGTAGTTCAATTCAAGGTCTACTCCTCGTCTGATAGCTTTATGGATTTGTTCATTCTCCTTATAAAGCCTTTTCTGACCACACCAGCTTGGAGTGCTCTCCCTTCCCTGATCTGCAGCCCTCACCTGCAGCCTTATTGTGATATCTCCTGCATTGCCCCTTGATGGCCCTGGCCATCCCCAGATGGCCATGCACTCACTGTTTCATGCTTCAATCACTCTGAGCCCCCTCACTGGAAGGCCCTTCCTTTCTATCTCTACATCCCAAAGTTCTGGCAGTCACTTAAAGGTCAGCTCCGAAGCCACCTCCTTCAGGAAGTCTTCCCAGGATTCTTATACGGAGCTTTCCCCCCTTGTGGTCTCTTTATGCCTATGAAGTGTCCCTCAGTATCTTCTCATTGGCATAAGATAAGGCCAAACCCTTGGCTTAGCTCCCCAGCCTCATCTCTTGTCACTGTCCTCCCCACCACCCAGGGGTAGCTATGCCAGGGTGTCTTCCACATCCATGCAGGTGCTTAAGCTGCTGCTTCTGCCTGGGAGGTCTGTTCCTCACTCTGTTCCCATGGTCAGTACCTTTGATGGCTTTAAGACCAAGCCCATGTCCCTGATATGGTAAGACTTTATAGTACTCATCTTTTGGTATGTATTCTTTGTTTTCCAAAGAATACAATTGTGTCCATGAGTCTAGTGACACTAGGTTATTTGTCTTTGAGGCCATCATACTTTGCATAGGGCCCAGTACCTAGTAGGTGCTCAATAAACGTAACATTGAAGGGAATTCTCACATGTGTCCATCACAGCAGAGGCCAGGCCCCAGGGCAGGTGTCTTGATGGGCTAGATGAGCCAAAGCTTTATTTGCAGTAATTCTGGTCTCTGGGATGGAGGCTTGGAACTGGCTAAGCTGGAGAAATGGCTTCAGTGATAGGTGTGTGTCTGCACGGGTATGTCTGCTGGGGTCTTGTGGTCTGCTATGCATCCGGGAAGGTTTAGTTCCTGGGATCTCAGGCCTCTCCCCTGACATCTAGAGGTGTCATCCTGGGAACTACAGTGCCAGCCCCTAACTCTAGAGTCACCAGAGAAGATGTTTCTGGAGGGCCCTCAGCAGTCCTATAAAGTGACAATGCTGTGGCTTTGGAGCTGGATAGCTCTGAACCAGGTCACTTTGGGCAGGTCTCCAATATCTCAGATGCTCTGGGGTAATTACTTATGCAGGGCTTCCTATGTCCCAAGTGCTGGGTGAAGCCCCTGGTGTGAATGCTCTGATTTAATAATGCTCTCCATAAGCACTCTAGTTTTCAGAGAGGAAACTGAGGCATGGAGACACTTCGTGACTTGTCTTAGATCAAAATCATCTGAGTAAGGAGCAGGGAGGCAAAGCCTGTTCCCCTGAGTGTTGTGCCCCACGCCCTTTCATATAATAATGCCTGAGAATGCCTCTTTTCAGGGGACTACATTCATGCAAATTAATGACATTTAGACAGTGACTGGCACATAGCAGGCATACCATTTGTGGAGGCCGATTTTACTGATCTCTAATTTAACCCTCCCATTTTCAAGGCGAGGAAACTGTGGCACAGTTTATGTCAGCGACTTGATAGTCACATTGAGCTGTGTGAACTTAGGGAAGTCAGGTCTCCTTTTGGCCAATCATTTTCATTTTTTACTATGTCATGCTCCATGGGGTAAAAATTATGAAGAAAAGGAACTTACTATTTTGGAGGAATTAAAGCAAAGGGGAAGGTGAGGTGGATTGGCAGTTGAGGATATAAATGGGTCATTATGAAAATTTTGACATACACAAAAATCAAGAAACATAAAATCTGTGCAGATGGAACAAGTGAAGCCCTCCCAGCAACACTCATAAGCTGAAGAAGTCGAAAGGACACTGTTGACTGTGTTTTTTGGATGTGAAATAATAGACTGTAACAC
>NW_003852406.1:22122133-22218452 GCF_000181295.1 Otolemur garnettii
GACTCGAACCGGCCACCCTAGGTGTACGTGGCTGGCACCCTAGCCACTTGAGCTACAGTCGCGGAGCCTGTCTTTGAACTTTCATGGCAACTCACATATAAAGAGCCAGGCCTTTCCCTATAATACCCAGACCACCTATGAGGTAGGTCCTATTTTTCCAATTTGCAATTTGCATATCTGACCTCACAGAGGTAGGAGACTTGCCCATGGCCCTTACCTGGTGAGAGAGGGCCAGGATTTGGACTTTGGCTTGTCATACTCCAAGTCTGGTGCTTTGCCCTGTACTGTCAGCCCAGAAGTAGGACCCAAGATCAAGGCCATAGTAGACACAATTGTCACCACAGATTGCTAAGCCTTTGATGCTACTGCTTAGAGCATCGGGAGAGCTTCTGAAGTTGGGGAGCAGGCACTGGGCAGGAGTAGGGGAGCAGCCTGCCCTAGGAGAAGCTTTTGAAATGGAAAGTGGCTGGAGTTTTTCTTGGAGTATCAAGGAAGCCAAGAAGAGCCATTTGGTCTCCATGTATCCAAGAGAGCCTCCTGCACACTTCTGCCTAGTAGGGTGACTTTCAAACGCTGGAGACAGAGATGTTCTGCCCACAGGTTTGAAGGTCATGTGCCAGTAGAAGGTAGGAAATGCCTCAAAAATCTCCAGGCTTTATTTTAAAAATTCATGCAGAATTGAAAGGAATATACTTCTTTCCCAGAGTACACACATGTGCATGTGTGTTTATGGTCACCATTCTTCAATTCACCACTCCTTTAGGAAAAGCTGCTGTGTGTCTGCCATGGCTTCCTGTGCTCTCTGGAGCCCTGCCCCCTACTCATCACCCCACCCCAGGGTATATGGACCCATTCAGTCAAATACTTCCATTTCCTGAGCCTGAAGAGGAACTGGACAAGCAATTAAGCTCTAGAGAGACAGGGTTCATAGTCATGATATGCTCAGGGTGGCTTAGCTGAAACTGGCCAGGAAGTTACAAGACTTGTCCAAGGTCACCCAGTGACTGTGAGACCACACTCCTGGGGCCTTGGTTAGGTCCAGTGACATTGCTACAAGCTTCTAGGCCAGCAACAGGATATACTCAGTCATACCTCTTGTCTCTTCTGCCTACCTGGAACATTCCTGGGAAATAAAGCTTTTCTCCAGGAGCCCAGAATTCTGACAATCAAATGTGAGGTGTCTCTTTTCCTCCTCCCCATCTCTGTCCACCAGAGTGGCCCAAACACTGTGATTCCCACATCGTATCTCTTCTGTAAACCCTTTTGGATTACTAGACAGGCTGATCAGAAATACGTGTGTGATCCATTTTGACTGGAGCAAGATAATTTGACAAGGTGTGTCATGATGGTCTCAAAATGAAGAGATGGGGCTGGATTCTGGTGGAATGAGATGGATTAGGAACTGGTCAAAGGGCTGCGTCCAAACAGAATGAATAAATATAGCCTCATAAGCCTAGATGGGTCTCTAGTGGTATACCAAGGGGCTCTGTCTTACTCAGCACTTTTATCAGTGATAGGAATGGAATTAGAGGAAGAGGGGAAAAATGAACATTTATTGAGAAACTGCCAAATATAAGCTACCACTGCCATTATTTTATTTTATTATTATTTTTTAGAGAAGCACTAATCTTACTTTAATTTGACATTGACAGTGACACTGTGTAACAGCACAGGGAAGAAGTAGTGGAGAGAGAAGTTGGCCAGGCTTCCTGTTCCCCAACTAGCCTTGATTTTAAGGGCAGAGCCCCAGTACCTTAGAAGCACCTCACCTAACCTCTCAATAGAGTGGGAAGAGGCAGAGAATTGGGAATCAGAGGCTCAAAACCTAGAGAAGGACAAGGGCAAGCCTAGGAGAGGCCTGGAGATGAGGGGAGTGCTCTAACACTGATGGTCACAGTGACCATGTCCCTGGCCCTAGGCGAGATGGAGTCATAAGTATGGCTGGCTGCTCCTTGGATGCCATCTCCAGGACCGCCTGCAGGGAGCGCTGGTGGGCATTGAGCATGTGCCATATCCTCTCCAGTTGATGAGGATGGTACTAGTGTTGTCCCAGGTTAGAAACTGCTAGAAAGTGTCTTTGATCTCACTAATGGTTTTATCCTTCTCCACTATCAGGAAATTAAGGTAGGGGTTCTTGTTCAGCTCCCCTCTGCCACCAGGCAGGAAATCAGTCAACCTTAATTAGCTTCTCCCTCCCCCAGCCAGGCAGAGCACCCCTCCCCCCAGCCCCTGAAGTCACTGAACTCAGGGTCCCCTGCACTAGTGTTTTAGATAGATTATTTCCTTTATTCTTCACTGCATGCCTGTAAGATGGGTTGCATTACCCTTTTACAAACCAGGAAGTGAAGAAGGTAAGTAACTTGCCGAAGGTCTCATAGCCATTGGTGTAATAAGATTTGGAACTTAGATGGGTCTGACTCAGAAGGCTGGGGCGCTGATTCACATGTGGTTCTGAATTGTCTTATCATTAAGGGGTAGGTGGGAAGGTGGGAGGAATGGACAGTACAGGTGATGGGGAGGTGAGAGGCAGGATCCCATAGGGCCTGAAATTAACATGAGGCCGTGTGGCAATGACTGCGTAGCACGATGAGACGTAATAGAGACTCTGCTCAGACTGGGTTCAGAATGCCCACCAGACACACACAGGATGTGGCTGATAACCTGGGTCAACAGCACAAGTGAAAAGGTGTTGGGTTTTTAGTTGACAGGAAGTGTCATATGAGTCAACGGTGGCATGCGGTGGCCAACAAAGCTAACGTCACTGTGGCTGTCACCAGTGGAGGTACCATGAGCAGAGCGAGGGAGGAGATACTCCCTAGTCAGCTCGTATCCAGGAAGTGGGGTTCAGGCCAGCAGCTCAGTGGCACCCGCCAGGTTCTCAGGGTGAGGGGAGTGGGGGGAGGGATCCTCATCCTTTGTCATTCTCAAAGCTTATCAATGTCTTCCTGAGCAGTTATGCCACTTCTTGACTTTGATGCATTTTCCTTACATCCTCTGGGAATACGCTATTCATTCAGTTCAAGGGGTAGGTGGGAAGGTGGGAGGCAAGACCCTCTCCTAGCAAAAAATTTTTTCAAATTTTTCTTTATGTAACCTGAGTAAATGTGGTGATTCCTTGTAACCCAGTCTTTACATTAAGTTACATTCAAAGTAGCAAAATCCAGTAACAGAAAGTAAAAGAGATTTTGAGTCTGCATATACATCTCTCAAAGAAATAAAAAAGAGCGAGGTCCCCTTTTACTTCTTTAACTCATTGCCTTTGCTTCAAAACTTCTCTAGAAACTTCACATCTGCAAAATACCTCAAACCCTGCTGACGTCCAGTCAAGCTGACATACCATCCCTCATTGGTTCTTCCCATCTCCTTTATAGAGATGAGCTTAACGTCAGTGTTTCCCTTTTCTTCTCCCTCCTTCTTTTCCTCTACCTTATTCTTTTTTACTTTCCTTTCTACTTTACTTCAGAGCCAAATTCCTCCCTTTAAAGAGGAGCTCAGGAACTGACCCAGCAAGCCAGAATACTGCCCCTTCCCTCCAGTCTCTCCTGTGCCGTCCATCTCTTCCTAGCCTCCCAGGAACTGGGATGGCCAAGATGGAACCCTTCTTTATTAACGGCAGGAGAGGAGAAATGGAGCAAGCGAAGACCACATTTTTGGTGGTGGGTGGAAGCAAACTCAGTGATGGGAGGGATAGTGGAGAGTCTGGGCCCACTCTACATAGCACCCTGGTTCTCATCACATTAAGATGTGGTGCACTGTGGATGGAAAAGCCTGGCCACCCACACATGACAAGCCCCCCATCACAGACTGCCACGTGATTCCTACTTGAGTGAACAGTGGCAGGCAGAGGCCTCTCTTCAGTCATTTCCTTGTGTGGTGACTTTCCATTAACTTGCAGGGCTCTTCATTGAGAGTTGACTCTACATACCCTGAGATCACCTGGGAAATAGCAGACTGTAGGAGAGACAGCACTCCCTCACATTCTCTATGGGCTCCCCCACACTTCCCAGCCTCCTAGGTGTGGCTCCTTCTGACCAATACAGGTAGCCTCAGAGACACTACAGTTCTGATCTCAGATACTACAATATCAGAACTCAGAGACCATAGTTCCAGACCAACACAATAAAGCCAATATTGTAATAAAGTGAGTCCCACATAGTTTTCAGTTTTCCAGTGCATGAAATAATTATGTTTATACTGTACTATATAGTCTGTTAGATGTGTAATAGCATTATGTCTAAAAACACAATGTATGCATCTTAATTAAAAATACTTTATTGGTAAAAATGCTGATGATCATATGAACCTCCAATAAGTCATAACTTGTTGCTAGGAGAGGGTCTTGCCTCAGTGTCAATGCCTCAGAGTAGTTGTGGAAGGTCGGGGTGGTGTGGCAATTCCTTAAAATGACAACAATGAAGTTTGCTCTATCAGTTGACTCTTCTTTTCATAAGAGATTTCTCTATAGCAGTGTTTTTCAACCTTTTTTTTTAATCTCATAAACTTCCACAGCACAGCACACTTAAATTATGTTGAGTCAAAAAAGAAAAAAAGAATTAAAAGAAAAAATATACTTACTGTGCTTTGAACTTCTTTCAAAAATAATTTAATTAATGATCTTTTTTTTTTAGAGACAGAGTTTCACTTTATTGCCCTTGGTAGAGTGCCATCATGTCACAGCTCACAGCAATCTCCAACTCCTGGGTTTGGGTGATTCTCTTGCCTCAGCCTCCCAGGTAGCTGGGACTACAGGTACCCACCACAATGCCCAGCTATTTTTTTGTTGCAGTTTGGCCGGGGCCAGGTTTGAACCCGCCACCCTCAGTATATGGGGCCGGTGCCCTACCCACTGAGCCATAGGCACTGCCCTAATTAATGATCTTTAAACATTTTTGCAACACACCTAAGATCCTCTCATGGCATACCAGTTGAAAATTGCTGGTCTATAGCATGCCGTGCTGTTGGATAGCATTTTATTCCCTAGAACCTTCAAAATTGAAGTCAATCCTCTCACACCTGCCGCTGCTTTACAATGAAGTCTGTGTAACATTTTAAATCTCCTATTGTCATTTCAACAATGTTCACAGCATCTTCTCCAGAGGTAGATTCTACCTCAACAAACCATCTTCTTTGCTCATCCATGAGAAACAACTCTTTACCCACTAATGTTTTATCATGAAATTGAAGCAATTCAGCCACATCTTCAAGCTCTACTTCTATTTCTCTTGCCATTTCCACCACATCTGCAGTTTCTTCCTCCACTGAAGTCAACCCCTTAAAGTTATTGAGGAGGGTTGGAATCAACTTCTTCCAAACTCCTGTTCATGTTGATATATGTTGACCTCATCCCATGAATCATGAAGGTTTGTGATGGCATCTAGAATGGTGAGTCCTTGTCAGAAAGGTTTCAATCTACTTTGTTCAGATCTATCAGAGGAATCACTATCTCTGGCAACTATATAGCCTTACTAAATGCATTTGTTAAGTAGTAAGACTTGAAAGTCAATGTTTCTCCTTGGTCCATGGGCTGAGGATGGATATTGTGTTAGTAGGCATGAAATCAACATTAATTTTTGTGAATATCTCCATCAGAGCTCTTGGGTGATCGATCAGGCACATTGTCAATGAACAGTCATATTTTGAAGGAAATCTTTTTTTCTGAGTAGTAGATCTCAATAGTGGACTTCAAAAATTCAGTAAACCCTGATGTAAACAGATGTGCTGTCATCCAGGCTTTGTCAGTGCATTGATAGAGTCCAGGCAGCAGGATTTAGCTTAATTCTTTCAGTCCCAGGATTTTCATATGGTGAAAGGGCATTGGCTTCAACTTAAAGTCACCAGTTACGTTAGCCCCTAGAAAGAGTGTCAGCCTATTCTTTGAAGCTTGAAGCCAGGAACTGACTTCTCTCTAGCTATGAAAGTCCTAGATGGCATCTTCTTCCAATAGAAAGCTGTTTTGTCTACTTTGAAAATCTGTTGTTTAGTGTATCCACCTTTATCAATGACCTTAGCTAGATCTTCTGGATGACTTGCTGCAGCTCCTCCATCAGCTCTTGCTGCTTTCCCTTGCACCATTATGTTATGGAGATGGCCTCTTTCCTTACTTCTCATGAACCAACCTCTGCTAGCTTTCCTTCTGCTACTTCCTCACCTCGCTCAGCCTTCACAGAATTGAGAAAAGTTAAGGCCTTGATTAGGGAATGTTGTGGCTGGTTTGATTTTCTATCCAGACCACTCATACTTTCTTAATATCAGCAATAAGGTTGTTTTGCTTTCTTATCATTCATGTGTTCATTGGAGTAGCACTTGAGTGTCCTTCAAGAATTTTTCCTTTGCATCCACAATCTGGCTAACTATTTGGTATAAGTTGCCTAACTTTTGGCCTATCTTGGCTTTTGACATATCTTCCTCACTAAGCTTAGTCATTTCTAGCTTTTGATTTAAGGTGAGAGGTGTGTGATTCTTTTTTTCACTTGAATACTTAGAGACCATTGTAGAATTATCATTTTACTTAGTTTCAATATTGTTTTGTTTTTGTTTTTTTTTTTGAGACAGAGTCTTACTATGTCACCCTCGGTAGAGTGCCCTGATGTCACAGCTCACAGCAACTTCAAACTCTTCTTAAGTGATTTTCTTGCCTCAAACTGCCAAGTAGCTGGGACTACAGGTGCCCACCACAACGCCTGGCTATTTTTTTGGTTGCAGTTGTCATTGTTGTTTAGCAGGCCTGGGCCAGGTTTGAATCTACCAGCCCCAGTGTATGTGACCGGCGCTGTAGCTGCTAAGCTACAGGCGCTGAGCCCCTAGTTTCAATATTGTTGTGCCTCAAGGAATAGGGAGATCCATGGAAAGGGGAAAGAGATGGGGGGACAGCCAGTCAGGGGAGCAGCCAGAATACATACGATATGTGTTGATTAAGTTTGTCATCTTATATGGGCATAGTTTGTGGCATCCCCAAACAATTACAACAGTAACATTAAAAGGTCACTGGTTACAAATTACCATAGCATGGCTGTACACAGTGGCTCATGCCTGTAATTTTAGCATTCTGGGAGGCCAATGAATAGTCAAAGCAGGAGTATCCCTTGAGCTCAGGAGTTTGAGATCAGCCTGAGCTAGAGCAAGACCCCGTCTCTACTAACAGTAGAAAAATTAGCCAGGTGTATGGTGGGCCCCAGCAACTAGGGAGGCTGAGGCAGGAGGATTGCTTGAGTCCAGGAGTTTGAGGTTATTGTGAGCGAGGGTGATGCCATGGCACTTTAGCCTGGGCAACAGAGTGAGACTTTGTCTCAAAAACAAAAACAAACCCCAAACCAAAAAGAAATCATTATAATATATATGATAATAGTAAAAAAAAGCTTGAAATATTATTGCGAGAATTTCCAAAATGTGGTACAGAGACATGAATTGAGCACATGCTATTGGAAAAATGGTGGTGACAGACCTGCTCCATGCAAGGTTGACACAAGCCTTCAATTTGTAAAGAACACACTATCTGTGAGGTGCAGTAACACAATGTGCAATAACATAAGATCTGCCTGCAGACTGAGACTAACGCACCACAAGCTGGTGTGCCTCCTCCTCCTCTTTTTTGGTTAAGATGACTTGGAGGCCCTGTGTTCCCGATGGCATACAGAATGGGGACGGCCTCCCACTCCATGGCACTCTGCATGAGCAAGAAACAGACTTTCATTATATTAAGTCCCTGAGCTTTCACTGTTGTTAAAGCCTCATCTATCCCAGAGAAAACGTGGAATGTCAGAATTAAATGAACAATTGCTGCTCTGGAGTTCTTTAGTGCAGTGAAGGAAAAAGCTATCTCGAGAGCCACCCAGGCAGCTGATTGACGCTTCCCTCACTGTCACCATCCAGCCCAGATGGCACTTCCTGTTTGGTAACACCTCACGTGGCTCTTTCGTCCTCCACCAGCTCTGCCAGTCACCATCCTACACAGCCAAGTGTGCACAGTATCAGCGGTTTGCCAAGAACACATCTTTGTATCTGCCAAGAGTGTCTGTTTGAGGAAGAACGTTCTCACAGAGAATGTTCAGAGACAAAATGGGCTGCCTCGGGAGGCAGTGAGCTCTTTGTCTCTAAGGTGAGCAAGTGGAGGCTCAGGTGTCCACTGGGATGGGGCGAAGGCCTGAAGATAGATGCCTGGCAAAAACAGGGGAGGGGTAGGCAGCGAGGGGCAGGATGGAACAGGTGATTTTTACCTCCTTTCCTACTCTGAGAATCCCCAGCTTAATTCCTAAATCAGTATTGTTTGAAAGTGCGTGGACGAACAACTTTGGGTACTAAGAAAGCAAAGCACTTATGAAATAAAATAGCCAAACTTAATGAGCAAATAAGAATTGGAACACTGAAATTATTCTTTCTGAAAGGTATACTCTCCTAAGATCAATGAAAATAGGAGGAAAGACATTGATCTGATCCACCATGAAGAATTTCTGTGAAGACCCAATGAGAGGATGGGACGAAAATGTTTCAAAAACTCATAAAACTAGGCTTCTTATTTCAATTAGGAATGCACTCAGCTGCAGGTAACTGAGCAGGCAGCTACAGTTGACACTTCATTTTGCCTATGATCTAAGAAGTCCTAGGTGGACAGTACAGAGCAGGAGAGGGTGATTTAATAATGCCAGTGGGGGCCTAGCCCTTTTCCATTTTTCAACTTAAACTCCACCATCACACATGCATAAAGCCTTCAAGCTTTATGTTCAGGTTCTAGGCAACAAAAGGAAGGGAGGAGGAAAAATCAGTACCTATATTAGAATGCAAAAATTTAGGGAAAAAAAGAATGCAAACATTTTCTTAGGAATGCAATAGCTGTCATGTTGGCTTGAACTGTAAACAAAGGGTGATCCTCTAGAGATACAAGGGAGGCTGGAGAAGTGAATATTTTTGGCTGGATATTTCACAACCCTAAACAAATTCAGGATTTTCATGGATAAAAAGGGATAGATGGGTAGTAGGTGGCAGCTGGTACTGCCTGCCATTAGCCTTGATACCAAGAAGGGCACTGCATTCACAGAAATGTCTTAAATTTAGTCTCTGGCTTTGAGTGAAATCAAATTGGGTCACCTCATTCTTTGAAGGAAAAGTGGATCTGTGGTAACCTCCTGTCAGAACAGGAGACAAGGCAGGCTGAGGACAGAGGAGGGAGAAGGCTGCAGGTCTTGGGGGCCATGTGGATAGAGGCTGAGCAGCCCCGCTCTCACTCCCACTTGTTCAGTTTCATCAGCCCCTGGCGCAGACTGGGAGAGCTGAATCTGAGGAGCTCATTTATAGCCACTGTGTTTGTGTGTGTCTCCACCCGAAGATGTCTAACCACAGACTTCCTCTTGACTTCTGGCAACAGGGAGAAAACAAAACCACAGCAGCTTTCATTGCTGAAAAAGACAAAACTAACGCGTTGCCTTAATAAACCCAGAGGAAGGAACTTTATTTCTGGGAGGAAAGGCTAAAGACTCCAGGCCAATGAGTCTTAGTCGGGCAGTGAAATTGCCAGACCCTGCAGTGAGATATCCTGGTGGACATGAGGTTGGTAAGAGGAAGCCGTGAGTTCAGGGGTCAGCAGCCTTCTGGGCAGGAGCCCAAGCTACTGACGGAGGGCCAGCCAAACATTGTGCATATGTTCCTAGATCCTAAAGCCTCTTCTGCCCCCTATATATCATTAATGCTCTTTTGACAGTTTGGGTTCCAAGAATCCATTTATGCATTTTTCTTTCTCTTATTTTCTGCTAATAATTTCTGCGATCGATTAATTCCCATTTTGTTCTTTCTTTTTCTGGTTTGCTTGTTTTTCTAACTTCTTACAATACGTATTCAGCTTCATTATTTTTAGGCTTTCTTCTTTCATAAGAAAGGCATTTCAGGCAATACATTTCCCCCCTGAGTTAAGCTTTCTATAAAAGATCCCATAGGTTTTGAAATAAAACGTTCCCCTTTTCATCTGTTTCTGGATGGTTTTTAATTTCAGTTTTAATGTTTTCTTGGAAACATGGGTTATCTAAAATAAATTTGTTAATTTCTAAGTAGTTATGAATATTTTCAGTTCTATTATTGTTTTTTTTTAATTTAACATTTTTGGGGGTTATGGTAAAAGATTATGACCTGTAAAATCTTTCATTTTAAATTAAAATTTTTCTGTGTCCACATGTGTGTGCAGACTTTAAATGTTCTGTGAAGGAGGGAGAGCCAAGCTGTGGGACTCCTGCAGGAAAGAATGGGATTCTACAATGTCACTGGGGATGCACTGCCCAGTTTCAAATCTAGCTTCTACCCCTTGTCTAGCTGTGTGTGCACGGATGAAACAGAATTATTCTGAACTTTATTTTCTATGTTTACAATGGGAGCAATAAGAATATATATATCTCTTAGCACTGCTACGAAGATTATATGAGATTGTGTATTTTAAAAAGCTTGGAATGGTGCCTGGCACAGAGAAAAAACTCACTAAATAGAAATATTTCAATTATTGTTGTTGTATTGCTGTTTTTACAGAAAAGGAGAAACTGTCACTGTCCATGTCCTAAGCTTTATCCCTAACCTAGCTCTGCGGTTTCTGGTTATTGCAGGAACTGGGTGAAGAAAAGAAATGGTTGTCTTACAGCAGTATTCACCTTCCCTTCAAAGGGGGGCTCCCGGGGCCCAAGGAGACAGGGCCACTTTCCCAGAGAAACACAGCAACTCAGTGGCAAAGCCAGGCCTCAAACCCAGGTCTCAACTACCCAGTGGCTTCCCTTCTGCTGGCGGGCTCAGGTTTCTTCCTTGAAAGAAGAGATAGCTGACCGAAGGTTGGCCTCTGCGCTGTAGGGAGGCCTGGAAGCTCCCGGGACGCAGCAACCTCTGAGCTTCATCATGTTACACCTTTACCATCCCAGTTAGGGGAACTCTGAGGTCAGCAAATTCTAAGAGAAGGTATAGAAAGAGGGATGGCCCAGGGGTGGTGGGATGCTGTGGGCATCGCCGTTCAATCACTTGAAGTAGGAGGCAGGAGAAAAAGTGAGAAGATCTGGGGAAGGGGCCCTCTAAGACATCCCTGGGGGGTTTCTGTCTGCACCCCTTTGGTCCTCAGCCATTTACTGTTGGTGTGCCTTGCTTCCCTAGTCCTAGGCCTGAGCAGACAGCAGGTCCTCCTGGGATGCCATCTTCATTTCTCTGGCAGGTCTCCCATGGAGCAGAGCTCAGGGTGGCTCAGCAGTGTGGGCATGCTCAGGGAAACCGGAGGAACTGGGGTGATGGCCTTAGAAGTAAGGAGGAGGCCTAATTAAGAAGTAAGAAGGAATGGGATGTGGTGCTCAGTTGTGCCTCCCAGCTGACATCTAAGAGGGGCTGGCACTGTGCCCTGCAGCAGCCAGGAGCTACAGAGAACTCAGGAGGCTTGGGATCTTCTCTGTGGTGGAAGGCTGGGGAAGGTAGGGCATCGCAGGAAAGAATTGCAAATTGGGGCTGAGTGAGCTATCTGACTGGGGCCATTGATCTTGGGAGCAAGTGACCACTTCTTGGTCAAAGACTCCCTGTGTCCTTGAGCATCAGCTAACTGTGTTGTGTATGACCCACAAGTAGTCAAGAATGCTTGTGACAGATACGTGAGTGTGTCTGGGCAGCAGGTGTCTGACCTCAGACATGCACACATGCTAAGCGGGAGGCTGCTACCAGGTAACGCTTGGCATCAGTGGCTGACGCTCTCCCATGCAAATTCAAAAACATTATGACCCTTTGTGATTATTATGAAAATTAAATATGTCAATGCATGCAAACCTGCTGTGTAAATATCAGCACAAGTGGAGAAGAAAGTTAAGTGTGTATAATTTGGTTAGAAAATGCCAGTGGATTCCTTACTGTGTTCCCAGCCCTCTGTGAGAAGCTGTAGGGCAGTAGTTCTCAACCTGTGGGTCACGACCCACAGGAACTGTATTCAAGGGCCGTGGTATTAGGAAGGTTGAGAACCACTGCTATAGAGAAACCAGGCAAGGTTCATCCTTCCTGTGGGCTAGTGGGCACTCCCAGTGGGAAGCTTCACAGTCATCTTCATCTCTCCCTCCCTCTTCCTCTCATCCTCCTTCCTTTCAACATACCTTAAATACCCACCTATTATAAGCCAGGTTCTTGGCTAGGAGATGAATAAAATAGAAATTGTTGTCTATTAGGGGAGAGACTTGAGCAAGTGATAGGTACAACACCCAGTGTGGAAAACGTTTCTCCCACAGAGAAAGATTCAGGTTCAATGGACACAAAGTAAGGAGGTAGTAAGCAACCATCCCAGGGAGCTCCTGCAAACTCCAGACAGAAGGGGACACTTGGGGTGGATTGTGATGAGACAGCAGGAACAAGGAGCAAAGTTCTCACAGAGAATGTGGGCAAAAGCGTGGAGGTGGGAAACCCTTTGTGCCAGAGCATCTGCCCACATGAGGACATAAGCGAACAATGGGAGCCTACATTCCAATCCTTGATTCCATGGCACAGATTGGAATCTCTTTGGAGCTCAGACAAGTTGATGGCCCTAAATAGAATACATGTGTTTGAATGAACTCATCATGGCGTCAGCATGGAGCAAGGCTAAGGCAGAGTTCTGCTAGGTACTGTGTGCAGTGCCAAGAACACAGAGCTTGAAGCTAGAAGTCCTGACTTCTAATTCAGGCCTGGCACTTCATAGCTCAGTGACTTTAGGTCACTCAGTGACTTTAGGTCTCAGAGAGGTGACCTAGGCATTCTCTGAAAATCTCATTGGTTGGGAGGGTAGTGAGAAAATGGGGTGGATAGGAAGGCAGATGCCAAGTCATACTGCATGTAGCACTGGGAAGATACACAGAGTAAGCTGTCAGTCACTCTGAGTTTTGATAGACTGATTGGGGCCAGGGCTTATGTGAGCCCAGAAGAGGAGCCCCGTGCTCAGCCTGGGAGGGTTAGCGTTTTCCTACAGGCTCTGAAAGCAGAATCAGGAGCCCTCCTGCTAGGTGGGTGGGAGTTAGCAGACTGAGAAGGGAGGAAAGAGAATTCTAGGTAGAGGAAGCAGAGTGGGAAAGGCATGGAGGGGAAACCAAGAGCAGTACTGTCCCCAAATACACAAAATCTGAAATGGGAAGTATGGCTGATGAGGTTGTGGAAGGTGGACAATGGCCTTGAATGCTTGGTAAGAGAACTTGGACTTTGCCTCTCGTGTCTCAGGGGGGCATTCAAGAATTAGAAGCATGAAAGAAATGATTAATCAGGCTCCATCACCACTATGGTAATGGTGAGTGTGCCAAGGAGAGGAAGGTTGCAGAAGTCCTAACTGCAAACACAGAAGGTGCTTCTCTGAGGCTAAGCCCACCCTATGGCAGTGACAGTGTAAAGCAGATAGCATAGTCCAGAGCTCCACTGAGGCTCTGGGGACAGGGTGGGCACTCTTCCTCAACACGGTTTTCCCTAACTTCAGGGAGGACAGGGATGCAGGCCTTCAGAGATGCCCTTCTTTGTGTAGGGGGGAGGTGGCCCTCGGCCCTGGTGGGTTGGTTTAACTGCACCCACGGGGCTGCAAGCAATAGCTGTTTTTCTCAAGCAAAACAATGACCTCTTGGGAAGGATATGGTGGTATTTCACAAAACCCAGGATGAAAACTTCAGCCCCCACTTTGAGGAACTAGAATCAGGAACTACAAAGTCATGCCCACGGCCCTCTCCCCCCTCTCTGGTCTCTTCCTCTGTCCTCGCTCCTCATCTGGCCAGCTCTGTCTGGGTAGAAGACTCACACAGTCGTGTGGCACCTGCTTCCTACCCACTCCTGCCTGCAACCGTCCGTGGAGGCTGAGGAGTGGAGGGGCACAGCCAGCCAGACTGTGCCCCTCCACTGCCAGGGCACAGTCTGAGTGGCTACCTCAGGGCCGGTTCTCCCACCCCATCAGCTCTGTGGCCAAGAAATGGGGGGGGGTCTCCTAGATAGAACTTCCCCAGAGCCCACCCCTGTGGGCAGGTTGGAGGGTGGTTCTCAGAGGAGGGGTGCTGGTACCGGATTGGCCCCCAAACATTGTCTATTCTTTGTAGACCTGACCCTAAACAGGCAAAGGTCAGCCGAAAGGGGCCAAAGGGCATTTGCCTGTGCTCAGGGTGCACAGTGGTGAGCCAGAATCCCAGGGATCTCCACTGACCTGTTCAGGAAAGGAAACAAAGATGGTAAAAATGCTACTCGGGGGGGAAAATCCCCATGTTTTGCCAGAAAAGAAAGGGGAGCTCATCTTTGGGGACAGCAATGTTGGAAGGTGGAACATCTTTGTCACAGGCCAGGGGGGCAGGTTCAGGGCCCAGGGACGTAGGGGGAGTGGCTACTCTGGGGAGAAAGGAGCCAAGTCCCCCAGGATGGAGGCTGACCTCTGAGGAGCCAGAAGCTCATGGCAGAGGCCTAGAATTTTGGGAGCCAGCCTGTGATGTTCCTTTGTTTCTCGATTTCCCTCAGATTTCACACAGCACCAGCTTGAGGAACCAGAGCCATTTGGTTGTTTTCCCCAAATGTGGAAGATTCTTTCCCTTTTGCCTCTCACGTGTTGCCAGAAGCTGGGCTTCCTGGGGGTTCTCATAAGCCCAGGAGGCTCTGCAATCATTTTCATATAGAACGGTTTCCCTAAATAGCAAAGGAGGCCAGCTGTAGCTGATGGAACAGAAAACAGCATCGGCTCCTATTCTTGTGCGAAAAGCCACCTCCTGGGGGAGAGGATGTAGCCAGGCACACGGCCTGCGGCCTCTGCACCAGCACGGGTCACCTCCAGGACTCACCGCTTATAAGCCAAGATCTCAGGCAAATTACTTGATCTGGTCAAGTCTCAGTTTTCTCACCTGTGAAATAGGAATAGTGATAGTACAGAGAGAGGTTATTGTCCCCAGGACTCAATGAGAAACCTGGGGAAAGCACTCAGCATGGTGTCTGGGGAGGTTTGGTGACATTAATGGGTTAGTTATCACTGGCTCTGCTTTGCACACACTGTGGAGCCTTAGCCCTGGTTCCTTGTGCCTTATTTGCTGGTGTTCAGTGGACAGGTGTAAAGCACCTCATGGACACACACCCTCCAACCCAGGGGCACCCGTGTGATTTCACTTGGGCTCTTCCTCCCCTGTAAATATGCCTTGTAGGAGCCTCCTGGCCAAAACCTCTTCATTCCTCAATGTGCAGCTCAGATCCACCCTCCTTCTCTATAGCTTTGCCCTTGACCTCGGAAGGAGCTCTCCTCGCTCCCTACCTACAAGGCTCAGCATGTCGATGCACCTGTGTTAGAGGCAGCATCATGGGATCTGTGACAGCAAGGGCTTTGGGGTGCCAGTTCAATGCACACCTCTGGCTGTGTGACCTTGGCTTTCCTGTGCTTCAGTTTCCTTGTGTGTCACGTGGGAATAATACAAACAGTACTTTCTTCATAGGGTTGTTGTGAGAATGAAGCGCTTGATTCCTGTAAAGCACTGACAACACTGCCGGGGAAGGGTTCTCTGAAGGTTGGCTATGCCTGAGAAATAATCTCCAAAAATATAATATCCATGGCTGTATAAACCTTTATTGTATGGGCAGAGGGGTGGGTCATAATTTATTTAACAAATCTCTTGTTGGGCATTTAGGCTGTTTCCAATTTTTTGCTATTATAAATAATGCTGCACTGAACATCTTGTATATAAATCTTTCTGTTTATCGCCGATTGCCTCCTTAGAAGTACTTCCCAAACTTTGTTTGCCTTAGAACAAAGTCCTGTCCTCAGACTTTTCAATGATGCCCTTTGAAATAAAAGTAAAGCCTATTTTCCATCAGAGAAAGAAACATATGGAACACGTTAACCAAGAGTGGTTCAGGAGGAAGGTAGAAATAGGTTCAAGATGGGTTTGGATCCATTTCAGGATGTCTGACACAGAGTCAGTTATAAAGCTCCCCTCTTAGTCCTCGTCCCAGAGGAGAGGCAGAGTTTTAGTCCTCTGAGATCACTGATTTCTGTCTTTGAGGCAATTCCAAGGGGCTTTGAAGTTCTTGGTGTTAGAGAAACAAAGACAGATCAACAATGAAGCTGGAGTCTGTTGGCAACATGACTCCTCCAGCCAGTAGGGGGCGATATCGCCTGTTTCTGTCAGCCTGTTGGAACTCTGTGGAGTGGTTTTCTTTTGGTTTGTTGTTTTGCTAACAAGGATTTCCTTTGTTGTCTTAAATTTTGGCATACTTTTGATATATTTATCCTCTCTGTTTCTCTTCCCTACCTCACTTTGGATTACCATCTATTCACCCATTTGTTCAGGAAAATTCTGGTGCTTGCTTCCCTTGGGCGGGATGTCAAGGTTGTTTTCAGACTTAGGTATGGATGGACACACTTGCTTTGGAAGCTCCACACATCAAACATATTAAATGTAGTTTTTTTCTGTGAAAAATTATAGGAATCATTTGTATAACTTTGCTTTTGAAATGATTTGGCTGCAAGTAATTCATTTGATGTATGGCTGGCTTTGATTTCTCAGCGATTATCAGGGGTACTCAGGAATTCTCGCAAAGTGAGAAAATCTAACCTGCACATCGTTTTCAAGCATAATGAAATTTTTATGAATTCTAAATGAAACCATTAATGAGGTTGATGTAATATTTTGTTTAGTAGACATTCCATTAAAATTTTATTAATTTCTATTGCAAACTTTCCCCCTTGATGTTTCAGATCCAATAATTCTGTTTTTGAGTTTCATACGTTTCCTGAGATCTCTAAAACCTTCTCAGGCGATCTAGTGCCAAGTGGGTAAGACGGCCCTGCCAGGCTTAGGGATGGAGAGAGGAAAGACTCAGGGCAGTCTGTACAGAGCTTGCAGGCCAGAGAGTGACAGATGGACAGACTACCATTACGAAAGACCGAGAGTATTGTTGGAATGGAATGTGACCAGGGTGCAGTGAAAATATCGTCTTCTCTTAGTCTACTTGTGGGGAGGAGGGGGCCAGTGAAGATCTAGGAGAGCAGACGTCACCCAAGCCAGAACATGAATGCCAAGCAGGACTTTCCTAAGCAGGTTCGAGAAGGAAGGGCACTGCAGGCAGAGGAAACAACACATGCAAAAGGACTGGGTGGGAAAAGAATCCACAAGTAAACAACACAGGCTGACCTCTCAGTTCGGCCCAGGCTGATTTGTAGGCCCTTATTTTTATAGACTAGCAGCTTTGGCATCATGTGGGAGCTTGTCAGAAATATAGACTCTTGGGCCCTTAAGCCCTCTTGAATCAGAATCTTTATTTTAACAGATAACCTGGCTGATTCTAGTGTCCATCAAGATCAGAGAGGCTCTAGTTCCAGGGGGATCAGAGATCGGGTGTAGGCAATGAGGAAGCTGGGAACTGCAGCTGGAGCAGAGCAGCCCATGTTCCTCAAGTTGTTTTCAAGTTTGGCCTGAAAGTCCAGTCCCTGAGGGTCCAGGTAGCTTCACCCATTGCGTGGAGGGTTGGAGCTTTTCTCTTTCGGGGACTTTTCCACTCCCAGGCCCACAGTGTCCCTTCCACTGGCCTTTGCTCCAGACAGTCCGTCTTGCCTGCCTGCTGGCTCCTTCAGCCAGCGCACCACCACCACGATTACCTAATAGACTGTGGGCTATGTGCATAATTTATTCCTGGGAGTAATTGATCACATTAGCATGAGCAAGGGGCAGCACCAGGAAGAGAAGGGAGAGGAGACATCAATAACCAGGGGAAGGAAACTACTACAATCAGCTAATTAGAAGTCTGGCTGAGGCAGCTCTTTAAACATAATGGTCCATCTTGCTGTTGTTGGTTGACCATACCCCTCCCCGGCCCCCCATGCCTGGCTAGGCTTGCTGATGAGTGAGGAGTAGTGAAAAGAGCCCTAGACCAAGTCAGAAAACTTGGCTGCTAAGCTAGGTGATCTTAGGCAAATTAATTATCTCTGAGTTTCACTTTTATCAACTCTAAAATGGGGAGGGCTGGATAAGTGTGTTCCTAACATGGTTGATACCAGAATCATCAGAAGTACTTAAAAAAAAAAAAAAAAAAAACAACACATAGGTTCTAAGATCCTGTCTTCTAAATGCTGTTACAGTAAGGTATAGGGCAAGGCCAGGAATCCTTTTTGTAACAAACATCTCGTATAACTCTGACACAGCTGGTCCAATGGCAGCAGGGAACCATGGGTTGAAAGGATAGCTTCTAAGCTCCAGCCCAGTGTCAATGCTTTCAGATTGCCGATAAGGATGGATTTTCCCATAACTTCTTGCAGAGCGGTCATCAGTATAGTCCTGGGGGTGAGGTTGGGGCAAGAAAAACAAGAAATTTGTCTTCCACTTTGAGCTCTATCCCTTTGTTACCTAATAACAGTTCCCTCCCTGGGCCTTGCATGACTCACCTCTATGTACCCTGATAGGGTCATAGTGCTTCCATCCGAGCACCATGTTACCATGTGCTGAGGTTCCCAAGCCCGAGGAGATTTAAAAAATACAGATACCAGTTTCCCAGTCATAGATTCTGCTTCAATACATCTAGGGAAGTTTGGGACAGTGTATGTTTGTGAGCTGCCAAGTAATCCAAAGATTAGCTAGTGACCTGGCCAAAGGCATTGCTCAATGGGACAACTGGTGCCCCAGTGCACCATGCAACTAGGCAGGGTCTAGTTTGGGGAATCCATTCCCATGTCAGAAGGAAGTATGGACTCAAAGAGACCCAGGCCTATCCCTACTTACCTTTCGGACTTTAAGTGAGTTTAGACAAATCTACCAGCAGAATGCTTCATGAGGTTGCATCAGAATGAACAGATGACTGTTACCTTAGGCAAATCATGGGAGCTCCCTGAATCTGTTTCGTTGTCTGTAAAATGGAGTCAATCAAACTCTAACTTCCCAGCCCAGGTCGGGGGATTCAATTGGTAGACCTGGAGACCATACTGTGGGAGTAGTCATGTTCTGTACAAATTATCCACTCCCACCCAGGGGCCCTCTGGCCACCTACACTGGGACCAGTGGGAATCAGCCTGACTGAATATTAACATCTCTCACCCTAATGAGAACTGGGCTTGGAGAAGTCTGCCATTGCATTGACCAGAGGGCCAAAAGACCAGGAAGGAAGCAGACCCTGGTCCAGGTGTAGTTTCTAGAATTCCTCCACTCTGCTTAGTTAGCTGCCTTCTGCCCAGTGCTTCTGTGCTTTCTCTCTTCTTTGTGGGGCTTTCTTGATCCCCTACTAGGTCAGCAGAGGCCTGGATGTTGGCTAGCCAGTGACCCTGAACACTAGCTTGTGTGAAATCTCTTACCCCTGTCCCCTTCGCCATACTTTCTTCCTTCATCTCTGGCCTGGACTATTGCAGAACCTCTCAACTGGTCTCCCTGTCTCCATTAGCGCCCCCTCCAGGCATGCTTTCCTCATGGCAGCCAGAGGGGTTCTCTCAAGATGTAAATCAGGTTACATCATTAATTTTCACTGGCTTCCCATTCTCAGGACACCCTGAAGCCTTTCTCATTCTCTTAGAATGAGCTCCATATTTCTTCCCCTCGTTGGCAAAGCTCCGCACTATCTGGTCACCTACTTCTCATCCTGTGCCATGCTACCTACTCTTTGTCACTTTGTGAGGCAGAAAAACTATGTGTTCTCTGAACCTGTTCTATTTTCCTCCTTTGCACATGGTTGAGCTCTATTTCTAAGCTCCTCTGAAGTTAGATGAAACCACATATTTGAGTTCTACTCATTGGGATGTGAGTGGAATGCTGTACATCACCTTCAGGCTTGGTGCCCAAATGTCCCTGGGGCTGCTTCTCTCTGTGCAGGGGCTCCAATGGACAACCTGAGGAGGTCCTTTGGGATGGCAGAGGACCAAATTAGAAGAGCTTGGGTTTTGAATAACGAGGTGAAAAACCATCCACTGAACACCTGACAAGAAGGAGGAATAAACTTTTCTTGTCTTAAATTACTGAGATTTGGGGTTGTGTGCTCTGGCAACCAGCATTGCTTATCCTGACTAACGGCCGTTCTTAGCTCCTCAAATACATCCAGATTCATCCTGCTTCTCCGACGCTGTTCCCGCTACCTAGAGTGTTTTTCCCTGCCATTTCTCACATGCTTGTCTCCTTCCTAATCTCTAGGTCTCCACTGAAAAGTCATCACCCAACTTTGAGCCTCTATCTGTGTTCTGCTTGATTTTTTTTTAATAGAACAGTTTTACAACATATATGCTCTTTGATGTGTTTTCATTGTGTTTCTTTCTACACTGTGGGCTCCCACGGCATGAATCAAGACTGTCTCAGTCACCTTTCTGTATCCTATGCCAAACAACGTGTCTGACAAAAAGTGATCATTCAACAACCATTAGCTGATAGATTACACGAAAGACTAAACCAAGTATTATGACTTAGTTCCATTCAATTCAAGTATTTACTGGGCACCGACTTTGTGCAAGGCACTTTGCCCACATCGAATGCATTCTCTACTCACTTCTCATTACAATCCCAGTGGGGGGGGGGGGAAGACTATTATCCCCACACTTCGTATAGAAGAAACCAGAGGCGCTGTTAGCAACCCCTGCACGGATTCTTTACACTTGGCATCCTCCAATCACCACTGGATTCGGAAAAGGTAGGAATTATTATCTCCATTTCACAAAAGGGAAAACTCAGGCTCAAATAGATCAAGTTGCTTTTCTGAGTCATGTAGCTACGGAGGTCACAGAGCTGGGGTTTAAATCCAGGCCCAGAGGAGGGAATGGAAGAGAATGGGCATGCACCTCTGTGACTGACTGTACTATGCTTCCTAACGCCTGACAGCCTCATTAGAAATCCCCAGAGCATATCCTGAGTGGGGAGAAATGAAGACATGGAGTTTCTCCAGAGTCCTATGAGCTTGGGTTGCAATGAGATTTTATTTTCATTGCAGGATCCGTTCCCCCCCCAAAATGCCTGGGACTAGGGATGCCATTTTGCAGCTCCAGTTTCCTGGCTGGCCTAGGCCCCCACCTGGAAGGCTGAGACATGAGTGCCCAGGTTCATTTGGGGAGAGCAGCCGGAGTCGGTGATAGGCAGAGAAAATCTGTGATTAATTATGGCAGATGAAAGTATGAAGCCATGGATCCTTTTCAAGGGCTGGGCAAGCTGCAGAGTCTCCCCCTCTGAATGCATTTGGAGACTGCACAGTCCCTTCCGAAACCAGCAGTAAACTTTAATGGCTGCAAGATCTGTGACTTGGCGGGCTGTGGATTGGATGGCGCATAGAACTCATGAATTCTCTGGGGTGGGAGCTAATTAGGGTGCAATTTTTCAATTACGGAACATTAAGCAGGCCTCTCCCCAGTCCCCCCACACCATCCCTCAATGGATACACTCCATTTGTCTATTTTCTTTTATTTCTTAATCATTTGATGATATGACAACAATTATTTGTCATTTGAAAGAGAAAATTGTCACGGAGCTATTGTTTCCCTTTTTGAAACCCCAGCTCTTCTGCAGCAATGGTTGCATTTGATAAATGTTTTGCATTCCTGCTGCTCCTCCCCCTCTCCCACCCAGGGTTGATGTGGCAAGAGGAAAACATTAGCCTGTGACGTGGGCCTGCTCTGATTGAAACACCATTTGTATAAAGACCTGGAAAAGAGCAAGCTCGAGTTTAAAAGAGCCGCAGCCCAGAGCTCCAGGCCCACCCACGTCACCTGGGTTGAGAGAGTGGGACATTTGCTTTGGGAAATTTGGTCATTTCTCTGAGCTAATAAACCAGCTTCAGATTCAGGAATGCAAAACAGAAACAGAACGAAGAGGAAAAAAAAAAAAAGAAAGAAAGAAAGAAATACAAAAGAAAAAACAAAGAAAAAAGAAGCATGCCACCAGAAATGGGAAAACTTAAATGACTTTGTTTAAATGTCATGGAACTCTCAAAACCCTGTTCTCATATGTATGCAAGTTAATTAAATGGAAAAATGTCAAATTAGTTGCTTAAAATATTAATGGCAGGAATTATCCCAGATTCTAGAGCAGGCAGAGTAGAGGAAACTAACCTTTTAGGGCTTAACCCTTTTGTTGGTTGCTCTCTCAAAAAATAGACATTTCTTTTACCTGTGAAAAGACCAGTGAGTGCCAAAGGGTTCTGTGGGCTTTAGGATGGGAGCTCACCCATGGGTTTGCACTCTGGGATTGTCCCAGTGATATGGGACTCATTAGTGGTATTTATTTCCACAGTGTCAGCTTTGCATGGGGAATTTGAGGTCCCTGGAAAGATCCGATCATCGTGTGTGTGTCTATTCTGGAGTCTGGGTAATATTCCACTTTTTTTCTTTTGATTTTTGAAGGGTATTTTGGTTTGAAGAGTCTATTAAAATGCAAAAATGGAAAGATCGCACAAAAAGGGATGTCAGTGTAGTTCTCCTCCAATGTTTATTCAGTACCGATGAGACCCAAACTGATGAGAAAAGGAAGAGCCACTGATTCAAGGGTTTAGGATCTAGCCTCATCTTAGCATCTGGGGAAACCGAAGCCCCAAGAAAACAAGGAACATTCCCAAAGCCGTCCAGCTATTGAGTGGTGCATCGGGCTCGTTTATTATGCAGCACAGTTCCTTCCTGAATCCCCTTTCACCACAGGGCCTTGTGTGTAATCCGGAAACACAGGACAGTGTACTCCACCAGCCTGACATGGCAGAAGCAGGCGCAGAAGTGGACAGAGGGGTGACTGGTTTCAGGGAGAGCTTACCTCCATCAGCCAAAGACTGATGAGCATCTTTTGCCCGCCATGGCAGCCAGCTGTGTATATAAAAGACTTGGTTTCTCACCATTCAGCAAAGGCAAGCAGTCAAGGAAAGTCATACCACTTGAGAAGTTATGGCTATTCACTATATGCTGGGTACTTTCCAAGTTATCTTGCATAACTCAATCCTCAGTTCTCCCCAGTGGGAGAATGTTATCCCCATTTTATAGAATAGGAAAGTGGAAGACCTCTGAGTTAAGCAAGAAGCTGAATGGAATCTGTAAGAATTTAAAATCCTATAAATGGGATAGGGCTGGGTAGGCAATGGGATATCCGTCTACTGATAAAGGCAGAACTAGCAACGGAAATGCCACATGAGAGGTGAAGGGCCCAGTTTCCAAGAGTAATAGCTACAAAAGGAGAAGGCAGATATTCTGAGATGTTCTGTGGGAAAACAAATCCAAATAGTTTGGAGGGAACTCTTTTAACTTCAATCCTCTTATGTATCAGTCAATATGGCAGCAGGAACCATGGCCCCTAAATGTATCCTTGTCTGAATCTCTGTAGTGAATGAATGTTAACTTATACAGCAAAAGCCACTTTGCAGATGTGAGTGAGGTAAGTCTCAGGATGGGGGGATTATCCAGGGCTATTCAGGTGGGCCCAATGTAATCACAAGGGTCTTTATGAGAGGGAGTCAGGGGGATCAAAGTAAGAAGAGTAGGAGACTTATAACAGAAACAGAGATTAGAGGGATGTGCTTTGAAGATGGAAGAAGGGGTCATGAGCCAAGGAATGTAGGCAGCCACAAGGAGCTGATAAAGTCAGAGAGAGCTTCCCCCTGGAGCCTCCAGAAGGGATATCACTGCTGACACCTTGACTTTAGCCCACCCAGTGAGGCTGCTTTGGGACTTCATGCTTCCAGAATTGTAGGAGAATAAGTGTGTATTGTTTTAAGCCAGTCATTTGGTGGCTATTTGTTACAGTGACGCCAGGAAACTGATATAACCAGTTACTGCTAAGGCCCAGACGCCCTCAGCACTTCTCTGCCATTCCTGGGCCCACAGCTTGTCTGGAGCAGCTCTGCTTCAGATTATGGGTTGGTTTTAATTCTCCCCTCCCACTGCATTCAAGTGGCTGCCAGGGATGTGCTCTCCTCATGGCCATGACAAAAACAAGAGAAAGCCATCAGATACTTAACTATGCCTGTCACCATTTTGGCTCCAAGATGTGCCACTTACACCCACCTTCCATTTGCCAGAGTAAGTCACATGGCCACCCTGAATATCAGTAGAGACTGGAAATACGTGCAGCCTCATCTAGTGGGGAGTTGAGAGTCACGTGGCAAGGGGTAAGGATGTACAATTCCAATATTGAGAAAAGGCAGTAGAAAGTTGGGAATGATCATCCAATCTGCCACACTTCTGTTGAAGGCTCATAGTAACATGCTGAGATCTCTGAGGAGTCCTGCAGTAAATAAACCTGTCGCACTCTGTGTAACACAGTGTTCCCAAGCTTTTTTGAGCACAGAATTCTGCTCTCATCCTATAGAATTCATATTCCACTCAGGGAGGCAGTTCATATTCAGAAGTCTGAGGAGGGTGAGGGCAGTGGAGCTGGACTGGGCCTTGAAGAATGGCTTCTACTAAGTAGATTAGGGCAGGGATTGGGGATACCAATGATAGGGAAAAACTGAAATGTTTTCGTATGGGTTAAAGGGAATCTTTCTCAAGAGAATCTTTTCAAATATGCCATTGCTGTATAGAAAAGAAAAGCCCATAATTATATTTGTGTGTCAGAGAGAGGGAACATACTGTCTTGGAGTCCAGCCTTCACTAGCCCAGGGGTCTGTATAAAATTTCTCAGTCACAAAAGCTGGACACTCATGTCTAAGCTGTGGTCTGGGGCCTCTCCTGCCAGCTAGACTCTTGCAAACATGCCTTGGAAAAGTGAAAGTGGATGAAACAGGCTTCAGGCAAAAGTTCAACCATCTCAAACCCACCAGTAGAATTTCTCCTGGAATGGAGTTGACAACTTTCCCCCCATTTTCATGAGGACCTCAACTAGCACCAGGCAGAGGAACAGGGAGCAGGTTCCCAGGATGGGTGCCTCTCAACTCCCACTCAGATGGCTGAGCCCAGTGGCTGTCCAGGAGCAAGGGAGGGAGCCTCTGACACAGGCAGGGCCTCTCTGCTCTGTGGAACACAGCTGCCTCTTCCACTGCAAGGCACCATGGCAGAAGAAAGGCCAGCTGGGATCGGTGACTTATGTGACACAGGTAATTAGCCTATTTCCATGTAACACATTTTAACAGAGGCCATTACAGTCTAATAAAAGAAACAATAGCGCCATAAATCCCAGGATCAATAGAAGGGAAAGCAGTGAGCCTGGGAGTCAGCTTCCCCGAAAGGATCCAGAGGGGCTTCAAGAATGAAATGTCCCTTGAAATTGAGGGAGGGGGAGAGAGTACCTGTCAGCTCACTCACACATGCATTTTGCAAATGTTTGGAGGGCACAGACCAGGTGCCAGGCTCGCTCCTATTCCCCTAGGAAACGGATCAGAAGCATAGGCCATGAGATGTCATGGTGCAGTGTGGCAAATGTTAGGAACAGAGGGTAGAAGGGCCTGGGGGAGACAGCAGTTGGCAAGGTCACTAGGAGACTTCCAGGTCAGAAGGGGTGGGGTGGGCAACACTGCCGAATGAAAGAAGAGCACATGGGAAGCTCAGAGACAGGAAGGGCCTGGCGAACCCTGAGAGCAAGGAGGAGTGTGAGAGAAGCTGAGTGCACAGGCACTGGGTGGGAGGGCTGTGGTGGGGCAGGTCTGCTGAGCCCCTGTGGGGAAGGGCCCTCTTTGCCAAGCTGCAGGCTGGGTTCTTCTGGAATCCAGAGAAGCTGAAGAAGAGGGGAAGTCTTGGTTATCAGAGGCATGCACTACTGCAGAGAGGACAGTGTGTGAGAAACCTATCCATATTCCTGAGAGGAAGGGACTTGATCAAGAGAAGCCTGCCAAGGAGTTCTAAGGGGCAGATGAGGCTTGGTATGTGAAAGAGGCCATCAGATCTTCCTGAGGCTCCAGGCCAAAGCGGGATGTGTACCTGTGGCTCCTTAGCCTAGTGGCAAAAACTCTACATAGACTAGTCAAAGCCCCTATCTCAGTCTGCTTTTCCAGGAATGATGACCAGAAACCTCTCAAGTCTGTGTGTGGTACCAAAAGGAGGGCTGGATGCTTTGCTTTGCCATCAGTTTGTGACCTCACCTTGGGCTACCCATTCTTTCTCTTAATCTCTCTATCTCTGTGGTGAATAAATTTACCTCAATAGCTCTCTCCACCCAAATATTTAATCAGTCGCTAAGCTCAGCTGATATATTTCCTTCCTCCTAGTGAAGGCCTCCATTATACCTCACCTAGAAATTGCCAGAGCCTTTGACCTGGGATTCTGACTTCCAGTTTTGATCCCCTGCAATCCATAGGCTGTATCTGGGGTCTGCGATGAGCCAGCTAGTAAATACTCAGGTGTTGTGAGGCATGTGTCCTCGTTGCATATTCTTCTTCAGTGGAAACAACAGAAATGTCTGTCCGCTGATGAATGGATAAACAAATGTGGTGTATCCATTCAATGGAATGTTGTCTAGCCATGAAAATTAATCAAAAAGTGAGCTACTGTACATCACAGTGATTGTAGTTAATAATGATATGTTGTATACTTGAAAATTTCTAAGAGAGTAGATTTTGTGTTCTCACCACAAAAAATAATGTGTGAGGTAATACATAAATGAATTAGCTTGATTTAGCCATTCCCAATGTATATATAGTTTAAAATATCATGTTGTACACTATAAACATATACCTTTTTTAAAATTTATCAATTTAAAAAAGAAAGAAAAGGATGAAATACATGTTATAACATGGATGAACCTTGAAAACATGGTAAATGAAGGAAGCCAGTCACAAAAGAATACATGTTGTATGATTCCATGCATACAAAATGCCCCACATAGACAAATCCATAGAGGTAGAAAGTAGATTAGTGGGTGGTTGTTTAGGGCTGGGGATGGGGTGGGGAGGTAGGTGGCTGACAGCTATAGGGTTTCTTTTCACAGTGATGAGAATGTTCTAAAAGTGGCCATGCTCATAGTTGCACAAATCTTAAGTATTCTAGAAACTGTTTAAATGGACAAATTATATGGTATGTGAATTCCATACCAGTAAAGCTGTAGTAAAAAAGTGAAAAAATACTTTTAGCTCACAAACCATACAAAAACAAGCCATGGGCTGGATTTGGCCATGGTTTGGTGATCAGAGGGTCTGTGTTGCTGCCACAGTGAACTGTCTAAAGTGCAGATGTGAATGTGCCACTCTCCCTCCAGCAAACCTTTGGTAGCTCCCCATACGAACTCTTTGGCTATCATTCAGGGTCTTCCACATGCCACCTCTAGCTTGTATTTCTGGTCTTATGTCTTTCCATCCTTCTCTGTGCTATAGCCATATAGACAGATATCCATTTATTAGTTTCCCTTTAATTTCTCTCTGTTGTACCCTCTGCTTTTAGTATTTTGGAAAGTTCCTTTTCATGTCTCAGATTTTCATTCAGGTGTCCCTTTCCTCTGTGGAAGCTTTCCCAGCTTCCCTGGGAGAATGGGTTGGTATCCTAGTATGTGTTGTCTTGTATTATCTTTATTTGTTTAAATCTATGCCTCCCTTCATAAGACTGTGAGCTCCTTGGCAGCAGAGAGGCAGAAACTGTCTTTTCTTCTTGGCCCAACCATGGCTTATCACAAGTGCCTGGCATGCAAGTGATATTCAGTAACTGCTTTCTTGATATGAACTGAAGTCCAAAGAGTAGAAGACTAGCGAAACTTTATCAGAGAAATTCAGCAACATCACATGGGGGCTGACAGTTAAGTTTGAAAACTCATCCTAGGAAAAGTACTGCATACTTTACTGCTGAATATCACTATAGTAACCACAAAATACTACCCTTGGGAACCTATGACACCTATGCCAGCACTTAGTCCTCCCTACAAAGCAAATTTGGAACTCGTTTTCTGGAATGACCATCAGAGCTGTTGTTGTGCAGCACACAATAACACAAACAACAATGATGAACGTCACTCAGCAAGGCACTGCCACACATTGATATGAACACAGCTATGAGGCACTGATATACCAAGGTTATGAACCCTTACTGAGTTGTTTGTATGGTGCTGCCAATATAGGTGCATGGTGGCAAGTTTGTGGACTTAATTATCAAACTTCATAAGAGGACAGCTCTGATGTTCATTCTAGACAAAGCTTCAAAATTGCTTTGAACAGTGGTCTAGGCTCTGGAATTGGTGCATCACTTCCTAAGGAGAATACTTTGAAATTGACCATAGTGATATTCAGCAATGAGGTATGTAGCACTTTTTCTGGGATAAGTTCACGAACTTAATTGTCACACCACATATTGCTAAAAAGGCCCTTTGAGCTCTGTAATGATCCAAGCCTCTCATTTTCTATTATAAAACCAAGGCCTAGAGAGGAGCACTTACTGGCCCAGAGTCACTCAGCAGTTAGGGGCTGTGTTGCCTCCACTCCCCCATATTGTGTGCACATCTCCATGTCTTTCTGCAATCCCCACCCATGTTAACATGCTGGGGACCTGGGCCATTTGCCACAGGTGGCTGGATTTTATAGACATCGTCTTGATCCAGCTAAGCTAAACATCTAAAATACCAGCAGCCTGTTTTGCCTCGCCCCCTCCACTTTGGGTACTCTTGAGCTCCCCAAAAGGGGCCAACCTTCTCAGGAGTGGGCAGAGATGCGAGCCAGAACCTCCAGGCATTCCTGGCTACAGGGATAGCCTATACAGCCCAGCCTCAGATGCAACTGGAGCAGGAGGCTGGATACAGGATCAGATTTGCATCCCATGGTTTGATTTATTGCACTGGGTACTTGTTCCACACATGTTTTTCCTATGCCTGGGGATACCCCAGGCTGACTGTGGTTTTCTCTTTCTTTCACTCTGTGTGTGTGTGTGTGTGTGTGTGTGTGTGTGGTTCAGTGTGTGCTGTGTGGCAGGAGGAAGACAGAGAGAGAGAAAGATTTAAGTCAGTTGCAAGATGAAGCTTCATACAGGCTGCTGAATAATTGCAGAAGACGCTAAAATTTTACATACACTCAGCTTCAACCTCCATGGCCTACAGCTGAGCCCCTACTATGTGCCAGACACTTAAATCATTTTAAGCCTTACAACAAGTCTATGCAACAGGAAGAATTGCTCTTGTTTTAAGGACCAGGGAACCAAGGTTTGGAGGGGTTATGTTATGTTTCCGGGGCCCCTAGTTAGCAAGTGGTAGAGCCGGGATCCAGATGTAGGTGTTTAATTCTAGGCTTTCTCTCAGACATACAAGTCTTTGTGCCCTCCCATCTTTAGGGAGGTCCCCCTTTGTGTCAGGCGTTTGCAGCCCCTAATGTGTGATCTCCTTCTTAGAGGTTCATCCTTATTCACATGGCACCATTTGCCCACCAATCTTATAAATAGCTTTCCTAAGGCTGATCAAACTCCAAGATATTTTCTTGGCTCAATTTTATGTTTTATATTGGTTCTCTGACTTCTGCAGCTTAGAGATGGACAGGTATAACCTCTCTCCTTTAGTGGAAGAGGAAACCAAAGACATGGGAGGTCAAGCAGCAAGCCCAAGGTCGTCACCTTGCTAGTTGATGACCATGCTGGGACTTGCATCCTCGCCTCTTGTCTCTCAGTGCAAGCTGTTTTGTTCTCCTGGTCTGCTCCCCTGGTACAAGCTTGCTTTCTTCATGGAAACCTGCTGGACCACATTTAGTCACTTCTGCTAGAGGTAGCTTGGATGTGGGGAGCAGTCCTCATCTCAGGTTGTGTTTTTATCCTTGCAATGCTCCCTTGTCTCTGGAGTGGGACTATCACACCAAAGCAGGAGGCAGGAAATGAGGGATTCTTCTCGTGACTTCCACAGTGCTTTCAGGTGTCCCAAGTCCTTGCCCAAGCCACCCAGGTATGGACATAACTACAAATCTGGGAGGGGAGTTATATTTCACCCATTCTACACAGGAGACATTTAGGCCAGAATGGGTGGAGTGACTAACCCAAGCATACACAGAGATTAGAATCCCACGCAAGGTGTAGAAGGTGCTGCCTTTGCTGCAGGGTATGGCTGCAGTTCTGTGGGGATATCTGCCTTTTCTTCAGTGTCCACAGTGGAAGGATGAGAATGTAGGTTTTCATAAAATGAGGATTAAGATACCAGTTCATCTGAGGAAGCAAATTCTAATGCTCCATGTTGTCTGAATTGTGAACATGAGAGGTAGTGAGTGCCCCTTGGTAGGAAAGAGCCTAGGTAGAGGCTGCATAAGCTCCCCAAGGGGGTATGGAGCAGGGATTAGATTGAAGGGAATTCGGTGACTTTAGTGGCTAACTCAAATAAATCATGACCTCAGGATCCAAGTCTCCTGCCTCCCATCCAGGACAGTGGGGAGCAGGAAGTGGGGGTGGCTTTGGATGATAGAAAAGGCCTTCTGCCCAAAGGGCTCTCATTATTGGCCATCAACCAGAGGTTTTGTGAAGTGTTTTGTGAAATGTGGGTCCAGATCTCATAATTGAAACTTAGTTCCCAACAGGGTTTCTAACTAGATGAAAGGCAATGGTACTTAGCACATGCTATGAAACCGCCTTCTGGGGAAACGAGCCCAGGAAGTGGGTGGAGATCGTCCCAGACACTCAGCTGGAATTGATGGGGCAGATGAAAGTGCAGGAAATGGCCTGTTGCTCAATTGTGGACAGCAGCCTGAACATCTTCATGGACCAGGGACTATGGACCTCAGCATCCCATGGACCTTGAAGGGTGAGTCCAGGGAGGTCATTTTTAGCAGATGAAGCAGATCTGGATTCTTATCCCAGCCCTGCCTCATACTAGCTGTGACCATGCGCAAGTCACTTGGCATCTCTGAGTGGGGTTTTGCATCTGTGTAATGGCAAAAATGATTCTTCCCTCTTGGGGTTGTAAGTATTCCCTGAGAGCAGGTATGTGATGTTCCTAATGCAAACCTAGGGGAGGAAGTGGTTTGAATCCCACATCTTGATTTACTGAGTGGGGTAGTCACTCTTCACAGTTGCTTCCTAAGCTTGGGGCCAGCCCAGATCAAATGTGGTTTCCTCTTACTGTGTGTGTGCCTGCATGGGTGTGTTAGTACCCTGCCTTTCATTGACCCTGAGGTTCGTGCCCATTCTCAGAAGCCCAGGACTCTCTCTCAGATATGCACAATATGTGGTGATGTTCTGGGTTTCAGCCAGATGCTGGTCCACCTGGGCAGACCACAGTGAGTGCTAAAGGGGTGCGTCTGTCTTGCTGCTGGGGGTAGCTGGGGATATTGCCCCTGGAAAAGCAAATGATGATGCAAGTCACAGAAAATAAAACAAAATCAAGTAATTAGAATTCTCTCCATTTTAAATTTATCTCCCACAGATTTTCTTAAATCTTTGGTGTCTGATGTTACCTCTATTTTAGAATCTGGGATAGGTCTGGATCTGATTTAGCAGCGAATCAGTTAGTTATTTCTTTAACTGTCTCTTAGGTCTTCTCAGAGAGCATCTCCACTTCCATACTGTCTACCTGAACAGTTTGAGAATCCCTGAGAACTATTATTCCAGAGAAACCTTATTCTTCAGGAGGGGGGACTCCTGGAATCAGTAGCACCACCTCATTGGGCCTAGAACAGCAGTGCTGCCCGTTCTACCCCATGGGAGTAGGGGACAGGCTCTAAGGTGAAATGGGGGTGGAAGAGCTTCGTGAATGCCAGATCTGTCTGTCCTGGATGGTTTTTGCATGAGTGAATTCCAGAAGGGCTGGGTAACAACTCCATGCAAGGGTTACGCTGGGCCTGGAGCTCTGTCTATTCTTTCTAGAACTGGACTTTGGTTCTGTGTGCCTTCTGTGCCCAGTCAGCACACAGTGTGCTCTCCTGAGGTGTTTGGTGATGAAGCTGTCCCCATGTTTACCTCCCCTCCTCTCCCCACCCTCCCTATCTTCATACTGGCTCCCTGGGACTGTGGAGTGGAATGGGCCTCTGTACACCTTCTTATCCAGATGCCGGGTGGGCCAATGAGACTGACTCACCAGACCCTGGTCTCCTGCCTATTGTTTTGTTGTTGTTATTTTTAAATCTTACCATCTTAATATATATTTATTCTTTTTAAAAAACCTTTAAAAATTTTTTTTGAGAATAAGCCCAGGCTGGAGGGCAGTGGCATGATCATAGCTCACCGCAGACTCAAACTCCTGAGCTCAAACAATCCTCCTGCCTCAGCCTCCTGAATTGCTGGGACTATAGGTGAATGCCACCATGCCTACCTAACTAGTTCTTAACTTTTTTGTAGAGATGGGGTCTCACTTATTGCCTATGCTGGTCTCAAACTTCTGGTCTCAAGTGATCCTCCCACCTCAGCCTCCCCAAGTGGGGTTACAGGAGTGAACCATCACCTCTGGCCTCGCATTTATTCTTAATATGTGGAGCATATTTAATGCACATTTATTCTTAACATATGGGACACATAGTATAACAATTTTGTAGCAAACAAATGGTATTTATTAAGCCTAAAAAGGAAAAATAGGAGGTGTTTGGCTACATTCTTTGTAAAACCAGCAGATTTTATCACTGAAGAAATACCTTAGTTATGTTTCTTCATGGGAAGCTTCAACTGAACCTGAGGCTTCTCTACTTCTTGGTTAGAAAAACACCACAACAAAACAAAAACCCAGATAAAAATTAGCTGAAAGCTCTTTGGCTGCTGAGACAGCAAGGCCCGTAACCTCACTGCACCACAGGAGATTAAACAGCGGCGGCCTTCTTTGTGCAGGCCACCAAATGCTAACTTGTGATTCTGTGAAAGAGTAGCTGGGAGGGAACACGGTGCAGGGACCCAGAGGGCACGTGCGGCATGCAGTGTCATGTGCACATGTACACGTGTGAGGTCACATGTGCACACCGGCCCAGCTTTGTGTGTCTACACCCGTGGACGTGCAGCTGCTGCAGAGTTCATTTCTCTCCCCACAGTGAATGGCAAAGCAGAGGGACAGGAGCTGCCCTGTGCTTAGTGGCCCAGGGTACTGAGGGCCTCTGGCTGGGGGAGCAGCCTGCCTGGCATTGGGGCTTCCCTACTTGCCAGGACTTGGTGACTGTCACGAAGGCCCAGGAGAGCTGACACTGGGAGAGTACCTACTTGTTGTCCACAGCACATGTTGACCAGAGCGGGACCAGCTCGCCTGGCTGGCCTGGGCCTTCCTGTTCTTTGTCAGGGGAAGACTCAGTCCTGGTCCCTGGCATTCCCCACAGACTGTCTCCTGAGCTCTTCCTCAGAAGACACTAGCTGGAGACCTGTGGGCCTTATGCGGGCAGTGGGAAAGTTTTATTTGACCAGAATTTTCTTCAGTAATTTCAATATCTGCCAGTATTGGAACATTGGGTGTTTTTAAGCACACACACACACACACACACACACACACAGAAACACACACACACTGGGCTCAGAAACTTTTTTGAAAACTTGGGAAATATGACCACACTGGGCTGGGTCCCTGCACAGCCACCAGAGCCCGTGGAATTCCCACTGCCCCTCAGCCACAGGCGCACTTGCCCGGAGTCCTGCCCAGCCCCCCCCGCCCACGCTTTCTGTATTCACCAGGCCCTGCGGTGTGTGTGTTTGTGATTCATGCCCAGTTCTGTCTGTATTTTATAGACAAGGAAGCTGAAGACTGGTTTAAAAGTTATGGAAATTGAAGCTCTGAAAACTTTGTGTTTTTTTTTTTTTTTCCTTCTCACGTAACTCCAGGCCCCACTGGCCAAAAACAGCTGGACCAACAAGAGATGCTGGATCTCACCCTACCCCCACTGTGGGACATGCCCCCTCCCACAGCCGATGCATTTTCTCAGATTAAAAATTCCAGGCAGGCTGAGGCTTATTTTCCACCCCATGTCTGGGGCATATTTTCTCCTTCAAGTCATTACAAGTTTTACATCCCCAGCAACTCGGGGTCTTGAAGGCAGAGTCTGCTTTTCCCGACAGCCCGGGAGCGCTCAGACTCGGCTTCCTCTGTTCCGTTTCCATCTGCCCCTCTCTAGCCTTTGGTCCGGGTGCAGCTTGTCAACATTAAATAACCACCTCTCGCTGTTCCCTTATAGCAGCTCTTCAGATCTGGAAGCCAGGCTGTGGAGTTCTGCATATGTATAGATCTAATTTTCACACAACAGGCTGCTTAGCAGATGGGAACCCAGACCAGCCTCCAACATTTAGCTGAGATTTAAGACGTGGGAAACTAGGTGGCTTTTAACCAGCCTGCATTGCTGCCAGCACTCAACCTTAGAGAATTTTCACGGGGGGGGGAATAAAACCCAAAACCAAAAAAAAAAAAAAAAAAAGAGAGAGAAAAAGGAAAGGAAAAAAAACCCTAACAACAACAACAGACACACACACACACACACACACAACAAAACCACAGTTTTCCTTGCTCCCCCAAACCAGATGGCAGATGGTATGGAACCAATAAAACACAGATTCAAACGTTTGTTTATTTAACATTGAATGTAATATGGCTTTGTGGTCCCTTGCAAAGAAACACCAACCTTCCAACCAAAGAAATGATGGATTTCAGTCAAACCTCAGGGCGGCACTTGGAGGAGCTGCTCCTAAGGAGGCTGGGTGTAAAGAAGGGCCAGGGAGAATTCAGCACTGATCTGGAAGTCTCCTGGCCCGCTGGCCTCTCTGGCTGAACACCTAGGAGGTTTGGAAGCGCTGACTGACACTCCATTTCTGTTGCTTGACTTTTTGTCACTGTTCAGTTCAAAAGGCAGCCAGCCACATGAAGAATGTCTCTGCCTCCTTTCTGAAACAGCTGTGGAAGATGTGGGTCTGGGCTGCCAGTGCAAAGGAGCATGAGAAAAAGGCCTGAGCAGTTCAGAAAAGGCTTTTTCTTGGCGCCTTGGGTTTGTATCATCCGAGAATGGGCGCTTTGTGGTGCAATGCGGTTCCCTTTTTGCTTTGGCTTCCAAGAGACTCAGAGCTAAATTATATGCTCAGTTGAAATAATTATCTATATTAGTTAAGATTCTTTTGGTTACAGGTGGCAGAAACCCAACCCAAACAATTTTTGTTTAAAAGAGAGTACTTGATCAGGTCAAGTAAGTGCGGATGGCTTCAGAGATCCTTGGATTCACCTTGGATTCAATGGTGCCAGAGCTTCCCTTCCTATATCTCAAACACACTCTGTCCACTGGGAAGCCGCCAAAGCCCCAAACTGCCTCAAATTCACATCTTCCCACATCAGGGCAGTTCCAAAGTCCTGTTGGAGGAATCTGACTGGTCTGGCTTGGTACAGATGCTCACCTTTAAGCTGATCACAGAGGCTGAGACTTGACAAGCTCTGGCTAAACCTGGGCCATGTGATGATCCTTCTAGGTGGAAAGAGGGGAAGATTAGCTCTACACAGTAAGCACGTGGATTATGTTCCTTATAGAGAATGTGGGAAGGAGGAAGGGGAGCTATGCAGATAGACGGCTGCTTGAGTCTGTGGTTCTGATAGAGTTTTCTGTCCTCCTCCCATAATTCATCTATGTCTTTTAAAAAAATAATGTTATTAAATATGTGTCTTTCATGGTAAACAATCTTAAAAGTCATTAAAAATAGGATTACTCTGTAAGAATGAACAAATGAATGAATGAATAAACAAGTGAAAGATTGAGTAGACTCCAGAATTTACTGCTCAGGGCAGTTCTTTGGCAAAACTGTACCATCATTACTCAGAAGGCCAGAGGGAGCTGGAGAACCCAACCTGTTCATAATATTTGGGTTATCCCTGAGATCATGGATACCCAGAACTGGGCCGTCTCACCCCAAAGCTTAACAGCACATCATCTGGGGGGACTGGAACCCTGACCCCTGACATCAGGCCTGGGGTCTTCCTGTCCCACATTTGACTATTGTCTCTCGTCTTCCTAAGTCCTTCTCCCTGGGCTTGGTTCCACTTTCTCTCTAGATCCTTATTCTGGAGTCTTGCTCTGAGTTGAATGGCAAAAGTTTCTTGCTAATAGATTAACTCATAAGTATGAAACCAAATTTCCCAGGATTATTTGGGCCTTCCAGATCCAAAAGAATGAATCTTTAAGAATGATTTCTGTATCTGTTCGGCAATTGTTGAATGACAAATCACCACCAAAGTAGCAACTTAAAAGAACACACACATTCATCATCTCATGGTTTTCTTACATCTGGAGACCAGGTGTGGCTGCCCTGGGTTATCTATATAGGGTCTCTGAAAACTATAATCAAGACTGGATTGCATCTCATCAGGAGGCTGACCTGGGGAAAGATGCACTTGTAAGCTCAATCAAGTTGTTGGTTGAATTTGTCTCCTTGTGGCAGTATGACCGAGGGTCCCAGCTTTCTGCTGGCTATGGGTTGGAGGCTGTCTTCAGGCCCCAGAAGGCTCCCACCCATAATTCCTTGCCACATGGGCTTCCTCAATGTGACTGCTTTCTTCATCAGAGATGGTTGGATTCACCTTGGATTCCAAGCAAGGAGGATCCCTCATTCCAGATCGCCAACATGGAGTTTCATATAAAGCAACATAATCATGAGGCTGGCACCCCATCACCTGTACCATGTTCTATTGGTTAGAAGCAAGTCTAAGATTCTGCCAGGAGTGAGGATCATTAGGGTGCTGTTAGGGTCTCCCTCTACAATCTCTCATACTTTTGTGAGCCACTCATCACGTCCCTGTATCTGTGTGATGTATAACAGGAAGCCCCTCCTCTACCCAGACTGAACGCGGATCTCTACACATGGCCACAGACAGTGGCCCTACGGTAAGATAAATGCTGAAGGCGGCATGTTTGAAGGGTCTGGGGTCATGGAGTCACTTCTCTAGCAGGGAGAGCAGAGGGGAGGTGGTCAGAGCAGGCTTCTCAAAGAAGCTAACACTGCCACCACTTTGAGGTGTCAACAGGGAGTTGACAGGAAAACACAAAGGGTGACAGAGTGGGCTGTGCTATGGGGGCAAAAAAGCAAGGAGAGTTTGGGAAGCCACAGGTGAGCCAGTGTGACTGAGGTTAAAAGCCCTCAGGTCAGGGGGTGTAGGTAGATCGTGGAGGGACTTAGAAGTCTGGGTGAGAAGTGTGCCTCCTGCTATGATCCACGAAGGGCCACCAGGAGGCCCTAAGAGGGGAATTGGGGCAGAAGCAGGATGGGCTTGGGCTCCAGGGACAGAGGAGCTCCAAGGAGGATAGGCAATGGCTATGTAGTTGGAAAAAGCTGGGCTCATCTGTGGTAAACAGGGGAGTCCCCCTTTCCCACCAGAGACCCTGGAGAAGGCAGATCTTCCGCAAGTGGTTTCAGGCAGCCCGGCTGTCAGAGAGCTCTGCGTTCTGCAGCCCTGCAGCTGAATGAAAGAAGAAAAAAGTCCCAACAAGCCCAATTTCACTGCCCTTGACCTTGCAGTGAGCTGTAAGTGCAAAATCTGTCATCTATTAATCTGTTAGAATTTGACAAAAGGGACTTTGATCAGGGGTTGTTTTCCCCCCTTCTTCAGTTTCCTGATGACACATAATAGCGCATTTCAGCCGTAGGCCCGGAAGTGCGGCCATCACTCTTTTGCTCACTTCAACCCCAGCCCCCCCACTCTCCCGTACCCGGCCCTGATATTAATTGACCTTTAAGTGGTTACATGTGTTCCTTTTTATGTGTCAGTTGGAGCCCGTTATTTGAACTTCACAGCTATTTGGGAACCCAGAAGGGAAGCTCCGGGCGCACTTGGGGACTGGAACCATCCAGAGCATGTCACGCTCACTCCTACCTCCTGGTTTTTGTCTTCTGTCTCTTGGAGTCTTGCTACATCCCACCCTTACCTCCACTCCTACCCCAGCTCACTCCTCTGAGTTAGGTCCACCGTAACTTTGCAGACCAAGGAAGTTCACAGCCAGGGAGACCTCAGGGAGCCCCAATCTGTAGCTTCTTGTTTTAAAGTTAAAGAAATTAAAGCTGAAGGGAGGAAACAAAAATTGTTCATGAAAACAACATCTGTTGGGGGTCTGTTTATGTATAGGTTTTTTACATGTGTTTTCTCATTTTGTTCTCAAAATAATTCTCTGAGTTAAGGATCACATTGCTGTTTTTCAAATGGGGAAACTGAGACTCCTGGGCATGAAGCAGAGAGGTCTCTGGAGCTAGATTGCCCAGGTTCATATCCCGCCTCAGTCCTTTACCAGCTGTGTGATCTTGGGAGAGTTGTTTAGCTTCTCTGTGCCTTGGGTGGGTTGCCTGTCAATAATGGGGTGGTAAGAGTCACTACTTCAAAAAATTATTAGGAAGATTAAATTAATTTCCCATTTTTAGGTACTTGGAACAGTATGTGGCACACAGAAAGCACTAAAATGTTGGCTGTGGCTGCTCTGAGAGGCAGTGTAGCATGGTGGCATAGGGCACTGCTCCTGGGATGAGATGTTCTTGGCTTAAATTTCAACTATGCCAGTTACTAGTCATGTGAACTTGGGTAAATTGCTTATTTTTCAGTGACTGATCCCTCATCTACAAAATGGGAATGATCCTGATGAGGGAGAGTCAGTCTCTCAGCAGAATGGCTAATTCCCCACATCATTACCTAGTAGCAAGGTCGGCCAACTGAGAAGCTCCATTCAACCCCAAGGAGCTTTTCATCAGATTTTTAGTGACCCATTCTAAATGTGAGTAGACTTCAAAAAATTAAAAGTAACATCATCAGAGAGATGAGAAGATGTTATTCCCAAAGAAAAATAAGAATGTGAAAAGAATAGGGAGATCAAAAATAAGAATGAAACAGAGCTTTGAAAATTAAAATTAGTAGACCTAAATTTTTTTTAAAGATAAAACAGTGTTTAGAATATAAGCAGAACTCTCAAAAAGTGAAACAAAAAGATAAACAGATTGAAAATAGAGGAGAAAGATAGGAAAATTGGAGAACCCATGTAGGATATATAGTGTTCAAAGAGTTAAGAGGTCTAAAAAGAGAAAAATGGAAAAAACACAGGGAGGACAATAGTCCAGGAAATAATACAAAAATAAAATTCCCAGAACGGAAGTCACGAATTTGCTTGTCTGAATCCACCACATGCTCAACACAGCAAATGACAAAAATACCCACATCAAGGCAAATTATTATGAAATTTCAGAATACCACGGGTGAAGAGATGATATTGAAAGTTACCAAAAGGGAAAAATGAAAAGCAAACAAAAATGAAAACATGCATAAAAGATCAGCACACAGGATGGCATTAGATTTCTTGATTACAGCTTGGGAAACTGATTTAACCCAGGGAATTCTATACCCAGCCAAACTGTTAACTAAGCGCGGGCTTCTCAACAGCAACTGAAAACTAGAAGAAGTAAAAAACTAAAGAAGCAGCACCTTTAAAGTCCTAAAGAAAAGTGATTTATGATACAGAATTTATACCCAGCCAAATAATAGTCCAGCGGGGCTCGAAAGACATTTCTAAAATGTGAATAACCCCAGCTTGTCTTCTATTATTCTCCTTGTCCTTGGAGGCTGCTCCATTGAAACAAAGGAGTGAACCAAGAAAGAGGAAGACATACAACAGAATCTACAAAGCAGATAATCCTGCGGAGGAGAAACCGAAGGGATCCAGGGACGATGTGGAGAGATGCCAGGATGGCAGCAAGGCATAGGCCCAGAGCACTATCTCTTCCTGTTGATGAGATCCCACTTCACTGTGGCTGGCACTGAGGATCCCCTGGCAGAAGACTCTCATTCCGGCCCAGTCTGTCATCTCCAACTTCCCCACCCCAGACTCCCTCCACAGGGCGCACGGAGACTTCTGCAGCCCTCTGCTTGGATGGAATTGAAGAAGACCCTGGCACTCTCTCATCTGTTGTCTCAGTTTGAGTGTCCCTCCCCCAGGGCCGCATCTTTTAAACAGAACACTAACAGCACTATTATCATCAGACTGATGTGAGGATTAGACCAGTTAATAATATTCGCAAAGCACTTAGGATGGCATCTGACACAGAGTAATGCAATATTGGTATTTGTTGGATAAAATATGTGGTGTCATGAAGGTGAAGTTGTAGCAGGTTGGAAATAGGTTGCTTTGAAGTTCTTCCACAGCTGAGGTGGATCCACCGGTTCCCCACAGTATGTTTACCTAGTGTGACCACAGCAATCCCCACGAACACGCTTGGGTGACTCCTCATTGCTCTGAGGAAAAAGTCAGGCTTCTCTCCTCAGCCCACTAGGATCTACTGTGCTGTCCTCTCCAGAGTCACCTTGAACCAGCTCTTCACTCCTCCAGAGTCACCTCTTCTCCAGCTCTGGAGACCTTCAGTCATCCCCTCATACATTTTGCTCCCTCCTGCCTCAAGACCTCCACCCATGCTGCTCCCTCTGGCTGATGACCCCTCCTGCTGCCATCCCCTCCTTCCTTTAGCTAGTTCCTATTTATCTCTTGGATCTAAGCTGGGTCTTCATTTCTGCCAAGAAGCCTTTCCCAGACCCAAAGGAGTTTAGAAACCCCATGATGACTTCTCATAGCCCAGGGTACGCTTGGTTATTGCATTCAGCATGACTTCTGCGATTATTGTCATTCATTCATTCATTCATTTGTTCAGGATAGACTTATTGACTGCCTATTATATGTCTGGCACTTTTTCTGGCCCTAACCACATAGCAGTGAACCACACACACAGAACTACCAGCTCTGTACTCTCTAGCAATTATTCGATGGCTTTGTTTTACTAACTGATCATCAATAATTCAAGGGCAAGGATCCTCCGCGAGTCTTTGCTCACCACTGTTTCCTAGTATCTGACAGTTACCTGGAAAAAAGCAGACCTTCATACATATTTGTTGGTAAATAAGCCAAAAAACATTGCTGCCATTCCTGAGAGAGAAAATGGAATTGAAGGTACAACCTCCCTCCTGTTAAATACACGAAGATCTCCTTGAGGCGCTAGCAGGAAACAGGGGTGCTGACTAGCAGTTATCAGGAAGTTAAAAAAAGAAAAGAGAAGTTCTGTCCAGGCAGAAGGTCGCTGCGGTTTCTTTGGTGACTGATCTTCCCCTGGCTCTCCCCTTTCGCCCCTCCTTAATTCTGGCTGTACTTGTAACCAGGCCAGACTTCCAAAATGGGGAGGTGAGGAGGAGCTTCGTGTGTGGGTACCGCTGTGACTAATCTGGAGAAACAGTTTCAGGCCTGGCGGTTCACCCCAGTCTTGTTTGTGTCTAACTTCCCCAGGGGCAAATTGGCCCCTTAATTTCACTCTGAGGTTTAGGGTTTTCCCTAGAGCTCTTGGTGAGACTCAGCTAACATGTTTTGCATAAATGTGGGAAGTCTTGGAGTAGGAAGTAGGAGATGTACGTTTGGGGTAAAAAGGTGACACTGAGTGGGGGGCACACAGGTGACCCCCTTCCTCTGAAGAGCTTTGGAATAATAAGCCTCAGGCATTAAGCTGTTCCTTCCGAGATCGACTTTGCAGAAGAATCTAACAGTAAGGCCAAAGGAGACAGAAAGATTTAGTTTTTTAAAAAATATTTTTCCAGGGGACAGGTGAGGAGAAGAGGAAGAATTAAGAAGCACGTGGCCCTAGACAGGTGAGACGTAACAGGCTCTTTCTTTTGGACCTGAGCCAGCCATCATACTTAACATAACTGCGTGTTTCACAAATGTTTCTAAGTGAGCTGAAAGAACATGGGTCTCCAAGCAGATCCACCTGGTTTGGGGTCCAGCTCTAAACAATGGACTGTTTTATCACCTGTCCTCTCCGCGCTGGGCTACTGCAGTCCAGATACAAAGAAGATCATTACGGCACAGTTGTCACTGAGAAAGTCAGTGTTTCTGATCCTCATTTTTCCTGTATGCAACCTCTCTGCTTCCCTTAGAAGTGTTAGGAGGATTACACTGGATAAAAGCTCTGCCCATGACAAAGGGCTGTGGCATAGGCAGCTAAATAGCAGAAGCCAGCTTAAGCAATCTTCAGTCTACCAACTTGCCAGTTAATCAAGACTCTTCAGCCAGAGAGTGTGTGCATGCCCAGGATGCCCAAGACTAGTGATTTCCAACCAGTGTGCCATGAAAAATTTCTAAAAATCATTAATTAAATTATTCCCAAAAGAATTTCAAAGCATAGGAAGTACATTCTTTTTTTTAGTCTTTTTTTTTTTTTTTGATCAACATAAAGTGAGACATGGAAGTTTAAGGTTTGAGTGTGCTGTGAGATAAGAAAGGTTGAAAAACACTGCACTAGACCCTTGAAGCTAGCAGCTCCAACTGAAGCTGCTTTCCAATTTTCCTGTGCAGTAATGATCTTTATATCTGGATTCCAGTAGCCCAGCACACAGAGGACACATGAGAGCATGCGTGTTCTTATTAGTTGACCTGTGTGTGCTTACCAAGAGTTATTTGTGTTTGTTTTCAACCTATATCTGTTACTCTGATTAGATAATGCAATTAATAATTTCACAGTGCAATGAAGTATGAGCGCGAAAACCTAAGAGTCGATTCTTTGTGAGCTAAGGTGATGCTTTGGGAGAGAATCAATACTTGCTGTAACTAAACAACTTTCTGGTGAATTAAGTATAAGAGAGATAGGTAAAGGTTAGAGTGAAAAAACTGGAGAACAGAGTCTTTGGCATCCAGTTTTATGATCTTCTCCACTTGAAAGAAACAGAAACCAGGAATCCTCAATGATAGTCTCTGTGTATGGTTTATTGAAGAAAGGTAACAAAGAATTCCAAACAGCCCTTCCCGATGATTCCCCACTTTCTAAGACTGTTTTGGCAAAGTGGCCCTGACAAAGCTGGAGCTCATCAGATTCAGGGAGCTTGTTCAGTACCTTTTAGTCCTTTTCAGTGAACCGGATGGGAGACTGTCAAGGCTGTCTCAAGCCACAGAGGGCTCTGAAAACCTCAGGGCTGGGAGGGGCTGCATGACCAGTGGGCTCAGCCCTGCTGGGGTGGGCATCTCAGCCACAGTCCCACTGCCAGGTGGCTGCCCAGGCTGACTACTGATGCCCCAGTGACTCACCACCACTGAGACCAGAACCTGCTCAGTCTGACTTGTATTCTGGTAAGTGAACTTAACTGACTCACTCCCCTCTCCCCTTTCTGTGCTCTTTGATGTGTTCTTCTTCACCTTTAGGGGAGAAAACTCCATTAGCTTTTTTTATAGCAGGTCCAGAAAGATACTCACACCATAGTATGAATTAGCTTAATATGTTCTCAAGATACATATTTCCCCAGCAACACGGAGTCTGCTTACCCTTTCAGACAATTCTTCGTTCTTTTCTAGGTCTGCCCCACTTCTGCTAACCCTGTGATTCAACCCTTTCTTCCAAAAGGCCTACCCTAGTAGGCCCCATTTCTTCACATTTCTTGCAAGATTCTAACTGCTTTCTACTTCAACTTAGGGGGAAATATTTCACCTTGGATCAAGATAAATTCTAATTCTAGTACTTTCTGACTCTGAGACTTTGAACTATACAATTAATTTTTCTAAGCACTGTGGTTTTCTCATTTGTATAATGGAAATTGAAAAAGCTCATTGTGATGGTTCATTCATTCAACCTCTTTTTTTTTCTTTTTAAGTACCTACCATGGGCCTGGGCACTGTGCTGCTTTAGTACTGAGACATATAACATTCTCTAGTATAGCCACAGAAATGAAGCTTTGTTTGCTGATTGATGGACTAAACCAGACCAACTTTTTCTGTCATGGGCCAGATAGTAAATCTTACTCCACCACTGTAGTACAGAAGGGGCCGCCCACAGCAGTGGGCACAGCTGTGTTCTAATAAAACTTCATAAGAACAAGCAGCAGGCTTTGGCCTACAGGTAGCAATTTGGCTATTTATGGGCTCAAGGTTAGTATTTTGGGGCTGGAGGCCAGTTTCAGATCACTCTAAGAAGGTGGCTTCCAAATGGTCCACTTGTGGACTCAGTCTGGCCTGCTGAGAGCTCTTCCAGAGGATCTCCAAATGCCTTTCTTACCTTCCACTAGGCACCATTCCTCTTGCTGGTGTGGAGCTGGATGGATTAGGTCTCATGCTGGCTTAATTAGCTTTCCTAGCCTACTTTTCTAATGGCAAAATGTGAATTCATGGTCCCTTAAAACAGAGGCAACAGGCATGAAAGAGATAACCCAGTCTGCATTACTGGAGAGGGAGGGAAAAGTCACTTCTCCTCTCTGGGCTTTAGTTTGCTTCACTTAATATGAGAGTATTGAACTAGTGGTTTCCCAAATTCAAACACTTGTTGAATCAGGGTGCCTATTAAAAATGTAGATTCCCAGACCCTTACTTTAGAATAATTATCTCAAGCTGTAGAGATAGTCTGGGGCTAGGAACTACTAATAAGTGGCCTGGATGATTTTGAAGGAGGAAAGCTCAGAATTGGGCCCCTTCATGCTCTGATATGCAGTGGTTATCTCAGAGTAAAGGAAGCCCGTCTGCTTCTGCTGGGCTGTGGTAGGGCAGAGAATGGTGGTGGTGGGGATCTTTATCTCGTCTGCAAGGACGTGGCAGGATGTGGTTGACCTGAACTTCCTGTGAATGAGGGAACCAGAGAATGGGGGAAGAGATTCACAGCCCAGCAGCAGGCTCAGCCCACATGACTCAAGTGTGCTGGGGGATGGGTTTGGGAAATAAGAGACTGGCCCCACCTCTGTTCTTTGGCCTTGGTCAGGTCACAGCACCTCTTAGGGCCTCGGTTTCCTTATGTATAAAGTGGTGATGATGATGGCCATTGGCAAGGTTGCCCTGAAGAATAAATGGCGTATCAGTTATAAAATATCTGTCTTGATTAGTGGCAGAAAATTCTCTTTTAGTGGAGTGAGTGTCCACTTCAAAGGCCAAGTCGGGAGGCCTGTTTCATGGGCTGGGTTTTCTCAATGACTTGTTGCCCCATATCAGAGTGAGGGAGATCATTGACCTTGCTGGGCCTCTCTCTACCTAACTGTGGAATGGAATTGTTACGCAGGAACCTCTGGTTCCCTGCTCTCTTTCTCATGATTTTCTTTAAGGTTGGATGATACTACGAAGTGGGAAGTGTCCTGGTGCTGTCAGGGACATGGCCAAAAGTGTCCAAGACCCTACCTGTCAGGTTGGGGGGAGAGGGTTACTGATTTTCAAAATGTCCTTGCTCTCCATTTGTTCTTTTTAAGATAGGAATAAAATCTCTGAAAGGCATCCTTGTCAAATACAACTTTCTCCCTTTGCTTTATTTTCCTCTGAGTTTATCAATCTATTGGGAAATAGTCACTAGATAGCAACTATGTACCCAGCCTTGTGGCAAGTCTAGGAGAAAGGGGGTTGAGAAGAATCCCACTGGGTCCCTAACCACAGGAGGTAAGCCACAGTCTAGTTTGGAAGATAACTCACATCTGCATGGGAAGTGAAGTAGCAAGGTGACGATGGTGACAACTATGGAGAGGTGGAGGTGATCACAGTGTTGATTATTCTTCGTTTCTGCATACCACTGTACAGTTTATAAAACATGTTGAAGACCATTACCTTATGTGGTATTCAAAATGAGTAAGAAAAGAAAACTCTGATTTCCCTGATGAGCAAACTGAGGGTAATAACTTCCCAGAGATCAGATAGGAAGAAAGGAGCTGAACTAGACTCTAGCTTCTTTCTTTTGGCCCCAAGAATACCATTATCCCCCCAATAACATAACTTTCTTCCTTTAAATTGCAGCAGAACATTGCACGATGCACGTCGTCATCAGATAGTGACATGAGTAAATGCCACTTTGGGAAGTGAGAGAGCAGGCAGGTCAGAAAACAGGTGGCGGTAGTGATCAGAAGACACTTAGTGGAGAGAGCAGCAATCCGTGGAGCTTTGGAAGCCTGCGCAGCAATCGTGAGAGATGGAGATGGGAGAAAGGGTGACGGTCTTGGCAAAAGGAAATGACAAAGTTCAGGGTAGGTCAGGAAGCAGCCAGCTCCCAGCCTGATTAGAATGGGGTATGTACAGTGGATCTACTGGGAAAAAGACGAGCTGGGGATGGTTTCTTCCAAAGAATTGGAGTCATTCTCTTCACTTTGGCATAGGTGGTGGTGGTGGGGAGGAGCGTTACCATTTTCTCTCTGATACCCTTGTTCCCTTCAATCCCATGTCCATTCATAATCAAATCAAGGAATAATCAAAGCAAAGAACTATTGTCTGCAGGCTTAGCCCAAAGACAGAGTCTGCCACTTCCAACTTCTTTCTTTAAAAACTGTCAGAACACTGCTGAAAGAGGAACAGCACTGAGGCAACAACAGCTCTGACTCACAAAGAGTGCATCAAAGAAACAGCAACGATAAGAGATTGGCAGCAACTGCGTGTGAGCACAGTTTTCCTGACGCTCTTTGAGGCTTGGAGGCCCCTCTGGGCAGCCTCGTTGTGGAAAGAAGCATATGGTTTTCAGAAACCAGTGACTCACCACACAGGCAGTGTTCAGGAACAAAGATATAGCCCTGATCCACTATGGCTGTCAGCCAAGAGCCCAGGGGCTTTGGGTCACTGCACATCTCAGGTCATCAGTGAGCTGAGATTCATCTGTCCATCCATCCAAGCATCCATGTATTTATCCATCCATCTATTCATCCCTATTCCATCCCTCTGTGCATCCTTCCACCTATGTACTCTTCTATGCATACATCTATCTATCCATCATCCATCCATCCATCCATCCAACCATTCATCTATTTGTTCAGCAAATACTATGCGCACATACTTTGTGTAGGCCCTGAGGTAGGTGTATAAGATAGAGCAGTAACTAAAACAGACCTCAGACCTTCCTGGGCCTTACAGTTTATTTAGGGAGACAAATATTGAGCTTGAGCAAATAATTACATGGGCAACTGAATCACCACTGAGATTACTGCTTTGAAGGAAAATACCAAGGGCATTTAATAGGAGATGATGACCTGGTCTAGGAAGATGGTCCATGAGAGGAGGACCTTCAGCTAAAAGACGGATAAGATTGATAAATATACAATTAGCCTTTCCGCACCACTTCCTCCATCACTGGGAATGATAAAGAGGTAGAAATCAACATTGTTCAATTGCTCTCTCCTCTCTTTACATACACACTATGATGAGGTAATGAAACAATCGTGGTTTTTTGAGTCTCAGAGATTGAGTTCAAATCCTATATTCTCAACTTACTATCGCTGTGATTTTTTAATAAATTACTTACCCTCTCTGGTCCTCGATGTCTTCTATCATAACACGGGGATAAGAATAATGGCTTTCAAGAAACAGTGTAGAGTATAAATTTAAATAATTTATATTAACTTCCTGGCCTATAGTATATCCTCAATCACCTTGGACAAGTTTTTAATTTGCTGTCACCTGTGTCCAACTGCACACAAATATTACAGCATGTTTGTTCCCCAGGGATGGCCAGAGTACCATACCTATTATCTCAACTGGCTGGCTAAGTTCTAGAACATACCCATCTCTGCTGAGAGTCTGAATTCTGTGATCTCTAAGGTTCTTTGCTATCCCAAATTTCTAGAATTCTAGAAATCCTTCATGAAAAAAGCAAAACTCTAGGCTGGGAGTAAGATACCACAGAATCTCTTTTGTCTTTATTAGTCTCAGTTTCCCTCTGTGTCCACTGATAGGTTTGGAACTAAGAGCCTTTGCAGGCTGATAGTCTGAGACCATGATTCTCTGGGAGGCAAGAAACCCTGGGCAGAGCCAGCACCTGATCACAGCATAACATCACCAGAGTCATGCTATGACCCTGCCATGGTTTTTCTGCCAGCTGGCTCCAGGTGCCTGGGCTCTTATCTTCCCAGGCTCCTCCAGGCCAGGGGTCCTCAAACTTTTTAAACAGGGGGCCAGTTCACTATCCCTCAGACCATTAGGGGCAAGACTGTGGGCCCTGGGACGAGTTGGCTGCTAAGCAGGATAGGCAGTGGCAGCAAAAACACCCAGCGGGACAGATAAAGGTCCTAGGTGGGCAGCATATGGCCTGTGGGCCGTAGTTTGATGATGGCTGCTCCAGGCAGGGCAGCGGGAAGAACCATTCTGTGTCTCAGTGTATTCACACTGAGAATCGCTACCCCTAACACATCTTCTCTCCAAGAGAATGTGTCTTTCAAAAGGCAAACCTGCAGAGGAAAACACTTGATTCTCCTAGGTCCATTGATAATGGAGGAACTTTGAGCCTTGGGATGGAGAGATGTTTATTCCATACAAGAAGGAGCTGTATCATCTGTGGATAGGCAGGATCCCAACACAAATGTTGACAGGTCCCTTTCCTTATGGAACTTTTGGGGAGAGAAGGAGTAGTGCTGGTTAGGGTCCAGGCCTCACTGCTTCACGTCTGGCTTCAGGGACTGGCCAGTGCAGACCAGGTCTAGGGGTACCTTGTCCTAGATTCCCTCTCGGCTTGAGCCTTCCACGGGAGTTCTCTGGACAAACCTGGCTTACATGTGTCCCTGAAAGCTTCCTTTGGTTTGGCTAATGTCTCTTCTGAAGTCTTATTAGAGCAATGAATTGGGAAGAGTTAAATTGGCAGAAATCCCCTAAACATCCTGATACAGACTCAATTTCCTCTTGGCAAATAGCCTGGGCCTTATCTTTTTTGCTTTAGAGAGTGAGGTGGGTAGTCTTCCTTGTTTTTAGGGAATAATATCTGGTTTCCAAGAGGAAGGAAAGACAAGTACAGGGGTGGTGTGTCCCTCTCCATGCAGAGGTTAGAAATTGAGCCCTGCCATTTTTAGTATTGATTAATTTCCCATATTCCCAACCTTAAGAGACATTTTAATAAAAGCATATAAGAAGAAAAGACACAAGTCCCTGAGTTGGTGGAGTCCAGCCTGCTGTCCACATGGCATTTCTTGATTCCTCTCACCTGGTAATTAGTGGAGACTGCTGGTTAAGGAGCTGGTTAGATTTACCAGCCATCAGCTCTTTGAGAGATCCAGGGATGATGTTATTTGTCACACTCTTCCTTTTTAATTCCCTAGTAAATGATAGTGAGGTAACTTGGTGATCTCTTGCTAGTTAGGAATCAGAGCAACGATTTAAAGAAGGAAGTGATTATGTCTCAAATCAAATCAGCATCTTGTTTAGATCTTACCTATGAATCAAATAAACTCCAAATCCTCAGGTGTTTCCACTGATAACTTTTTCTCTTAATAGCTGGCCATGGGAGCTGGAGCCAGGCTGGGGCCGTCCATGGAGCAACTGGAGAGAGAAGGTCCTAAGAGCAATCCTGAGAGACAGCATGGCAGGTGGGCAGCACCAAACGGAGGAGCAAGAGTGGACAAAGCCTGGGAAATGGGCCCAGTGGGCAGTGAGCCAAGGCCAAAGCTGGAGACAGGTCAGATGCAGCCCAGAGAGCTCATGGCAGTGAGACCGGGGCTGGGGCCTTGTGGCTGTGGCTGTGCCAGGCCTCCTTGCTAGCGTCCTTCCCTACTGCTCTGAGGTGCCTCGCCCGCCTTTATTCCATTGATGCTGTGAGAGAACAGGTATCTTTCACCCCTTTTGGGCTCTCAACCCCTCTGGCCTGAGCCAGCTGTTTAGCTGTGGGGCCCAGTCCCCAAAGGCATTTTTACCCTCTGTTCTCTCTTGTGTGAACTTTTTCATTAATTTTTAAAACTGTTTTAAAAATTATAATGTATCTGTTAAATTTATTGAAATAGAATTCAGTAAAATCCCAACTTTCAGAGGATACAGTTCATTCAGTTTTGACAAGTATCTATCCCCTATAACCACGACTACAACAGAGAAATGGCATTTGCATCATCTCCACAATTGTTCTCTTGCCCTTTTGTGGTCATTCCCCAGCTCAGCTCCCAAGTCCCTCCAACCACTGATGTGATTCTTGTCCCTATCATGTTTGTCTAACCTAGATTCCTTTGTGAATGGTGTCATTCAGCATGGAGCCTTTTGAGACTGGCTTCTTTCCCTTGGCATAGTTATTTCAAGGCTCATTTTATTGTGTGGATGAGTGGTTGATTTCTTTTCAATGCTAAATAGTATGGATAGTTCTAAGGAGCAGAGCGTGGATCACCTATCTCTGAACCTGATTGGCCAGGCTGGGGTCTTGCATCCACCTAATTTAGGGTTTGGGGGATGGAGGTGGGAAAAGACAGGATGTCCGTTTAATTGCACCTCATAACCAGGAAATGACAAAATAATGGTGCTCCATCTTAAAAGATATTGGGCAAATAGGTAGCTGCTACAAGAACATTTTAGAAGACAATTGTGTGAGTGATAAAATAAAGGGCTGTTCCAAGCATAGTGTGGGGTGTGATTAATTTCTTTGACAATATTTAGGAATAGCTTCATAAAAATGGGTCTTTTCCTCATCTAATTTTCAGTCTTTTAGTTTTGTTTTGTTTAAATAAGTAATATAGCTTTACTTAGAATAATTAGAAAGGGAAAACTCACCTATAATTTCGTTGTCCTGCGATACCACTATTAACATTTTGAGTTCTAGGTTTTTCTTTTTCTGTTTGTATTCATGTATTTGTATTATATATAAGAAATATAAAATAAAATATAATTATGTATAAAATATAAAAACAATATACCCACATAGAGGTGGCAAAAAATTTATACACATTTTAAGAAAGAAAACAACCACATTAAAATTATAACACTCAATACGTACTAATAACAAAACGTGAATACAAGTCACGTTTGACTTCTGTAATTACAGAGTTGCTCAAAGTATATACATAACATGATATATAATACATAGGTAATCTCTCTGATGATGTATATACTTTTTTTGGCACCCCCTGTATATTTTTTTCTTAGAACTTTTTTATTTTGGTAAAATACATGTAACATAAAATTTACCATCCCAATGATTTTCAAGTGTATCATTCAGTGGGTGTTAAGTACATTCATCTTATTGTACAACCATCATCACCATCAAACTACAGAACTTTTTTTGTCTTGAAAAACTAAACTCTGTACCCTCACCCCCACCCCCAACCAGCATTTCACTTTCCACCTCTGTGATGATTTTGACTAGCCTAAGCACCTCATATAAGTAGAGTCATGTAGTATTTGTCTATTCAGTGACTGGTTTCTTTCACATTGTGTAATTTGCATGAGGTTCATTCATGTTGTAGCATGTGTGAGACTTTCCTTCCTCTTTAAGACTGAATAATATTCCATTGTATGCACAGGCCACGTTTGGTTTATCCATCCGTCTGTTGATGGACACTTAGCATATTACTTTTGAGGCTCATCCATTTTGAGTTGCTTCCCCTTTCAGCCACTTTTAGCTACTGTAAGTAATGTCGCTATGACTTGGGTATACAGATATCTCTGAGAGACCCTGGTTTCAATTCTTTTAGTTTATACACAGAATTGGGATTGCTGGATCATATGGTAATTCTATTTTTAATTTTTGAAGAATGACCACATTGTTTTCCACAGAGGCTAGATATCATTTGATAATACATGACCACCAACAGTGTAAAAGTGTTTCAGTTTCTACACATCCTCACCAACACTTACTGTTTTCTGGGTTTTAAAAAAATTTTCCTGTAATCCCATTACTGGGCATCTATCCAGAAGGGAAAAAAAAAAAAAACTTTTATCATAAGGACACTCGCACTACATTGTTTATTGCAGCTCAATTTACAATCACCAAAATGTGCAAACAGTCTAAATGCCCCTCAACCCAGGAATGGATTAACAACCTGTGGTATATGTACACCATAGAATACTATTCAGCCATTAAAAATTGGAGATTTTACAGCATTTGTATAACCTGGATGGAAGTGGAAGACATTATTCTTAGTAAAGCATCATAAGAATGGAGAAGCATGAATCCTATGTATGTAATTTTGATATGAGGACAATTAATGACAATTAATGACATAATGGTAGGTGGGGAAAGGGGAAAGCAGAGAGAGAGAAGGAGGGAGGGGAGTGGGATCTCAGTGTGTGACATATCTTGTACCCTCAACAAATCTCCAACAATAAAAAAGTTACATTTCCTAAAATATTTATATAATATTATGATATTATTAAATAATTTTTCACATCAAAAAATTTTGTTTTGTTTTTAAGTAGCATTCCTAATTGGTGTGAGGTGGTATCTCATTGTGGTTTTGACTTATATTTTTCTAAAGGTCAATGATGTTGAGGTAATGGCTCATTGGCCATTCATGCATCTTCTTTGTAGAAATATCTAGTCAAGACCATTGCCCTTTTTTGAATCAGGTTGTCAGGGGTCTTTTTTGTTGCTATTATTGTTGAGTTTTAGGAGTTTTTAAAATATATTCTGGATATCAATTCCTTATTGGATATATGATTTGTAATATTTTCTCCCATTCCATGGGTTGCCTTATTACTTTTATAGTGTCTTTGATGAACAAAAGGTTTTTAATTTGTATGATTTTTTATTTTTTTAATTATCACTTTTCTTTGATTGCCTGTGACTTTGGTGTCATATCAAGAAATCATTGTTAAATATTACAAAAATTTTGCCTTGTTATCTTCTAAGAACTTTATAATTTTAGGTCTATGATCTATTTTGAGTTATTTTTTTTTTTATATGATGACAGGTACAGGTCTAACTTCATTTATTTGCATGTAGATAACCAGGGTTCTCAGCATCATTTGTTGAAAATACTATCCTTTCCCCATCAAATGATCCTGGAATCCTAATTGAAAATCTTTTAATTGCATGTATATGTGATGATTTATCTCTAGGTCTCTGTTATAATCCATCAAGCTGTATGTTTGTCTTTATGCCAATAACAGACTGTTTTGATCACTGTGGCTTTATAAGTTTGAAATCAGGAAATTTGAGTTCTCCAACTTTATTCTGTGTTGGAATTTCAGATTGTGTTGGCAATTCAGATTCCATATAAATTTTAAGATGGATTTTATTAATGTCTAGTTTGTTTAGGTTACTATAACAAAACACCACAAACTGAGTAGTTTATAAACAACAGAAATTTATTTCTCACAGTTCTGGAGGCAGTCCAAGATCATATTTGGTGTCTGCTGAGGGCTCATTTCCTAGTTCATAGATGATGCCTTCTCTCTATGTCCTCGTGTGATGGAAGATGGGAGGTAGCTATCTGGCCTCTCTTTCATAAGGGTACTAATCTCATTCATGAGTGCTCAAACCTCATGACCTAATCACTTTCAAAGGTCTCACCTCCTGTGACTAATTCTCACATAAATCGGATTCAATTTTGATTGAAGTACATTACTTAAACATTAATTTTTACTTCAACTTGTTAATATACTGTTTAAGATACAGGACACTGCATCCTCATTTAAAAGTGAATTATGTTTGTAATTTCGCCTTTATAATAATGTATTTTTTCCAATTTTAATATCAGGTGTATCCAGATTAAGCAGAAGGATTGTGAATATTTCTTCATTTTCTATTGTCTATAAGATTTGGCATAATCTGGTTTTTGAAATTATCTTTTATTTTTATTTATAAATATTACTTGTCTATTTTTTGAGACTTTGGAAAAAAAATAATAAGAAGTTAATTGATGACTCCACACTGAACTTCAGAGTCAAAGCATTTTATAATAGACATTCTCTTATTTGACAATGTGAATGTTACTTTCTTTGCATTACTATTATTATTATTGCTTAATAATAAGCAATAATTGCTTAATATAATTGCTTAATAATAATTTGTTGCATCAATCGTCTGATTTCTTTTCTGAATGTATTTATCTTCATTCATTCTTTATGAGGTTTTTGTTTCTAGTCCTTATCTTAAACATTGCTATTGCTGTTAAATTTTAAGTCTTTTTCATTCTGAAGGCAAAAAATGGAAACCTAATAATCACATGTATATGTAAAAATAAAAAATAAAAAATAAAAAATAAATTTAAAAAAAACCCAAAAAGGTGTCACCTCCTAATCCTATTACATTGGTGATTAAGTTTTAACATATGAATTTGGGGGGAGGGGGAAGGAATAGACACAAATATTCAGACCAAAGCAGATAGGTATTGCACTGAATCTACAGATGTATGTGGTAATATTGACATCTTAACAATACTAAATATTCTCATGCATTAACAGGAGACTCCTTTCCATTAATTTTTATATTTAATTTCTTTAAGCAATGCTTTATTGTTTTCATTGTACAGGTCTTACACTTGCTTGGTTAAGTTGATTCCTCAGTATTTTATTATTTTTGATGCTATTATAAATAGAATTTTTTCTTAATTTCCTTTTCAGATTGTTTATCAGCCTATAGCAATGAAACTGATTTTTGTGTGTTGACTTTTTATTCAGCTACTTTCCTGAATTCATTTATTAGTTTTAAAGGTTTTTTGTGTAATATTTAAGGTATTCTATATATGTGTATAAGAATCACAAATGGATAATTTTACTTCTTCCTTTCCAGTTTAGATTATTTTTCATTCCTTTTACTTCCTTCTATGAATATTGGCTAGGACTTTCAGTACTCTATAAAATAGAAGTGGTAAAACTGGATATCCTTGCCTTACTCCTTATCTTAGAGGAAAAACTTTGAGTCTTTTACTATTGAGTATGATGTTAACTGCAAATTTTTCATGTATGTTTATTATGTTTAGGTAGTTCACTTCTATTCCTTGTATGTTAAGTGTTTTTATCATTAAAAGGTGTTGAATTTTGTTTAATGCTTTTTCTGCATCCGTTGAGATAATCATGTGGAATTTTTCCTTTATTCTCTTAATGTGGTATCTACATCAATTGATATTCTTTTCCTTAAATTTCAGTTTAATATGAGGGTACAAATGATTAGGTTACATTGTGTTTGTTAGGTAAAGTTCAAGTGGTAGTTGAGCACTTCACCCGGGGGTGTGCTAATACCGTCACATTGTACCTAGTAGATGAGAGCTTATCACTCCCCTTTCAACCGATATTCTTATGTGAACCATCCTTGCATTACAGGAATAGATTCCATTTAGTCATTGCATATAAGCTTTTTAATATGCTGCTTAATTTAGTTTGCTAATATTTTGTTCAGGGTTTTTTGCCAATGTTCATAAGAGATATTGGTCTATAGTTTTCTTATAGTGTCTAGCTTTTGTATTAGGGTAATTCTGACCTCATGGACTGAGAAAGTATTCCCTCTTCAATTTTTCAGAAAATTTTGAGAAGAATTGAGGTTCTTTAAATGTTTGGCAGAAATCACTGGTAAAACCAGAAAGTCCAGCGATTTTCTTTGTTGAAACTTTTAAGAAAATTTTTTACTGATTCAATCTTCTCACTAGTTATAGTTCTGTTCAGGTCTTCTGTTTGTGCTTCAGTCTTGAAGTGGGTCTTGTGTTTCTAGGAATTTGTCCATTTTATCTAAGTTATCCAGTCTGTTTCTTTTTAATTATTCATAATACTCTTCATATATTTCTGTAAAATCAGTAATAATGTCTCCATTTTATTTCTGATTTTGGTAATTTGAGTCCCTTCTCTTTTTTTCTTAGTCAATCTAGCTAAAGTTTTGTCAATTTTGTTGGACTTTTTTTAAGAACCAACTTTTTGTTTCATTATTTTCCTTGTTTTCTGTTCTGTTTCATTTATCTCTGCCCTGATTTTTATTATGTCCTTTCTTTTGATAGTTTTAGGCTAGTTTATTCTTCTTTCTTCAGTTCCTTAAATTGTAAAGTTAGGTTATTGATTTGAGATTTTTCATTTTTATTCTTTTTTTTATTTATTAAATCATAGCTATGTACATTAATGCAATCATGGGGTACAGTGTAGTGTTTTTATATACAATTTGAAATACTCTTATCAAACTGGTTAATGTAGCTTTCATGTCATTTCCTTTTTATTCTTGTAAGCATTTAGAGCTATAAATTTTCTCCTTAGCACCACTTTTATTGTATCTCATAACATTTGGTATATTGTGTTTTTATTTTCATTTGTCCTTAAATACTTTTTTAAGTTCCCTCACGATTTCTATTGTGAACCACTGCATATTTAAGAATGTCTTCTTTAATTTCCATAACTTTGTGAATTTTCTAGTTTTCCTTCTGTTATTGATTTCTAACTTTATCTAATTATTTATTGTCAGAGAAGATACTTTGTATGATAGTCATGTTTAAAAATATATTGAAACTTAATTTATACCTAATATATGGTCTATCCTGGATGATATCGCTTGTGCACTTCAGAAAAACATGTATTTTATTATTGTTTGGGTCTAGTGTTCTGAATATGTATAGTAGTTCTAGTTAGTTTATTGTGTTGTTCAATCCTCTATTCCTTCCCAGTCTTTTGCCTGGTTGGTCTAGCCATTATTAAGAGTGGGTTAGTGAAGTCTCCAACTATTATTGTTGAACTATTTCTCCCTGTCAGTTCTGTCAATTTTTGCTTCCTATATTTTGATGGCCTGTTATTATACACCTAGATGCTTATAATTGTTATATCTTCTTGTTACAGTGAGAATATTTTTATTAATATAAGTTTTCTGTGTCTCCTATAACTTTTCTTGAATTTCGGTATATTTTTCCTAGTATTAGTATAGCCTCCTCTGCTCTCCTTTGGGTTTCTATTTGTATGTCTTATCTTTTCTATCTTTTCACTTTCAACTTATTTGTGTCTTTGGATCTAAAATGGTTTAGACAGCATAGGGTTGGATTATTTTTTTAAATCAATTCTGCCAATCTCTGTATTTTCATTGATGAATTTAGTTCATTTCCATATTTACATTTAAACTAATTATTGATAAGGAGAGACAGACTCCTGTCATTTTTCTGTTTGTTTTCTAATGTCTTATAGCAGGCATCCTCAAACTATGGCCTGAGGGCCACATGCAGCCTGCTGGGTGTTTTTGCCACAGCTGCCTGTCCTGCTTAGCAGCCGACTTGTCCTGGGGCCCGTAGTCTATCCCTCCAATGGTCTGAGGGACAGTGAACTGGCCTCCTGTTTAAAAAGTTTGAGGACCCCTGCCTTATAGTGTCTTTTGTCCTTCATTTTCTGTGTTACTGTATTCTTTTATGTTTAGTTTGTCTTTGTAGTGTACCATTTTAATTCCTCTCTTTCTCTCTGTGTGTATCCTATACCTCTTTTCTTTGTGGTTACCATAGGAATTACATTTACCAACATAAAGTTATAACATTTTAATTTAAATTTATACCAGCTCAACTTCATAACATGCAAAAATTCTGATCCTATACAGTTCTGTCCCTACTGTTTTCAGTTATCAATGTCACATAATTATATATTCATATGTTGTGTGACCAAACATAAGCTAATAATTATTTTTAATGCATTAGACTTTTAAATTATGTAGAAAACAAAATATATAATTACAAACCTAAGTTATAGTCATACTAGTTTTTAGATTAATAATTTTCAAAAATTGCATTAGTCTCTTAAATCATGTAAAAAACAAAACATGGAGATACAAATTATTATTACAATGATACTAGCTATTCTACTTGCCCATGTACTTACTGCTACTGAAACTTTTATTTTTTTCATATGCCTTTAAGTTATTGTCAAGTGTCTTTTTAAATTTAAACCTGGCAGAGTACATCTAAGTAGTACAAACTCCCTCAGCTTTTGTTTAACTCGAAATGTTTTAGTGTCTCCCTCACTTTTAAAGGATATTTTTGCCAGATATAAAATTCCTGGTTGACAGATTTTTTCTCCTTGCATTTAGAACATATCAGCCCATTGCCTTCTGACCTCAGAGTTTCTGATGATAAATCTGATAATAACTTTGTTGAGGATATCTCACATGTGATGAGTTGCATCTCTCTTGCTGCTTTTAAAATCTGTCTTTGTTTTTGCCTTTAGACCATTTGATTATGATGTGTCTTGGTGTAGGTCTCTGAATTCATCATACTTGGAGTTTGTTAAGCTTCTTGGATGTTTCTATTCATGTTTTTAATCAAACTTGGGAAGTTATTGTCCATTATTTCTTTATATAATCTCTCTTCCCCTTTCTCCCTTTTATATTCTTTTAGACTACCATTAATGCATATGTTGGTCCACTTGATGATGTCCTACAGATCCCTTAGGCTCTATTCACTTTTTTCCCCCTTTTATTCCTCAAGCTCAATAATTTCAACTGTTCTGTCTCCAAGTTCATCAATTCCTTCTTTAGCTTGCTCAAATATGTCTTCAAATCACTCTAGTGAATTTTGCATTTCAGTCATTGTAATTTTCAGTTTTAGAATTTCTTTTTGGTTTCTTCATGTTTTCTATCTCTTTCTTGAAATTTCTATTTTGTTCATACATTGTTTTCTTGACCTTCTATACATCTTCCTTTAGTTTTTTGGACATCTTTAAGACAGTTGTTTTAAAATCTTTATCTAGTTGGTCTACCATCTGGTCTTTCTTGGTGGTTTATTTTTCTTTTTGAATGAGCCACACTTTCTTATTTCTTTGTATTCCTCATGTTTTTGTTTTTGTTCTAGAAAGCTGGGCATTTGAATTCAATACTTAGATAACTCTGGAAATCAGATTTTCCTGCTTCCCTAGGTTTTGCTGGGTTTTGTTTACTTAATTTTAATTTTTTTTTTTTTATTGTAGGCTATCTTCATTCTGAAGATTTGCCTGTGATGTAAACTTAAGGTCATCTTAGGTCTTTTCTATGCCTTTCCTTATGTGTGTGCAGTTGACTACTTTCCCCCAAAATTAAGTTGCTTAAGAATTGTTTAGTCTTTAACATCTGTCTCTTAAAAAGGAAAGGAGAGAAAAATGAAGGGAAGAAAATACACTAGCACTTCAAATCCCCTGAAAGTTGCTTCATCCTCGGTTGGAGGGACTTGCAACAAAAAGGAGAGGTACAACAATAGTGGCTGCTTTCCTCTATGTCTGCACCTTCATGATCAGAAGCAGCAATCAGCAATCAGAGTATAGACCCCATAATTGGAAGACAAAATCGTTTTTGCCCACCTTGGTTCCCTTAAGTTTTGTTTAAGTTGCTCCAGGAACACATGCACAACTCTCTGCCACAGGTATGAGGGTCGGGGTTGGGTATCTCCTCCAAGCTGAAGTTGACCAAAATTAATTGCAATTTACCTTCCAAATCTTCTCCTGGAAGTTGCAAGCCTTCAATAGACTCCAGAGTTCCAAAATAGTTACATTAGCCAGATTCTGAGAGTCCAATTTTTGTCTTGATGCAGAGACAGTTTTCTGATGTTTCCTACTCTGCCATCATCCTAGAATTATCCATATATATATATATATGTTTTTAAATAGGATTAAATGTGCTATTTTAAATTTCTTTTCATTTAATTACATCAATAATCATTTGTGTTTTCAATTCTTGATGGCTGAGTGATTTTTTATTGTATGACTAGTCAGTAATTTACTTGACTAAATCTCTTATTACTGAACATTTCAGGCTATTTCCACTTTTTCACCACTATAAACCACATTTCTATGAAACACATATGTGTGTGTGTATTTCATACACACAGAGAGAGTTATCCATATCTTTCCTCACTTGTCTAATTATTATGCTTGAGAAGGGAAGGAGAGATTTTGAGGAATAATTGGAAAATTGAGAGGACACCAATACACAGGGAGGTAGAATTTTCCAGATAGAGAGAATAGCTTGAGTGGAGACTCAGAGTTGTAAAGGTGCATCTCATATTCAGAAAAAGTTGCTGCTATAAAAATATCCAGGCTTTTCTTTCTTTCAGAGTCTCCCCTGACCACTCCAGTCCTCAGTGAAACATCCATACTGACATGTTCTGGGCCACACTGCTTGGGGCTCCTCCTCATTGGGCAACCAACTCTCCCACAACCCTGAGCTATGATCTGTGCAATTGGCAACACACAGACCAATTCATCTAAGAACATAAGTGACCATAAAAGGCTGGGACATATTTTAAGGACAATATCTTTATGTCTTAAAATAGTGGCCAAAGGAAAAATATTCCATATGTGCCTAATTCACTTGTGTAAGAAAAGATGATTGGAGAGTTTCCCTCCCCTCCAACCCTCATGCCTTTCTTTTTAATTTAAAAGTGGCTATTTGATGTCCCGGAAACCCTTTGAGGCTTTTTATTGCCCTTGCAGACCCAATAATAAAAGAGTCCAAGAGGCTGAAGCTGTTAGCAGTTCTGAATGAAAAACCCAAGAACCAAGAAAAATCTAGTTAGATGGAGACTGAGAATCTCAGAGTTTGGGGAGTGGTTCTGGGCTGAGTTCCAGGTGTTCTGCAAAGGATCAAGTGGCAAAGCAGAGGTTCTGTCTGCTGTGCTGTGCAGAGCACTGTGCCAGTCTTCCCCACCAAGCTGGGAACTCCCCACTGTGACTTTAAATGATGATCAACTAAAGGCCACCTATGCCCTCCCCCATGGGCACACAGGAAACTATACCAGGAGTTGTTCTCTGCCAGGAGGAATTTTGCTCCCAAGTAGAGGTTTGGCAAAGTCTCAATGCAATTTAGGTTGTCATAACTGGAGAGGATGTGGGACTGGCAACTGGTGAGTAGAGGCCATGGATGTCAAAGCATCCTACAATGTCCAGGACAACTCCATAGCAGGGAACCATTAAACCCCAAGTGTCAGTAGTGCTGAGGCTGAGAATTTGGGGTATCTCCAGAAACATCTGCCTTGTACCATGGTAAATAATTTGAAACAGTATTTAAAATTAAAATAAATACATTGATTAAGTGGCCATGAGGCAGTACTGGTTTTTTTCTTCCCTCTCAAACTCTACTGTCCCACCATCGCCAACCTTCCCACCAAACCTTTCTCCCCGGAAACACATACTCCCTCTTTCTGGGCTCAAGTCTCGTTAAAACCTCATTCTGAGTCTGGCAGAGCTGATGTAAGGAGGAGGCCATTTGTAGGACTTCTCGGGGCAGGCCTGGGGGCACATTGGAGGTGCACTAGCAGGCTCCTTTGGCAAAGGCCAGGACAAAGAGTGGCTGAGCCAGGTTGAAGGTGAGGAAGAGGAAGAGGACTTTGTGTGGGGGCAGCGTGGTGTAAGGGTGGTGAAGGACTGAACGGGGCATGTCCACAGGGGAAGGATCCATTTGATCCTGGGTGTGGGGAGGCCTCAGAAACATCTACCTTGTACCATGAGACCTGAGAGTCAGGGGCCTGCAAGGTCCTCATGGACCAGCAGAATGGGCTAAACACAGAGCTGCTGATCCCCAGCCCCATGCACAGCCCACACCAAAGAGGGGCACTGCAGGCCCAAGGTGAGGGACTAGAGCCCATTTAAAGGACTATTTGCTCTGCTCCTCATTTGAGAGTCTGTGTACTGTTGTCCTGTTAATAAGACTTTTTTTTTAATGGCGTGTAGACATCTTCCCCTTCTGATGTTAAGAATATAATAAAGGGTTATAGTAGAATACATGAATTTTAAGGAAAAACCCTCAGGCTATTTCAAATAAACCTCCAGTTATGGTCCCAAGCCCCTGTGGAGCAAGAGGTCCCTCTCCTGTGCCCTGGGGGAAAGTGGTAGAAGTCTGAGGAGCCTGGGTAGGGCACAGGCAGCCCTGGCCAGATATTGGCTGTCCTGGGGTGGGACATGGAGGAGGGAAAGACAGCCTGTGGGCTCTCACTTTTTTTGGCTGGAACTGGTCAAACAAATTAGCTAAGTGGTTACCAGTTTTCCAGAGGAAACCAGGACCAGACAAGTCTTTTTTCCATAAAAATGTAGCTTAGCAAGGAAGTGTGGCCCTTCTGTCCTCTGAGACCACCTCCTCCCTTCCCAGGCTCAGCTCCACTCCTTCCCGAGCTCTATCCTGCTTCCCTTGCTCAGCTCTGGATGCGGTTCCCCTTCAAGACATGTGCATCCAAATCCAAGTCACTCTGCTTCTTTCAGGGAACCCCATCTAACACACAGGCCCTGAGTGGGGAGTTTGGGGACCATGAGGTAGTCTCAGGACATTGGAGACATGAGTGGATAGAGCTAACAGGGGGAAGAAGAGAATTGGGGGGCTGCAGAGAATATGGAATGAGCCACTCCATCATCATGGTCCTAATTATTCCAGGGTTAGGGGAGCCACTGTCATGGGACTCCAACAGAATACCCTTGAATTCTGCCCCAGTGGTGTGTAACTCTCACACATCCACACTTCTTCTCTAAGCCCCAGCTTTCTCATATTACGAATCAGGACATAAACTTGTGATAGAGCTGGATGATCTGAGAGAGTGCTGTGAAAGGGCTTTGTCCCAGGAAGCCATATCCCCCAGGATGACCTTAAGGATACCCTAAGATTAACACTATGGGTCCAGGGCCATCAAGCTTGGAATGTGTCCTCCCTGTGTTGGAGAGCCCAAGTGAGTCAGGCAAAGGGAGCTGAGAGGCTGTGTGTGGGGGTGGGGTGGGGAGGGGTGAGTGGGAGGAGCAAGCTAAAGCACCTGGGAAGGGTAGCCAGGGGCAAGGCCAGGGAATCCAGCTCAGCAGGAGCAAGTGAGTGGTGAGACAGAGGCTACCATTCAAAAAGTAAGTAAGTATGCTGCGGTGATTTCATAAATAACCTGGGAAACCTGTGGGACATGGTAGGGAGATGGGTGCACAGAGAATCATCTAGACTCAGTGGGATGAAAGAAACTACTCAGTGTCTGACCCTTCTTCCTTTTTGGTGCCCTAGAACCACCCCAGTAAAGCCTGCCCGGTGACTTTGATGCTTTTAGCTGGTTTGGCTGGCCAGGCTCCTCTCCCTGTTTCCAGGCTCTTACCACCAAGTTTCTGGGCCCTGCTTGTTAAATATACTCTTATGCTGTACCCCACCCTCCCACCCCCTACCCCTAGCTCAAGAGCTACCTATCAGTGGCACCCTGTGGTTCTTCTCATCACATACAAATGCCTCTCTATGGCTTTCTAGGGCAATTATTAATGCAACAAGTATATATGCATATTTTAGTATATATATTTTAATTACATATTGGAATTAAAAATGTAGTACATGAACCTGAACATAATCAAACAATTCAATGGTATGCAAGTATAAACAATGAGTGGTGCATCTAACCCAGACCCTCAAATATTCCCTCTGTGGGAACCCCAGAAATTCAGGGATATATCAAATGATATGTGTAATTTCTTTTCTTACAAAAACAGGGCATTATATACTTTGCTCTTCACCTTGATTTTGTTGCTTATAAAATTATCTTTGAGATTATTTCTTGTTCGTGCACTGTTTCATTGTACAAATGCACCATGATTTATCTAATCAGGCCGCAACTGAAGACTTGGCTTCTAATCTTTTTCTAAGATAAGCAGTATAAACACCCTTGGACACACCCCCTCTGCTCAGGAGCAGTAAACAAACTCCAAGTCTGGAGAACAAACTCCCTGCTGTAGAGGGTCAGAAGCAAAGGGCACACGTGTTCTGACTGACCGAACAGGTCACACCACAGAGCGAGGCAGAGCTCATCCTCTCCAGCCTAGTCACCTAGGTCCTTCCTCATCAAAGGTTGCATTCGTTGCCAATCTGCTAAGTGAAAGACAGTTCTTATTTTATTTTGCATTTCTTTGATTTTGATGGAGGCTAGGTATCCTTTCATCAGTTTCAAAGTCATCTGTTTTCCTTTTCCTGTGAATTTGCTGTTTCTAGCCCTTTTACCATTTCTCTATGAGAGTTTGAAACAAACATTTATTGATATCCAATTATATGCCAGATAGGTCAAAGATGGTTCAGATCTCCACAATTGACCTTGTTCTCCCTTGTGGACCACTGTCGCCCTCCCCAACCCCCTGCTCTAATCAGGTCCTTTGGTCTCTCACTCATACATGCTCAGCCATCTGGAATCAACAAGGCAAAGGCGTGTGTGTGAGTGAGGGATGAGTGTATCTCCGTTTCCGGTGCATCATCCTTCACTTTTTGCTATCACCGATTATAAAGTAATGCCATAGATACTATAGAATAGCAATCAAGAAAAAAATTATAAAATTGCCATGGGATTCCAATCACACTGAGATAAAAATTGGGGGGCTACTTCCTTCAGTATCATTCTCTGCCTACATGCGCCCTTTTTGCAAAACTGGCTTCATAATGCACATATGATGTAGGTTTTTGACTTTTTCCACTTAATACTTTGTCACTGAAAATTCTAAACTCATTTTTATTGGCCAAAAAATTCTTTTGTGTGAATGTTTCAAAATTTATGTAATCAACCCATCGCGGATTTTGTTTTCGCTTCTACCTTCCACCTTCTTTCCTCCCTTTCTTCTACTTTATACACAAATGCTTGCTTATATCTCTATTTTCTTCATGTGAATTTCTGGGGGGAGCAATTACTAGACCAAAGGGTAAAACATTTTTATGGCTTTTGACTTGGGGGCTTCACTAGGTCAAAACCTATTCAGTATCCTTGAGTATGCCTAAATATTGGACAGCATGGATTCTAGATGCGATTTAGATTTAGGTTCTGCTAAGGAGATGAACTTTTGCAGGTGAGATTCAAAGCTGAGTAATGCAGGGGAAAGGCACAGGGCGTGTGGCTTTGCCAGCATAAGTCAGGGCAAAAGTGGCATAGTTCTATAGCTCTGATGGTCACTTCTGTTCCGGAACTTTCTAATCAAGGCAGAAGTAGCCATTCTGTTGGCAGCCATTTCTGCATTGTACTTTTTTATTTTATATTATATTTTTTATTAAATCATAAACATATAGATCATGTATCCATTAATGCATTTATGGGATACAATGTGGAGCTTTCATATAGAATTAGGAACATACAATGCAAGGGTACATGTTGGATCTATTAGTATAGAGTATAAATGTCTTAACACAATAACTAAGTAAATGAGAAGAGGTACATATTAACCAGTGTGATGTAAGCATTGTGCTTTTGGGAATCATCCTTAGAAGCCGAGCCTAAGATGCATTACCTCTATCTCCTGCTGACTCTGTGAGCTATCTGCATAGTATTCTCCTTAATAAGTCCCTTTCTGCTTAAACCAGCTGAGTGTAGTCTGTTGTCTACAACTAAGAACTTTCATCAGCAAAGTCTCTGCTTATCAAAGTCTCTGCTTATCTTCCTACTTATCAGGAAGGTCATGCCAATTTGTAGTCCCACTAAGCATGAGAGGACGTGATGCTAAAAGGATTTCAGGGGAAACCGATGCTCTCTTCTGGAGACTGGGGGGTCTGGGAAGGCTTGGTTTTTGAATACTTACTGTGTACCAGAAACTGGGCTGTGCTCTTTGTATACATCATCCTCATCATCCTTATACCACTTTATGAGACATTCAGTGTTGTCTTGATTTCCCAGAGAGGCAACGGGGCTCTGAGAGTTGTTTGACTTGCCCAAGGCCATACAGGTAATTCACAGAGAAGCTCAGACACAAACCCAGGTTGGCCAGATCCCAAACCTGATGCCTGGCTTGTGGCATGGATCTCCTTGCTTGTTCCTTTCCATACCTAGTGGCTGTCTGACTCCCACAGATGCTCATTTCTACTGCTGCTGCCTCTCTGAGTTCGGGTGACATCACAGCAGCTCAGCTGGCACCTCTCTCCTCTGCTGCTGTTTGCAGGGAGCTCCTGCCATCAGGATGGGTCTTTCTGATCTCCAAGTCCCCTCTGTAGCTCCTAAACCTTTGGCAGATGCTCAGTGAATATCCGCTGAACAGGCCAAAAACAATTCAGCCAGCTCCCTGCACCCAAACCAGTTTCAGAGATCTGGGGCTTACAGAGCACTACAGGGAGGTCACAGCTGACATTCACCAGGCACCTCAGATGTGTCTGGCCACTGTACTGAATGCTTCACATATGTGCTTTCACTTACTCTTCCAAGCCACCCCTAGCATTAGGATCACAGCCTTTGTTTCGCAGGTTTGGAGAAGTTAGATAATTTGGCCAAAGCCACACAGTTGGTCAACACCAGAGCCCAGACAGCACCCAACTCTATTAGACTCTAGAGTAGGGCTTTTCCACCTTTTTTTTTTTTTATCTCACGGCACACTTGAACCTATAGTTAAACTTCTGTGGCACGCTTAAATTATGCTGTTCAAACAAAGAGTAGAAAAAAGAATGTATTTACTGTACTTCAAGCTTCTTTGAAAAATAATTTAATTAATGATCTTTGAAATTTTTCACGGCACACCTAAGATCCTCTCATGGCACACCAACGTGCCATGGCACATGGGTTGAAAATCATTGCTCTAGAGTCCAAGGTTTAAGATGTGATTGTGTTCCCCACAGAATGGGAAAAGTGGCAACTGCGCAGTACAGAAACCTCTGGACACCACCTTAACTCCATGTTAATCAATGTTAGCCTCCCCTGTGATGGGTAGATGGATCGGTCCCCAATACGCTTCGCTGAGGCAGACTCAACGTCTCCGCTGTGGTTTCCCTGCCCAAAGTGAGCGCCCTGAACCTAATCATGAGAAAACATGATTAGACATGGCCCACGTGAGGGACACTCTATGGAATAACTGGCCTGTAGTCCCCTCAAATGTCAAGGCCATGAAAGACAAAGAGAGGTGCAGAAACTGTTCTAGACCAAATACTCCTGTCAACCAAATGCAAGCTGCTCCTGGACTGGAAGGTGGGCCATGAAGGACTTGATAGGGACAGCTGGCAAAATTTGAATGTCTTAATTAATAGACTGTATACTAACAGTGTCATGCGTTTCTCGAGTTTCCTGAGTTGTGGGTGTGGTTGTATGAGAAAATTTCCTTGTCCTCAGAAAATACATGCTGAAGTGGTGAAGAGTCAAGGCAGTAATTGTACAATGAGAATGGTGATGGTGTAAACGGACAGAGATAAAGCAAAAGTAGCAAAAACTGTTCAACTGGTGAATCTGGGCGGCATGTATACGGGAGTTTGTTGTCCTATTCTTGCAACATGGACTTAGGTTCGAAAAATTTCAAAATAAGTGTTTGGAAAAATAAAAGTATCCTTCCTGAAACCAATGCTATTGAAAGAAGGCCAGAAAAGAGGTCCACTTGCTGAGGGCCTGCTGCATACTGGGCACTTACTTACGTGTTCAGTGTCCACAGGGCCTCTAAGCGTTAGTGCTGTACGTGCTTATTTTACAGATGAGGAAACCAGTGCCCGGACACCTGAAGGAACCAGCCTAGGGCACACAGAAGTTACTGGCCCAGCAAGCCTTCATGCCAGAGCCACTTGACCCCTAAGTCCACAGCTTCCCCCCGACCTCTGGATAGAAGGATATGGAGGAAGGGTGTGGGTGGGATGACACCCTCAGTCCCAGTCCTAGGTTGGCCCCCTGTTGGGGGATGACCAGTGAAGGGGAGGGTGCTGGGAAGGGTCCCAGTCCTCCCCTGCACACAACTCTAGGGTGCAGCGTTTGTAGTGAAGGCTTCTGAACAGAGCTACAGATAAAGGAAGAGGGGCTTTGCCTCCCTGGGAGAGACAAAGGATGGAAACCGGTCTGAATCCCAGCCCCACCTACTGGCAGGAGGAGTGAAATGTCTTAATTGTTTGCTATAGAGCATGCTGGGGAGCCATTTCTGGCTCTCCACTGCCTTTGGGATGGGGCTCTCCATTCTAGCTGGAGGCTTTCCAGTCATCAGGGGACTCAGGATGTTGTGGGCCCCACTGTGGTTAGACTTCCCTGCCTGAAGCCCCTCATCCTCACCCACCTGGGTGGTGGGAGGTAGGGGGTGCAGGGGCTTTTCACAGCAGGTTACTTGTGCTTGGATCCCTGGTAGGCAAATGCCAACTCTATACTTGAGAGGTTCTCGAATTTCTGCTCCTCTGCCAGTGATAGTGCCTGAGCTCTCCATTGGGACAGGCCTTTTAGTTAAGGCAATGAAGGCCTCTACTAAGGCAAAATATGTGGCTCAAGGTAAAGAGTCTTCACAAGAGGAGGAATCCCCAAAGCCCCCTTCCTCTCTCTGATCTGCAGTTTCCTTGTCTGTAAAATGGGGCACAATAATGCCCGACTGGGCTCCTAGATAGAATTTGACCTTGAAAAATTCTTCCCATCTGCAAAGGAAGGCTGGTGGTCCCCCACAGGAATCACCTAGGGAGCTGTAAAGCTATCAGAGTCCAAACACCACCCCAGATCCCTTGAGTAAGAATCTGTACGAGTGGGACTGCACATCAAGGTAGTTTTTAAAACTTCCAGGTAATTCTAATATGAAGTCAGCCTTGAGAATTGTGGGAAAATGGTCCCCTGTCTCTGACCATTGTCATGAGCCTGTGAGTAAGTAAGCCCATGGAAGTCTGGCCCCATTTAAGTCACCCCACCAACTTACCTGGAATTGGGAAGCCTGGGTAGGAATGGCCTCAGTGTAGTGTGGGAGTTCCTCAGAAATGTGAAGGAGATGTTTTATGGTTCAGGGTGGGGCTGATTCAAGTTTGAAGTTGCTTGGGAGTCCACAGACCATCAGATGGGCAGTCAGGGTCTAGACTTGGTCCAAGGATGGTGGAGGGGGGCTGTCTTTGCATGGTTCAGTGATGTGTAGTTGAAATTTGTATAGTTTGGTGTGCCAGGCACATGGTAGAAACTCAGGAAACATCTGTTTAAAGAATAGATGAAAACCCAGTTCCAGCATCAATCAGAGCAATGTGTGCTTCCAGATGTTTCCTTTTACAGATAAAGACTGCTATGCCCAACTGAGGTGTTAGCTAATAAAATGACATGATAAATAGTGGTTGTTTTTAGTACCTACCCTGTTACTATGCTAGGCATACTATATTTCATCATCTTAACAATCCATCATGCACATATTACTATTCCCATTTCAGAGACATGGGGACTGAGGCTTAGGAAATTTAGTTAACTTTCCTAGGTCACATGGCTTAGAAAAAGCAGAGCTGAGTTTCACAGTCAGGTCTGGAGGCCCCCAAAACCTGCCTGATGCCTTGATTTTGCCCTCAGACACTGTCAAGCTGGGAAGGTCCTTGGAGACCAGCACAGGACATCCTCTTATTTGGACACAGAGAAGGTTGAGCTCTGCATGGTGGCATTGCAATGTGCCCAAAGCTCACTGCCAAGGAGTAGCCCAGCCAAGGCCAGCAGACAGGTCTCTGGACTCCTAGTCCATGTTCCCAGGTGAAGCTTTTATTAAGAGGTAGAAGGTGTTGCACAGATGTGGGTGAATTTTGGTTCAGGTGGGGCCATCCTGGCCCCAGCTGTGAACTGAATTAGAGTGCTCTTGGTGGTGCACTCCTGCCACTTCTCTCTTCTCAGCAATCTCACCACCTCCCCTTCCCCCCATGCACACCCAGCCTTCATGGTGCTTTCTGGGTGGCCATAGTTCTATCTGTTCTCTAGCCTCCCACACTGCATCCAGGTCATTCCTCCCCAGGCTTTCCAATTCCAGGGGAGTTGGTGGGGTGACCTAAATGGGGCCAAACTTTTATGGGCTTACTTACTCACAGGCTCATGCCCATGTTCAGAGACAGGGGACGATTTTCCCACAATTCCCAGACCCCTACTATGGTGACTAGATCCCCAGTGATCCCTGCCCCGAGCCATCTGGGAAAAGGGCCTGCTAAATGAATTTGCAAAGAAGAGTCAACAATTATGACATTACATAGCACCCCTTTATTTAACTGGCAGTTCCTGGGGATCACAACACCATATCCACAAGGAATAAAGCTCTGCTGGTAGAATTTCAGGCACTGTGGTAGGCTCCTGGAGAGTGATCGTAACGCAGCCAATGGAGAGGAGATGCACACTACAGACTGAAAGTTACAGTCTCATAAAACCTCAAGGCCACACAGGGCAATCTCCTTCTCCAACATGAGGCTGAAATCCCCTTAAAGCATCCCCACTAGTGGTCATTTGGTTTGATTACCTCTAGTGTCAGGGAACTCACTCTTTCACAAGGCAATCCATTCTACCTCAGGCAGCTGCTCAGTAGCTCTGTCATGTAACAGTTATCCTCTCTCATTCTTTTCCAGGACTGAGGCTGGTCTATCTGAGGGTGGCTGGTTGGGGTTGACTGTGCTCCAGCTGGAACAGGTGTGCATTTCTCCCTGTGACAGCATGGAGACAACCAGGCATCCTCATGCCTGAGGGCAAACATTTGTCGCCTCTCTATGGTGGCGGCAGTCAGCCTGCCTTACTTATTTTTCCACATCGGAAGGATCCAATTATAGCAGGTCCTATCTTGGGTTACATGTCACTGAGCTCTTTGACATCAGGTCATATTTAAAGGCTTGGTGTCGGGACTTTCCCCTGCACACGCCATCAACCTCGGCTTACCCAGTTTCCCCACTACTTTCTTTTGATAACAGGTAATTCCATCCCTTGAGTCTCAGTTGAGTTTTATAAGCCATGAATGGTGGTAAGTGAGGTCTGTGACCTGGCCCTGTCATGCAGTGGTATAGGGTAATGTCTGCAAGACTATGCCTGCAAAAGAAACACTGACCCAACCACAGATGAGGGCAGGTCATATAAACCAACTCAGTAACTATTTTTTTTTCATGCCTTGATGATGTTTACCATACTTTACACTGGGGTGAATAATATTAAATTAAAATATGACCAGGCTTGGTGGCTCATGCCTGTAATTCTCGTATTCTGGGAGGTCAAAGCGGGTGGATTGCTTGAGCTCACGAGTTCATGACTAGCCTGAGCAAAAGTGAGAACACTGTTTCTACTAAAAAAAAGATAGAAAAACTGAGGCAAGAGGATCTCTTGAGCCCAACAGTTTGCAGTTGCTATGAGTTATGATGACACAGCACTCTACCCAGGGTGACAGCTTGAGACACTGTCTCAAAAAATAATAATAATACATAAATCAAACAGCATTTGGTACATCCAGATCAAGTGTAAGCAATATGTCTGGGGTGATGTGGTGAGGGCAGATATCCTGCATGGGTTTTAAAGAGTGGTTAGAAGTAATTATGCAAAGTGAAGTGGTTCAGCTGTTGTAACTAAAGGCCAAAATAACAATGGCCTTAAACACAATGGAAGTTTATTTCTCCCTTCTGTGTCACAGTACTGACTTACTAAAATGGCAGTTTCATGGTTTTGGAGACCCAGGTTCCATCCATCTTGTTGCTCTGCCATTCTCAATCAGTAATTTTCATCCTAAAGTACAAGATAGCTGCTCAAGATCCTGCCATCACATCATTGTTCCAACCTACAGGAAGAGGAAGGAATGCCATTTTCATTGAGGGCAGAGATGACCCAGAACTTGTATATATTACTTCCCTTCATGTCTCATAGAACTTTGTGACTACACCTACCTTCAGCAAGGGAGTCTGGGAAATGTATTCTATAGTTCTGTTATAGCTTACAGCACAGTGACTCCTTGGGGATTACCTAAGGGTTGCCTTCTGTTTTAGGCAGCAGGGAGGTTGTCATGAACTTGGCCTGAGCATATGGGGAGGAGGAACTTAGTCTGTGAGGAATTTGTATAGGGTATTTGTGAGAGGAAAACCCTAACAGATGTCGGGGACACCAGGCCTTAATTACCAGGCAGAGCTCAAGAGGCAGCTTGTCCTGAGGCTCCAGAGATTGTGAAGGGACCTTGATGAGCTCAGGATTAAACTCACAGAATTCTGCACTGAGCTTTGGTTTATAAATAGAACCCTTTCTGATAAGTTAAAGTCATTAAAATTGTACTGCATTTCAAGTTAGCTTGGGGGGAGAGATGTCAAAAGGGGTTTCCAACTTTTCAAAAGCCTTATTGATAATTTTGCAACTCAGAGAATCCTTTGGTGAAATAAAACGTTATTGTCCATTGAGCATGTAAATCCCACATCCGGCACACCTTTTGGGGTATAAGTTTATACCCCGTCCGGTGTGATGACTCTTACTGCAGGAAAGGATCTGCTAGGGACCTTGGTTATCTCATTTTATCCTCACAGCTGCATTATGAGATCAGCATATAATCCCTGTTTGAAAGATATAGAAACTAAGGCTTGGGGATTTGGCCAAGGTCAGCCAACCTCTTTTGTGGTAAAGCTAAGCCTTTTGTCTCTTTCTACTCCACCTTCCACAAAACAAGTGGCTGTCTGCCACAACATGTCCCAAAGTATGAAACAGGGGAACACTAGACCTTCTCAGAAATCTATGAGGAAAAAATCTGTGGTCAAATAAAGCTGGAAACTACGGTGTTTTATTTATCTCTACTGGAGATTTACAGAGTACAATATACTATTGATAGTTCTGATAAGTCCCAGTAAGACTTTGAAGCATTGTTGATCTACACCATTGTTATTTAAATGCTCTCTCTGTCTGGGTTCTTCCTGCTGGGAAGGGTAGAAGGCTGACTCCTAGGCAATCCCCGGTAAAGTCTTGGATTATCTGAGCAAGTTGCCTGATTTCTCTGTTAAGTTTTGGGGAAAGAATAAACAGTACTCTGGGACTTTGCCCACTTAGTTCAGGAAGGGGTTTGCTACAAAGGTCATTCAGATGGACATCAAAATGTCAGCTTTATCCTAACAAGTGCTATACTGGCCAATAAGCTCAGATCTATGGGTGAACTGACTTCTGGCCCACCTCCTGCAGCAGCCAGGGATCCTGCCAGCAGGCTGATGGCAGGCCCTACCCTCAGTGGTTGCACCCAGGGCACCCACATTGCAGGCAGGCAGATCCCCGTGAGTGGGAACTCAGAAAAGCCGTCAGGCTCCTTCACCTAAACTCACCTTTCAAGTAAGTCTTTGCTCCTCCCAGCATGCTCCAAGCCCCAGTTTCCTTCCTTGCCTAAGGAGATTAATGAAACCCATGCTATCTGTTTACCAGGACTGTTATGGGGATGGCACAAATAGTAATGGGGAAATACCTTAAAGAATTTAAAGTATCCAAATGGGGCTGTGTACATTGGATACTTTTTCTTCCATTCTTGTGATACTTTGCTAAGAAGACCATTTTTCCAGTTCCATCCATATAAACATGAAGGAGGTAAAGTCTCCATCCTTCTTTGGGGCTGCATAGTATTCCATGGTGTACATGTACCACAATTTATTGATCTATTTGTGGGTCGATGGGCACTTGGGCTTCTTCCATGACCTAGCAATTATGAATTGGGCTGCAATAAACATTCTGATACAAATATCTTTGTTGTAATTTGATTTTTGGTCTTCTGGATATATACCTAATAAAGGAATTGCAGGATCAAATGGTAGGTCTATTTTTAGTTCTCTTAGTGTTCTCCAGATGTCTTTCCAAAAGGAATAAATTAATTTGCATTCCCACCAGCAGTGTAGAAGTGTTCCCTTTTCTCCACATCCACGCCAACATCTCTGGTTTTGGGATTTTGTGATATGGGCTAATCTTACTGGGGTTAGGTGGTACCTCAAAGTAGTTTTGATTTGCATTTCTCTGATGATTAAGGATGGAGAACATTTTTTCATATATCTGTAGGCCATGCACCTATCTTCTAATTCATAGCTTTTATAGGAATGTCATAACTTAATTATAGCCTTAGAATATGGGAAGGGGGTGGGAGAGGGGAGGTAAGGGCAGTGGATGGAGGGAGGGAGGGTGATTGGTGGGGTCACCCCTATGGTTTATCTTACAAGGGTACAAGTGAATCTTTCTAAAAGCAGAGTATGAATGTCTTAACTCAATAACTAAGAAAATGACATGAAGGTTATGTTAACCAGTTTGATGAGAGTATTTCAAAATGTATATGAAAACAGCACACTGTACCCCACGATTGCATTCATGTATACAGTTATGCTATAAGAAATAAAAAAAATTTTAAAGTATTAAATTACCTTATTCGGGTATCTGTTCTCATACTTTTCCCATTAGGGTGATGTTTCTGTCAAATCAATGATTCATTGGTTCATTCATTCATCAAAGAGCTCATCTGTCAAGCCCAGGCCAGGTGCTGAGAGAGTGAGCACAGCACTTTGGCTCATGGAGAAAGAAAACTTTGAACTCATCTGGTCCAAGTTCGATTTGTGGATGAAGAAGCAAAGTGTAGCATAATCAAGGGCTTCGCCCCAGCAGTGGGCCGCTGGGGCGCTGAGCTACCACTCCCCTCACCCCCACCCCATCCTCCAGTCCATCCCACCTCTGTGTCTTTGCTCACTGCCTGACACCTTGAATGTCCTCTCCACCTCTCTCCTTCCATACAAATTCTACCTGCCAGCGACTAGCTCCAGACCCATTTGCCCTAGCTCATCAAGTCCTCACTATCTGTGAGGCTCATCTTAGCATTTGACTTTCTCTGATTGTTTTACGAGACTATGTGTCATCTCCTCACTTTTTGCCCTGCCCTGTCTTGGGTGCAGGAAGGGGAGGGGATGGCTTGGTGGCTGACGGCCCTCTGATGGATTTAGCCAGGCAGGGAGGGTGCCAAGATGGCCAGGATCTCATTTTCCCCTTTTGGTGCCATGTTCCTAATTCAGCTTTACGAGATTTTTCTGGGTTGTCAGCTGTGATGTTTGGAGCTTGCTGCAAAGGGCAGGATGTCCAGAGGCAGGGGAATGGCATGTGGGAAGGGCTTGGCAGAGGGCAAGGGTGTCTGCAGCCTTTCCCACCCCCAGTAGGGTCTCAGAATGTTCTGGCCCACTTCGGTGTCTAAAAGCAACATGACAGGCGAAAATAGTACTTAAAGAGATTTTTGGAATATGAGCCACAGAAGGCCAAGCGGTGAGATCCCTCTGGGCAAATCACATCAGACCCAAAGAGGGGGGACTTGGGCCTGGTGCTTGGGGGTACTCTCAGGGAATGCCATCTCGTGATTAGTGCTGACAGGACAGCTGATCCAAACGTGACATTCTCCAGAAATGACTCACTGCACTGGACATGGGTCTTTGTGTGGTCTCTGATAGACCACTACTGTGTGTCTCAGTTTCCCTGTTTGTAAAAAGAGAATAGGACTCCATCAGAGGTCTCAAATTACTCTCGGGTGTTTTCATTTTAAATTTGAAATTGTTTCTCTACTTAAAAATGGAAATCTATTACATAAAAAGTTGTATTTTCTAGCTTTTTAAAAAGAAATTAGAATGTCTAGAATTCCTGGGCCTCACAGCAATGGAGAGTACGGCCATCACCCCCAAGTTCTGGCTGTTGTCTTCCTCTGACATGACTTTGTGGTCTTAGTGGGCGTTCGGGCTGGTCACCAGCCCTCACCCTGACTACATTTCCTAGGGCTCTGTCCAGCAGGGGCCCCTGTGCTTCTCTGAGTGTGCCATGGATGGGGGCTTTGGGAGAAGCAGGGCAGCTGGCCGGGCCAGGAACCCCCGGGAGCTGCCTTCCCTCCCCCGCCCTATCTTTGTTTTCCTCATCTATTAAAAGGAGTTGATTGAAAGCATCAATAAGATCCTTTCAAGTTCTCACTTCTATGACTCTACAAAAATGCCACTTGCCAGAGTTCAGTGGAACTGTGATTTAAACGTTTTGGAATGTGGCTGCCCCCCTCCCTGCACTCTTCGTGATGGGGTGTGAGAGGATCAAGAGGGAGGAAAAGAAGTTGTGGGAGACTCTGGCCAGTGGGATGGGAGAAAGTCTGTGGCTCAGGCACACCTCCTCAGGGTGCCGGGGGGGGGTGGGGGTGGTGTTGAAAGAGGCAGCCCAGGCTCCCGAGACTCCTTTCAGGTCAGGGTCTTAGAATTCCTCCAGCCCCACCCTCTCCAGAAGCCAGGGCTCGGGGTTGAAGCACTGGCGTATGAACCAAGCGTTCACAGGGATGGAGGCACAGCTGAGTTCTTTGTCTGCTCTGTGCCAGGGGACACTTCTCAATAAGGGGCTGGGGCAAGGCAGAGAGCTGGCTATGCCACTCAGTGGGGACAGGCCACACTGCATGTCGGGAGACCTTGTGGTCATGCCAGCTCTTTCCTAACTGACTGTATTTATTCCAGCCTTGGGTCCCCATTTGTCAAACAGGCTTGAAACAAACAAATCAACAAAGTAAACCTGCTCTGTCTGACCCCTAGGAGGAAAGATATTAGAGAACCGAAGCCAGATGCTTGGAAAAGGAGGCATGAGTGCCCTACAGGGCGGCTGGCAGGATTTCCTATAAGAGTCCTCTCTGTGGTTTCCTTATCACATTTTCTCTGGGACCTTCTTACTAGCCCCGTGTCATTGTGAGCCGGCCTAGCCCAGCCCCAGTAGACAGGTTCCTCCCCACAGAGCCCTGAAGGACGCCCCACTTTGGGGCTCAGACTCACTTGACCTTGGTGGCTCATGCCTATAATTCTACCACTCTGGGAGGACAAGGCAGGTGGTTCACTTGAGCTCAGGAGTTCAAGACCAGCCAGAGCAAGAGTGAAGACCCTATCTCTACTAAAAGTAGAAAAACTAGCTGGGCACTGTAGTGCACACCTGTAGTCCCAGCTACTCTAGAGGCTGAGGCAGGAGGATTGCTGGTTTGAGGTTGCTGTGAACTACAATGATGCCACTGCACTTTACCCAGGGCTATGGAGTGAGACTCTGTCTCAAAAACAAAACAAAACCAAACACCAGCAAACTGTCAGCTCTGGACGGTATCTCTGCTGCCTTGGGCATCACAGCAAGAGAGAGTTTCCTGTTTCTTGGCTGCCCAGGAGGATCCCCAGAAGGGCTGCCAGAAGTTTGTTAGGACTTAGGCATGGGGCCTTCTTACCCAGTTGGCCCTTGACCTGCAGAGGCACTGAGACATCTAAATTCACAGGAAAGGACACTGGATTTAGAAGCCTGAGTTTGAAGTCCTGCCCTGACCTGGAGGGTGGGGGGCATGGAGTTCAGTAGGCAGATTTTCAATGTGAGCAAGTGTCTGATGGAAACACCGTGGTGGAAGGTGGCTGAGAGTGGGGCAGGGAACAGGCCCACCTGGATGGAGTGTCTGCCCAGCTCTATGTCAGAGAGGCTGCCTTGGGGGGAAGTAGGAGGGTGAACTCTGGAGCTAGGCTGGCCGGAGTTCGGATCCCCATCCTGCTGTGTAGAAGCTGCGTGGTCCTGGGCAGGCTGCTGTGCTTCCCCTAGCTTTTACTGTCTCTATATAAAATGGGGATGCCATTCAGGGCTCACAGAGCAGACCGAAAGATTACGATTGAGGTGGGATAACATAAGTAAAATGTTTAGTGCAAGCCTGCCACACAGTAGGTGCTTAATACACATCACTGCTAGTCTTTCCTACAACTTTTTGTTGTGGCTCCCTTCTTCCTACCAGGCAGTTCGGGGCAGCCTCCACTTGGGGATGGCTCCTGGCATAGCAGGAAGGGTGTGAGCTCTTTCCTGGCTGAGGCAGGGCGACATCAGCACCAGGTCCCTGCCATGACCAGCACTTTGTGCCGATACCTTGGAACTGCTTGCTGGGTGTTGGGTGTCCATCCCACCTTGATTATCATCCCCATGCAACCCTCGCTCCTGACCTAACTCCCTCCTTGACTCCTAGACCTCGCCTCAAACATTTCCTTTCTAGCCTGCTTCTATCCTGAGTTACAGGGACCAGGGATCCTAGGGCCTGAGTACCCCAGCCTTGAAGGAGTCAGTGGACGCTTATAGGGTGGTATGAAGCCAGTGAAGGGCTCCCTAAGGTGGCTCCCGCCCTCCAAGTTCCAATCCCCACTCTGCGAAAATGGACTGAGGTATTGCTGCCTGGGACAGCTGATGGTCACCTACCTAGAATTTTTTCTGCAGGCAACCCCAACAGGACCACTTTGAATTCCTATGAGCTTCACTTAACAGCACCATGACCCAAGGCACAGCCAAGCTCTAGGGTTAGTCTGCCTGAGATCAAAATCTCAAGGCCGTGACTGTCTAGCATTGTGGCCCTAGGTAAGGGGTGAAGTCTTTGAGCATCTCATTTTCCCTACATATAAAAATTATACCTCATAGCATCTTCATGCGAGTTAAGTGAGATAATACAGTTCTTTGATACATAGTAAATGCTCAGTATATATCCATCATTATTTTTGCTTCATTTCTCTGTAAAATTTCACCTGATGTTTAAGTCTCTTCCTATGCCCACCCTAGTACTTCTTGGAGGGCACGAATGCCCTGTGAACTGCCAATCTTTGGCCATGAATTTGAACTGGGCTAGATAGAAAATGAAGGGTGAAGAATTGAATGGACCAAGCTAGAGACCGAGCTTAGTGATTTATCTCTCCTTTACCTGCACTCCCTGACTTGGGTTCAGAAAGCAGAGAGGTCAGCAGTTTGGGTAGAATAAGACCTTGTCCTGAGTTCCCCTCCTTTGGAAGTACCCCTTTTGCTTCCCATAAAAACAGTGATAAATTAAGCACATACCTGAGCCAAGTGTAGGCAAGAGGCTATTTGTAAGCTTTGCTCTCTCTGACAAGATGGTGATCACCCCCAAGGGCCCTTTCACATACTTCCCCTTCCTACCTTAGAGTCCTGGTAACCAGAGACACCTGCTCATGTGCCACTTTGCCTTCCCAAATTTCTATCAGTGGGTGCATCCATCTGGTAGGACAACAGAGGGGAGACGGTAGCTTTTGTCTGATGTCCCATGCAGGTGGGCAGTACTACAGAGGGCTGTCCAGGCTCAGTGGGCTGGTGGCACCCTGGAACCAGAGGTCTAGGCAGGACTGGTGCTGTGATGGCCAGCCCATAGCAGCAGGCTGACTGTCTTGGGGTGGGGGGTTAGCATGTGCCACATGAGAAGGGCCTGGCCAGGAGAGGAGGGCAGGCCCCCACTGGGAAGATTCTGGTTCCAGGTCCAGCTGGATCTCTCTATGGGTGAAAACCAACTCCCCAACTGTGGGCTATGGAGGGTGAGAGGCTCAGGACGATGGAGCTTTGCAAAGGCCTTTACACGTTAGCTTAGAGAAGCCTCAGACACCCAGGGAGTGCCCACTGCCCTATAGCTTGGGCCACACAGAAGGTTGCATCTCCCCCTCCTCCATCATCATCTTTGCCAAGGCCATAGCATTGTTGTTTTATTTTGCACTTACTTGGTTTTTACCGAAGTTGAAAATACATGTATGTGTTTACTGGCTGCCCCTGTGACTTCTGTGAAGTGGTTGTTCATCTGGGCTGACCCTTTTATGTTTGCTTTGGCTTTCTTTTGCCTAGATGAAGTAGTTCCTGAGTCAACAGCTAAAAGGTGAGCAAGAATGTGGGCATCCTGCCTTCCAGAGGTTACTAAGGTGGAAGGAAAGGAGCCAGTTGGCCTAAAAACTCTGGGAGTATACTAGTTACTACTCCCTGCAGGAAGAGGTTTCCTTAAGGAGTTTTTCTGGGAGATGGAACAACTTCTTACCTTGACACAAAGCATTGAGTCAAATGATTCTGGTGGTTTCCCTGGTGACCAGATTCCATGAAAGAGGGGCAGTTTGGGGGACAAACTCAGATATGGCCCAGCTTCCAGCCTTTGAGTTCTGACCTGCCCTAGAGTTACAGCAGGTTGATTGTCTGAGTGAGGCTGAGGAGGCAGGGGAGAGGCAGACTCCTTGTGCACCAGCCCAGATCAGATGCACCTGCAGCTTCGGGATCTTTGCTATTCTTTGGCCTTTTGCTGGAAGTTTTCCCACCTCAAAAATATGGGCCATCTGAGCTACAGAAGTCCTTGAAGATCTTCCAGGATAAGAAAAAGAGCTGAACAATAATAACAACAACAAATAAAAAAGGAAAAGTAAAAACTAAGATGAGACCTCATAATGTCATCACATTTATGCACAACAAAAAACTGTATGTTTGTGCAGTATATCTAAAAAAAATATGAATAAACATTTTTATGAAATATTCCCTTCCTGGGCAGTGCCTGTGGCTCAAAGGAGTAGGGCGCTGGCCCCATATGCTGGAGGTGGTGGGATCAAACCCAGCCCTGGCCAAAAACTGCAAAAAAAAAAAAAAAAAAAATTCCCTTTCCCAAAGTTGTTCTATTAAAGTTGTTTGTTAAAGAATTGTTAAAGATGGTGTTTTGGGCTATACATGTGTGTCTCCCCAAACCAGTGTGATGGTGAGGCCTTTGGAAAGGGAGTACATCATGAGATGAGGGTGGAGCCCCCATGAATGGGATTAGTGCCCTTATAAAGGGCACTAATAAAGGCCTCTCCCTGAGAGTTGTCTGGCTCTCCTTCTACCACATGAGAATACAGGGAAATGTCAGCAGTCTGCAATCCCAAAGAGGGCTCTTTTTAGAACCCAACCATGCTGGCACCCTGACATCAGACTATCAGCCTCCAGAGCAGTAAGAAAATTTCCATTGTTTTTATAAGCCACTCAGTCTGTGGTGCTTTTTACAGCAGCTTAGACTGACATATCGGCAGTGGGAATCATCTTATTCATCCCCTATTTTGCAGAAGAGGAAACTGAGGTCCTCAGCAGGCACATGACTATCATACATAGCAAGAACCCTTGGGTCCTGAATCTCCTGCCTCCAAGTTCAGGTTCCTTTTCTGTGATATCTGGCTCCAGTAATTGTACAACCAATGACACTTCTTGCTTATAAGAAATATTCATTGGAATTGGAAAAATAAATCAGAAAATAGGCCGTTAAAAGATGTACAGCCAAAGGAGAAGCATTCCCATTTTACTCTAATCTCCTTCAACAGGCCACCATTTTCAACTGGGAAAATTGTCCTTTTTCATATATATATGGGGAAAAAAGCATATATATATATGGAAAAGGACAATTTTCCTAGTTGAAAATGGCAGCATATATATATATATATATATATATAGTGTCTGTATATAGATATATATAAAGTTTGTGTATATATATATAGTATGTGTTAGGAAACTTTGGGATTTTCCTTTCGAGCCTCATATGCAATCACTTCGGAGCTGAAACATCTCACAGAGTCGAATGATGGACAGAGGGGCTTGAGGGTGGTCCCAGAGCTCATATCAGAGTCAAGACTTAAATGCAGTTTTGGAAGCTTCCCTTCTCATTGACAAGCCTCAAAAGACGTTTCCCCCCCCCCTTAGAAATACAGTGCTAGCTTTGTGCCATTACTGCCCTCCCATTCTAGAATATTCTGCTTCACATTCTCTCTCTTCACTCCTAGTATCTTTAGATTCTTCCTATTCTCCATCAATGGACAGAACTTTATCTTTTCAGAGTGCTTTTCTAATAAATGTCTCATCAGGATGCCACAATGCTCCTAGGGGTAAGGGGAGATGGAGCCAGCCTTGGGGTCCCGCCTCCACTGAGGCTGATGCCCTGAGGTGTCAAGAATGTCAGTCACTGAGCTCCTCAAGGTCAAAACTCTGAGACGTCAGAGTCCAAAATGGGTCCGCATCCCCCTTCTCAGCAGGTGCAAGGGTGGGTGAGGGGGCTGTCTTCCCTGGAAGCACCTTGCAGGGGCAGCACTCTGAGTGATGCAGAGGCTGGGGGCTGGGGGCTGGGGCAGACAGAGGCTGGATCGCACAGGGCCGATGCAGGCCAGCCAGGCGGCCCCTCCAGAGGCAGCCATCCCCCACCCCTCCCAGACTTGGTTGATTCATCTGCTTGCTAAATCCAGCCTCGTCAGAACCTCTGGGGTTTCCGGGGTGATAAATCTTTATTTTCCAGGGTTGTCCTGAATGTGTTGCTATGCTGAGCAAAACCATTTCTTCATGGGCCGTTTCTCTTAATTGGCCGGCAGTGCTGCCTGCCCTTGGCAAAATCAGGAGGACAGTTGTCTTTGCTGCCTGCTCCCCTCCCTTTTGGTTCTGTGAGTCTGCCCAGCATCCACATGGTACCCAGTCCCCCAACTCCTGGAACCTGTATCAGGCTTTAGAAACGACCCCTCAGCTGACATAGCCACTCTCTGCATTTCCCTGTACTGTCATCAAATTGCAGATAAAGACAAAATCCACAACAAAACCAGAAACTGAGGCCACAGGCACCAAGTGGAACAGACAGCAATTCAATGCAGGTGAAGGGGGACGCAGAGAAACAAAGGCCCGAGTCAACTCAGACAACTAACTCCCCGGCTCTCCCCGTAAACGGGGACCACCGTGCCTGTGTCACATCCCTTTCTCTCCACTGTGCGTCTCTCCTTCCTGATTAGCCTTGTCAAGGGTTTGTCTCTGTGATTGGTCTATCAAGAAATCAGTTCTAGCTTTTGTATTTCAGCTCTCCTACCTCTCTCATCTTTTTCCTCATAATTATCACCGTTTTCTCCTTTCCCTTGTATCGCAGAAGAGCAGCTATTTGTTTCTCTGTCTTCCTGATTGGTTTTCCAGGGTCATGAAGTCTATGTTTTATTACTTATTTCCAAAATGGTTATTGATTCAAACATTACGTTTTTAGTTACTTTTTAATTCTTCCATTTCTCGCCCATGTTCCTTTTCGTATCACCTTGTTACTTCATTTAAAAATGAAATACATATTCTCTTCCTAAGGCTTTCTGCTCTTCTTTTAAACAGAGCGTGCCTTCTCTTCTATTCGGCTCACTGGGAAGGTGGCAAATGCTCCTGTCATGTCTGTGGCTGGTGGCAGGGCGGCATGGAGGGCTCTCAGCTCAGTCTGTAGCCTGGTTCGTCTGCACTGTGCTGCTGGCTGGGAATCCCTTCCCTACCGTCTGGGGCTTCGGTGCTCTAATCTGTCGCGGGGTGAGGGCATCTTCCCAGCTCTGGCTGTCACCGCTGCTCCTTGGGCCCCAGCTCTAGCCAGCTTGTGAGAAGGGTACTTCCCAGAATGCACTTCCTACCTACCCCTGACTTTCTGTTTTCTATAATTTATAGTTTTTCTTGCTTGGTCGTAGACAGATGGTAACAAAGGAAGAGAAATGCTGTGATGAGGCGAGGTAACAAGATTTGTGCTTCAGAGGACAGCTCTTACGAGGTGGAAAGGAGCAGCTGGCCCCATTTCTGGTGGGTCAGAGGACCTTGGGTCACAGGAACAGCACAGATGGGAGAATAGATGTGAAGTTTCTTCTTGCCTTTTGCCCGGGAGCATCCTGGGTGGGCAGGTGAGCTTGCAGGGAGTTCTCCCATTGCCTACACTCTTGACATGCTTAGTGAGATGTTTACAAGTTAACTGGGGAGTCACTCACTCCTAGACATAGATGTCTCATGATCCAATATTGACTCCCTCTCCCAACTCCAGCAAAGCTCCTGATGGGACTTTATCTCAGCCTTGGTAACTTAGCTTTCTTCTTTCTCATATGTCTCTCATCTTTTTCCTTGTCATTATCACATTTTTCTCCTTTTCCTTTGTATCCCAGGAGAGCTGGTCATTTGGGGTCCAGCCTTCTCTCAGTCTGGGTGGCTTAGGTGGGCCTTGGAGGTAGAGCATGTGACCTGAGCTGAGCCAAGCAGTGTTTAACACCCCTCTCCCAGCCATAGGATGTGACCAGAGACTGGCACAATCACAGTGAGGTTCAGGACTGTTGTGGAAACTTCTAGAGAGGAGATGCAAGTGTCCTTGCTAGATCTGAGCCTTGAAGTCTTTTGAGCTGCGCTTCAAAAACTACATTGGAGCTTAAAGGCAAAGCTGAGGAGCTGACCCTACCCTTAGATCTTCTGGCAAAGGAATTAATAAATTTCCTTTTATGTTTAAATTTGGGTCAGATTGTCAGTTACCTAAAGTAGAACAAGTCCTTATTAATACAAGAGTGATCTCAGGAAAAGAAAAAAAAATGACCAAATGTCATGAGAAGGATGCATTCCAAAACATTTATAGTGTTGTCTCTGGGTGGTAAGATTGGTTTATTTTTATTTTCCCCTTTATTTTTTTATGTGGCTTTCCTACATATACTCAACAAACATTTTTTTTAAGCAAGTGAACAAGAAAAGCACCCAATATGTACTATATTATCAATTTGCTTTTTCAACTTGGGAAGGCAAAGAGGCTACAGGAGACCGTGCCTGTGCCCTTGTTGAACTCATGGGATCAAAACCAAGAACCCCTGGTGAGACGTGGGGGGCAGGAGTCTGCTCAGCCCTGTCATGCATATCTGAGGAGTTCTCCTCAAAGCTCAACAAGGAAATCTTTTTTCATGTGCTAAGGTGCAAACTCAGGGAGGCTGTTCTCTCTAGAGAGGGTACAAGTTGACAATAGAAATGGTTTCCAAGAGATTTGAAAACTTTCCTGCATGGTAGATCTATAGAAGAATTGGAGAGGGGTTGTGATACGTGGGGCTTTCTCTGACCTGGGGATAAGTGTGAGAAAGGCCCTCCAACTCTCCCTATAGGCTAGGCAGTGGGCAACCCAGGCCTGGGGGTCGGAGGACAAGGGCACCTGTGTGTAACGCTGTGTCACACTGGGTTTAGCTGTTCTCACCCATCAAGAATTTGGCCAGGTGGGCAGTGCACACTGCCCATATCACCGCAGGCCTTTCGGGGCTTAGGGGAGCGCACATGTTTTAGCACTTGCTTCATTCTGAGGGGGCACAGAGTACCGAGCATGAAGGAATTGCCGTGGAGGGTGGAAACACCAAACCCGAGTCACTGACTGCCGCGGGCACAGAACTCCAGCTGAAGGTACTTAACACCACTTCTGTGGTGCATCCAGGAAACTAAGTAGTGACAACAAGGGGGAGGAGGGAATTGGAGTCAGCCTGGTCCAGAGAATTCCTCTGTGTGCAAGTGTGCGTGTATGTGTGTTTTAGAAGTCATGCAAGGTGTTGTCTTTCCTCATGTGACATTTGGTATCTATTTTTCTACAGCTGAATTTCATTGCATTCCTGTTCTTGAAAGAGGCAATGAGGAAATGGGTTTACAGTGAAATTTATTTGGAAAATAATTTATGTATATGTGTATTACAGTCTGTTCTTAGAGAACTGCAAAGTACATTCGCATAGTAAAGGCTCTGAGAAGTCCTGCAGTATGGAAATGTAGTTGATTGAATAATCACGGAACTTGTTTTGGGTGGATCATTCACACGTTAGACGGAATGGGGTGTGAGGGTTGTGCAGAGGGTGACTCCTCCCTGGAATGTCCACAGGGGCCACCTAGAGAGTGGTGGAACTTTGGGCATGAATGAGTGAATCAGCCAACTGGGTTGTGCAATTCAGCCTTACAGCACTTAAAGCATAAGGTTACAGCACTTAAACCAGGCGTTTGCCTGGTTTAAATATTCCATTTTGCAGAAAGAGACATGGAGGTCTATAGAGGGGGACTGAGTCATACATTATTACCAATTAGAGTTCTTGGCTATAAACCATAAATTCCAGTGCTGGATATCCAAGTAGAAAGAGATTTGATGGGAGAATATTGGAAAGCCCACAGAATCCACTGGGAGCCTGGAAAACTGGGTATAGAAAATAGGCAGGAGCCAAGGGAAGGTGAGTTGCTGAGAGCGCAGCCAGATCCAGCCATGAACTCTGACTAGCTCCCTTTGGCTAAGGACCATGATGCATTAGAAACGGACCCGTGGTGCTTTGTGTCCTTCCCAGTGGGAACAGGTGATTGGCTGGTCACAGGCTGTGTCCCCTCCCAGATGTTAGTATCTGGGAGAACAGGTGACTGGCTGCTTTGGCTTCCCCACCAAGACTCATCTAGGAAGGAAGCCCATCCATCTGAGGCGGGCAGACGGAGGTTATAAGTCCCATCTCCTGAGAGACCAGCAGACTAGAAGTGGCTACCTGAGGGTTCAGGCTTTATCAGAAGCCCCATCCCCCTAATATTGCTTGGAGAGCAGGAGGACTTGGGAGGTACATCTGATGGTTCTGAGAGCCAGCAAACCTGGAGAGCCTTGTGCTTGAGGTGGTAGAATGTAGAGCAGATGGAAGTGTGGGACAAGGAAAGGAATAAGGGATGTCCACAGGGGTGGCCACTGCCAAGGACCAGAGAGATAACGCCCAGCCTAGCAGAGGCCGATGTGAACAGGTGACTGCAGAGAGCCAATTGTGGAGTGTCTGGACCCCCCTCGGTTGTACACTTGATGAAATCTTCTCTTGTTTTGCTTGGTGAAAATCACTGGAGAGTCCCAGATCTCGGCCTATGACTTGAGGGATTTAGCTGGCTTCTATGTGTGGCTCAGATTCCTTATCAAAGGGAGGTCCTGGGCTGGACCTGGTGGCTCATATCTGTAATCCTAGCACTTTGAGAGGCTGAGGTGGGCTCAGGCTGAGGCCTGCACTCAGGAGAGCAAGACCAGCCTAAGCAAGAGTGAGACCCCATCTCTAAAAAATATATATAGTTGGACTTTGTGGTAGGTGACTATAGTTTCAGCTACATGGGGGGCTGAGGCTAGAGGATTGCTGGAACCCAGATGTTTGAGGCTGTTGTGAGTTATGATGCCACAGCACTCTACTGAGGGCAACAAAGTAAGACTGTCTCCAAATAATTAAAAAATAAAGCAAGGTCCCCTTTGCTTTCCTCCTGACAGTGTCACCACTCCCAGGCAGCCCACATCTACCACGTGCTGCTGTCCTCGCTGTGGTGTCTGGTTTCAGCTCTGTGAAGGTGCTGCTGCCCCGGTTCAGTTACCAGATGAAGAAACTGGTTCACACAGGAGAAGAAACCTGCCAAGGGCCAGACACCTAATTCAGCGAATCAAAGACTCTGTAGATTGTAAGACACAACATTATTTTATAAACAGTAAAGAAAACGAATCACCATTTATAACTGCCAAGTGTCAAAGAGTATCAGGTAAAATGTGTGACAAGGTGGGGCTTAGAATTAACAAACTAGTGAGTGGAGCTGAAGGAGGAGCAGGATGCAATCTCACAGCTGAAGGATTGCAAAGCTCAAGTTCTTTATGTTTGGCCAAGTGACTACCTGGAGAGCTGAGGTGTGCTAACTCGAGACTCAAATGAGTCACAGGATGAAATGGACTTCTGAATGTGCGACATGTTGTGCCAACACCGAGAATCAAGTACAGCTGAGGAAGGTGCCAACAGCTGGAATGGAACAAAGCCCTGCTGACTCTTGCAGAAGCAGCCTCCCCAGATGAACTTTCAGGGAATTCTGGATAGGATTCTGCCTCCACACAGAAAATGGACTATCTGCCCATGGTGTCTGATGCAATCTCATAAGCCAGCTTGTCCAAGAACTGCTTGGCTTACCCCAGATCCAACTCACCTACAGAGAATAAACTCCAAAACCAGCATCCCAGATTTGTTGGAGGGCTCATGAGCCTTCCAGATGATGAAATGGACCAGAAAAATAATTCCAGAAGACATCCCAGATTCCCTGATGCTTCTGCCCTGCCCTGATCTGGTGTTGCTCTGGCCCCTTCTCCTTGTGTGGAGTGGGCCCTGGCTTCTCTGGGCCACAGTTGGTTATAGCATGACATAGCATCACACATCCACCAGACCCAGGAAATTGCCATTGCTTTGAGACCCCGAATCAGATGTGGCCACAGATGGAGCATCAGCAAAATGACCTAGACTTTTTGTTACCATTCAAGGGGCACCCACAACTAGTTTACCACCTTTTGGTCTTGCCTATATGTTCCTGGTTCCTCATCCCCTCCCTCATCCTCTTGGATGTTCCATTCAAAGTCAATTTTATCATCACCATCCCCGGCCAGTGAACACAGGGCCCTGGCCCTCCAGGTACTTCATTTCATCAAGCTTTCCCAGTGCTCTCTGAAGTAGTAGTATTGTCTTCATTTTAAAGATGACAACCCTGAGGCTCAGAGAGACCAATGCCTAGGTCTTTACTGCGTGCCTAGAGCAGTGCCTGGGACAGCATGAATACTCAATACTTGTTACATGGCAGAAGGAAGATGCCTAATGATGAGAACGCTGAGACAGTCACTGGTGGTATTTAATTTTATTCATCTGGAATGCATTTGAATCCAGAGTGGACCTACAGAGCAACTGGGTGCAAGGGGCAAACCAGGCTATAAAACACACACACACACACACACACACACACACACACACCCCTCCTTTAATGACCCGCCTGCAATTGATATACTGCTAAGTAGCATTTCTTGTACTGGGGAGATTCTATTTCCACACTAGCAGCAAATATGACCTTTGTGTCAGCTGCCAGCTGCTTATAATTCTGACAGATGCAAGCACATTTCTGGGAAGCTGTAGCCACTCAGGACCTTGCAGATCAACAGGCAATGCTGGCGGCTTTGGTAAGATTGATCGGCCCGTGAGAATCCCATTTACAGCCCTAACGGAGCCTTGGTTTACCACGGCCGGGGCACTAATGACTTAGACAGCGCCGATCTAAATCTGTCAGCCAGGACTGGTGGTAATATTAAAGAACGTTCTATTTATACGAAGCAGCAATTAGAGGAATGCTTGCCAGTGGGCCACCATTTCCAAGTAAATCCCCAGCCTTCCAAATGGTGTCATGCTCACAGTTATTTTAATCTGCTTGGAATTTTAGGGATATTAATGTGACGGGCCATTGCGGAGGATTAGCCAGGTTTATTTCTGCTGACATTTCAAAGAGCACACTCAGGTTCCCAAGACGTGCCCACCCGTCTCCCTGGCACATCGCTGGGGGAGGCAGCCCAGGGAGGGGCAAGCCACTGCATGGAGGCTGGGGACGGCCCCCTTCAGCTCCGCCCTCTCATCTTGCTATTCCCTCCTGCCTCTGCTTTGCCTGCCTGCCTCCCTCTGGGCGCCTCCACGCTCATCTCCCTTCCCATCCTGTCCTTTCCTTCTTGTTCTCACGAGGAAGCAAACCTGTTTATAGGGTAACCAGGTAAAATACAGCATGCCTGCTTAAATGTGAATTTCAGATAATGAAGAAGTATTTATTTATTTTTTTTAGTGTATGTCCCATGCAATATTTTGGGATGCATTTACACTGAAAAATTACTTTGTTGTTTAACTAAGCATCCTGTATTTTTATTTGTTAAATCTGGCAGCTCTCTATAGGGAGTCTGAGTATAGAGAGGCCACTGCCAGACAGCAAAGTGTCACACAATAATCTGCCAGTCATTGTCACCGTGAGAGAGTCCCCAGGGCCCTGGGCATCCTGTTACACAGCCCCTTCCTTTCTGATTATTTTTTCCCCCACTGTATTGTGAGTCTCTTGAGGGCAAGGACCTGGCCTTATTTGTCTTTAGATCCCCAGGCACTGATATCTGGGGGCAATGAATAAATATTTATGAATGGATGGATGGATAAAAGAATGGTTTACTCAGATGATGATGTCATTTCTCAAAGCCTTTTTGGTGCTCTTTCTAATCCAGTGATGAAGCCAGTTAGAAGAGCAGCCCCCAGCTTAGTTAGGAACGCTGCACTTGCTGGCTTCTGGGCAAGACCTAAGAGGGGCCTGGATGGCTCTTAGGGAGATGAGCTGGCTGTGACCAGCTGGCTTGAAAATATTTGAATATTTTAGCCATAAAATACTCCATTGTTGCCTACAGTAATTGCATATTAGTTCTAGAAACAGTTACAATTATTACCTCTGACAGGTAAGGAAACTGAGACCCAGAGAATTTAAAAGGACACCACAGGACACACAGCTAGCAAACAGTGACAAGTTTGAATGCAGACAGCCTAGTGCCTGGACTCATACCATATTCTACCTTTATCAAGTATTTAACACACCTGTGCTGCCAGGCAATGTCCTGAGCACTTTATTTATATGTATGCAGTCCTCACATCAACTTATAAAAGATGTACTCTTATTATTTTGACTTCGTTGATCAAGAAATTGAGCCAACCTCAGGCTCAACCTTAGTTACTTGCCCAAGATCATGCAGCTAGCTAGGAGGGGTTAGGATCGCTCCCAGGGGTGAGGATTTTAAGTTAGGGGATTGCAGGACCTGCTTCCTTGTTCATTCACCCAGCAGGTACCTTGAAAGCACTTGTGCCTTGCAAGGCACTGGCTGAGGTAGATAGCATGAGGGACAGACAGGTGGATGGTACACAGTTCCTACCTTCAGGAAACTTAGCAGGGGAGCTAAGACCTGTGTACCATCCATTCCCAAGTGTGAGCGCCTTATTCTGCCTCTAGAAAGAGTCATCTCCACCCTTGGCTTTTCAACACCCCCACCCCAGGCTCATTAGGAACAGGGTTGGCCCTCACAGGGACTATTACGATAGACTGCTAATACTGTCCTGACCTTTACGGTTCATCTTCTCTGCCCTGTCTCCCAAATCAGGCCGTAGCAGCCTCTTCCCCCGACCAGAATCCTTTAACAGCTCTCTCATTCGTTCTGAGAACTTATAAACACACATTTTACTAGCATGTCATCCCCATGTGCCCCGCCCCCTTCTTGCCTACAACATGGAAAACAGATGGGGATGAAGTTGCACCAGTTGGAAGGGGTGAGGTTCAGAATTCTGCAGCCCCGCCCCTCACCGGAAGCCCCACTTCTCACCTTGTAGCCCTGCCCTTTAACCCTGCAGCAGACTAGGCCACTGTGTAAAAGCTCAGGCTCTTGGGAAGTAGAGTCACAGCCAATATCAGATGGCACTTCATAGCCTGGCCTGGTCTGTGGTTTGTTTCTAAACTGTGGGGTCCCTGAATCTACCCTGCAATGTCCTATATTCCAGCCCAAATTAGTTACACCAGCAGTGAGGTCTGGACTTGTATTTCTCAAAAGCCCAGCTCTCCCATTAGGCTGTCCGCATCATCTGCCTTCCTTGTGGAGGATGCTGCCAAGCCTGGAGAGAGCAAAAGAAAAAGGCCTGCTAAGAGGCTGAGGTCCAAGAGGAGGGTGAAAGCCAAGGACAAGAGCAATGGCTCTGCAGGTGGCAGGAAGGGACAACATCAGAGGCAGACAGAACTGAGATGCTAGATGTGGGAAGTGATTCAGAAGGAAGTCACAAGGCAGGGCATAGGCAGGGGCTGGCAGTGCTCTACACTGAGCTAAAAAGAAAAACAAAATACCTCCAAAACCTTGAGAAGGAGGACAGTCTAAGTCCTGTTAGCAAAATCTCAATTAGCTTCTGGTCACCTTTGGGAGTAAGATTTTGATTTCTACATCCCCAGCTCCCAGACTATTTTGGTCACAACCCCATGGCCATGCCTAGGTGGGTTTTTTTGTCTGTAAAGTATGGGGACCCTCAGGTCCACCCTCGACCTGGAAGTTTTTGTGTCCCATTCTGCAGCTGGAGACGGGGACTGGGCAAAGAGGTAGCTAGGGAGGCTCTGGGGCACCAGGACCACACCAGGCTCTGGGCAATAAAGCATTCAGGCTTGAACAAGACTGGCCCTGCCGAATGGTAGCCCTGCTGGTCCTTTAGCAGGCAGGGGAAGGACAAGTATGGGGAAGGGCCAGGCCCTGTGGGCACTTACACCTAAGCATATTGAATCCTCATACCCACCTGTGAGGTAGGAATGATCGTCGTTTTTGTAGAGCTGAGCCAACTGACCCTGAAAGAGATGAAAGAGCTTGCTCAGGCCAGGTAACTTCTGGAGCCAGGTTTGAACTTGGCTTTGCCTAGTTGTGGCTTCTGTTCTCAATCAGTGACTCCCATACCCACATACACACCACAGTCCTGGGCTCCAGCAAAGGGAATTATGTTCAGCCCCTCTCCACCAGCTCTCTCTGGCCTCTGGGCATGTGCATATTCAACTCTCGGGCAGGGGTTCCTCTAAGCAGCCTTCCAAAGGTGTCCAGGCTGACAGCCCCCTCCACTATAGTCCTGCAGGGCCATGAGAATCCTCCTGGGATTCTCATTGCCTTGTAACTTGGCCTGCCAATGGATTTCAACGTATTTCCCTTTGCTATAGCCCCAGAACTCAACACCATTCCTAGCACACAGTAGGTGCTCTCTGTGTGTCCAACAATGTCTCCAATCCTGTGCTTTTCCTCTTCTAGGCCCCGGCAGCCTGGTAGACCCATGAGGAAGAGCCTCTGGGCTGGATCGTGGCCACTTCCATAGAAATGCAGGTTTTTCGGACTAAAAAATCCCTTGGTTATCTGTAACTAGGTTGAGGCTGACTTACAGGGAATCCCGTGATAGCTCATTTGGGCATGTGAAAATGTAAAAGTCAGAGGGATTTATTCCTATTTTAAGAGTCTCTAGATAATTCCTTCTGGAAATATTAAGACCACAGGGAGAACCCAGGAGTGTCCAAAACTCAGTAGGGGACCAAGAGGGAAGCAGGCATGACTTTGTGGTGAGCTGTTTGACCCAAGCGTTGAGCTAGGAGGAGGTTTACTGGGTCTCTGACTCCCCATCCTGGAGACCTTCTTCTAACTGCCCCAATTTTGCTCCTTGGACAGAGCCTTGGGTTCTCAAGAGCAGGTTATGTTGGGAGTGGTAAGTCCCCTGAACTCTGTCTGAACCCAGCTGGGGCACATGTGTGAGTGGGGATTTGACAGCTGCCCATGGAGAAGCACTTAGATGTGTGTGACAGGCCCAGGTTCAAGGCCCAAGTCTCTCACCTCCTTGTCTGAAATTTGTGAGCAAGTGTTGACTCTCCAAGTCTTAGTTTGCTCACCTATAAAACAGGAAACATAGTACCAGAGGGTCATGAAGCTGGTCATAGAACAGAGGATCTTTGAAAGTGTTTGGATAACTCAAACATAATTCCAAGAGAGTGACTCTGACTATGCTGGGAGGTTAGATAAACCTAGACTCCCTCTGTTGTTGGAGCCCTGACTTGGCATCAGAAATACACAAAAATGTGGACTTGGGCCCTGCCTTCAGAAGCCTATGACACAGCCAGCATGGATCCATAATCCTGAGAGTGTCTCTGGCATGACGTGTTGAGCTGAGAATGTGCAGAGGAGGCAAGGCTATGTGGCCAGAAGTAGCCAGAGGGCTGCCTGATGGAGCGTAGGGGCAGCAGGGGCTGAGCTGGTCCTTCAGGGAGAGGCAGGACTGGAGGCAGCAAATAGCAACTTGGGCTTGAGGACTGATTCTGGGAGGCGGGACCAGGCATATTCTGAGAGGGACCTGGGCCACAGACAGATTCTTAGTTGTCAGCAGGAAGCTATTTTCCATTTCTAGAAATTTTGTAGGGAATAGAGAATAGGAAGTAAAGCCAAGAGCCCCAATTCTACCCAGGACCCTGGAAGCCAGCTCTCATCTGCCTACCTTCCAAGCGGCAGAACAGGAGACACATGCACGTAGCCCTGAAGCCAGGTCCCTTGTCTGTCAACCCTTTCTGCTTCACCCCCAAACACATCTCTGCTTTCATGTGACTGCAGTGAGGCCTATTAAGTGCTATCTGGGGTGTCTCTGTCAACACTGGCTTATTTCCACCTCTGGAACAAGCCAATGTTCTGGAGGACAGAGAATACCCCTTCTCTCCAAGACTTCCTCATCATCTGGCTTAATTTAATTTCCCGATGTGTATATTTTTAATCTTCTCATGAAAGAGCCTTTTGACTCTTTCACTTCTGGAGTTGATGCTTCCATCCATTCAGCCAAAGATGCAGTTGGTCGCCCTTCTCCCCACCCTAAACCTTTGTAGAGGGCAGTAAGGCAGGAGTCATAGTGCTGATAGACATATACTGTCCAGGACAGAGCCAACATGGATGTGGCTAGTGCAGTGGGCATGTGGGCCACAAAGCCTGGTGTTGGGCACTCAAGGCCTGAGACAGTTGACCCTGTCTCAGGAGCCCATTAGGCTTTCATGTTCTCTTTAGCCAAGAGCAGGAGTGTGTTGGTCTTTCTCCTTCTTGGTCAGTTTTCCTCTTTCCATCATCCCTCCTCACTCAGGAACTAGCTTTGCTCTGAGTACCACCTTGGCTTCAGGAAAGGTGTCAAGTGACAGGTTCAAGGGGTCCTTGGCTGCAGAGCTGGCTTCCTTTTGAAATTCTTTAGCTTGAGAATGTCCTCAGTAAAACTAGACTGGGACTGGAGCACAGATCTTAAGTAACACTTAGCTCATGAGTGAAACCAGACAGCATGTAACACTATTGGTTCCATGTGGGGAGTCTGGTTTTTAAATCTATTTGAAATTATATTTAGAGAATTTCTTCCGGGTGGAGAAAGTGGGGCTCCACCTTTGAGAAAGTGAGATTGGGTTGCTTTTTCTTAAGAGTTCACAGGGTAGAAGAGAAGGAGTAGAGGTGCCGGATTTTATAGCCAACTTAAATTTAGAGTTCATGCCAACCAGATCTGGGGACTGTTCTCGTTCAGTCATTCAAACTAAGGGTTAATGATTCCTTGACCCCTCTGGATCTCAGTTTTTCACCTGTAGAATGGGTTTTCACCAAGACTCTACACCTAGGTTGAAAGGATTATATATGGAGACGTCAGGTATACAGGGTAGTAGTGGCTTCTCTTCAGCAGCCTGCCAGGCCCATCCAGAGCACAGCTAACACAGGAGGGCCTTGGACAGAGCACATTCTCAGGGAGAACGGCAGGCAGGCTACAGCTCTCTGGGGTCTGCTCTCTGGGCATGTTGGTGAAAAAAATGGACTATGGAGTCAGTCACACAGGATGGAGTGCAGAGCCCCACTTTGCCTTTAATGACCACTTTGGGCATATCTCCTACTCTCCCTGAGCCTCAGTTTCCCCACCTCCAAAGCAGAGCTGGGAGCACTTAGAATGGAGCCAGGTGTGTGATAAGCACCCAATGACTAGGTGCTGCCATTATGATTTAATCAGGCCCCCACCATTGGTCTGAGTCACATGTAAGCAGAAATTCAAAGTCAAAAGAAGGGGAAGAAAGACTGGGTTTCCTTCTTGTTTTAGATTTGGTTACTAATGATTCACTGAAGCGCATGACACCACGCCTTGGCACGGTTTAGAGAACATGGTGAAATTTTAAATGAAGTTTGGCTAAAGACAGAGTGATTAACTGCTCACGCAGGTCCTTCTTTCTTTCCTCCTGGAAAGCCACAGACATCTAGCCAACTAGATTAAATTGTCATTATGCTGCATTGACACCCAACACTGTTCCCACTAAATGCATTCATTAGCCAGTAAAAGTTCCATAATGCCCCTTTTGATAACTCTTCACTTCTGCCCCCTTCCTGCTTTCCTGATGAAAAGATGTCCCCCAAGTTTCCATGCAGTCCTCAAAGCCCTCCACGAGTTTCTTTCCAAACCTGTTACTTACGAGGCGGGAGCTTCTGCAGAATGGAGAAACTGCCTTTACAAAGATATAAATAGGGCCAATTTAGACATCTTTCCTGCCATGGTTCCACCAAGGATGGAAGGACAAAATAAAGAGATTCCTGAGACTTTCTTTAAATGTTACTTCAACTCTTAGCTAGTTCCTCTTTGAGAGCAAGTGGATTTCAATTATGTCAAGACTGTGAGCAGGAAAGATGGAATTTATGCCTTAAATTTCCCCCATTCACCAGTGATTCAGGTTTGTTTATGCTGCCAACAAATCTTTGTGCTGGCAGTGTTAATGCACAGAGAGCCATGGGTTGATTTCACATAGAAAAGCTCTCATTCATCGTGGCTTTCCAGGTGTGCTACAGCACAAAGGCCTTGATGTTCAGTGATTTCTCATTGAAACCCAAAGTGGATGGCACAGCTTTTGAGGTCCCTTCCGCCTACCATGTTCCGACCCCATCTGCCTGAAGTGAGTGTAGGTGGAAGGGAAGTCGATGGAGGTCAATACCAGAACTGTCGGGCCACTGGCTAGTGGAGGTGGCCTTGGATAAGGGGCCCCACCTGCTTCACGGGGTTGCTTTGGAGATGAAATGGAAGGTGAAATTTCCAAGGAACTGTGTGGCTCTACACAGATGAAAGTTGTCACTCTTTTTTTCTGTGCACTGTTTCTGTCTGCTTCCTTGGTGATGTTTTAATCTGGATCACAGCTAACATTTATCCAAGGCAAGAACTGAGGAACTTCTAGAATGTTTTTTCTGCTCAAAAACTAAATACTAGTGTCTGTGATCTATGGTTTTCCCTAGATGGGTTTGCTTGTGCTACATGTGGTTTCTAAGTCTCAGGCTTCTATGGGAATGAACTAAAGAAACTTCGGCTGAAAGAAAGGGTGGTCCTTAATTCTGAAATGGGCTGGCAGGCCCTGGGGAGCTGTAGCACGGAGAAGAAGGAAGCCCCTTTGCCTTCAACTGAAGGTCAAGAGACCCCTACGTTGGTTTGGGGTCTATCCTTGGTGGAACCATGGCAAGAAAGATAACTAATCACTCTGCCCCTCCTCTGCTTTCCCATTCGAAACACATCCTTCCCAGACCTAGGAATGGGGCTAGTTATATTAAAAGACAGAATTCAGCAGGTCTTTAGGAAGGAGCAAACAAAAATCTTGTGTGAGTCACTGAAGCAATAATTATATAAGAGCCCTTGGCTAAGGAGAGCTCAAGACAGTGATTGCCAAAGGTGAACTTCATGTCCTTCTGGCTAAGGGAGAAAACTCTGGCCCCTGATCCTACTGCTGAATAGTGGGTATGTTTGACAACCTTTCTAGAACCTTTCTGGGGAGAAAGTGAAAGTTGTGTGTGTGGGGGAAAGACTCCTAACATTAAAAATAACTAATAATTTAGTATTATGAAATGTGTATCATTCAGTCTTCATAAAAGCCCGATGAAATAATCATTTTTTTCCTTGTGTCTGAGCTTAGAGAAGAAAGGGACAGTTCAGAGGGGTCCACCCTGGCCATATTGATACCAGATTTCTTTTGGCCTTGCTGGGTTTTTGGTCTCAGGAATTGAGGAATGAATTCATAGACCACAGGCAAGCAGAAGCAATACAGCCATACTTTTTTAGAGGACAGAAAAGCTTACAACATAAAGGAAGTAGTCCCGAAGGGGTTGGCCCACAGCGTGCCTATTTGGGGCTTTTATGCCTTGTCTGCCCATGCAAACCTTGTTGGGGAACACTGATTGGGTCCTTCAAACCTAACTGGCTTACGTTGATTGGTCTCTTTAAACCGTAACTGACTGGCCTCTGCTGATTGGCTCTCTGGTTGTATAGGTGCCCGCCCCCTTTTTTTGCCCAATCTCCAAGGGGAAGTCCCTCCACCTGGCACGCCCTGACTGGCAACAGGCAGTGACCAATGGCTGCACAGATTGCCTTAGAGGCGTCTCTCCTGGTTCTTCTCCAGTCCTTTTCCCAGTCCAGTCTTAAAGTCTCTGGCTTCTATCGATAGGATCCAGCTGGTTGTAGCATGGGGAGGACTCTCAGGTGTGAAGGACTGGGGAGCCTTGGGGAAGACACACAGACAGTATTTTATCAAAGGGCGGAGGTAGACGGGCAGCTGGG